>NC_081779.1:6245001-6564376 GCF_963082965.1 Carassius carassius | reverse complement strand
GGTCACCATGGTTAACAATGGAAGAACAATGATTTCAAGCATCACCCTCCTTTTAACATGTCAAGTCTGCCATTCTAACCCAATCAGCCTGACATAATGATCTCCAGCCTTGTGCTCGTCAACATTCTCACCTGAGTTAACAAGATGATTACTGAAATGATCTTAGCAGGTCCTTTAATGACAGCAATGAAATGCAGTGGAAAGGTTTTTTTGGGATTAAGTTAATTTTCATGGCAGAGAAGGACTATGCAATTCATCTGATCACTCTTCATAACATTCTGGAGTATATGCAAATTGCTATTATAAAAACTTAAGCAGCAACTTTTCCAATTTCCAATATTTACGTAATTCTCAAAACTTTTGGCCATGACTGTAGGGTAGGGAGCGGCGGTACTGATACACACACACACACACACACACATAGAAAGAAAGAGAGTTTGTAACTGTAATTGAACTTATATCTTAACAGCATCAGAGATACAAGAGTAACGTTAATTTAGAATCTCTTTGGTGTATATAAACTGCAGATTGCAGTATACTGAGTGAAACTAACAGCAGTTTGAAACTTTAGCCACTAGCTCTTTTCCTAACCCATGGAAAACCCTGTTAATGGAAACTCAGGCCAGTTGACGCTCACTTGGTTGCCCTCCACCCGCTCCAAAAATGTATTAAATATTACAGTGCGAAGATTCCGTACGTGCAGCCTGTTCTTGCTTGTTCATTCTAAGACAGAGAATTAGGACAACAATAAACGCAATCTGTTAAGATCAGGTGAATATGAATGCTGCATTAAGCACAATTATGGAAATATGTAGTTTTGTTTTTCAGTGTAGCTCTCCTCGGGCAAGGGTGGCATGACTGCAGTAATATTTTTCAAATATTCTGACAACGCGCTCATAGACAAGGCTAAGCCTCGCCTGTATATACACGTCCTAATGATGAAACTCTTAATTTTTCTCTATAGAATAGAACTGATGCAAAGATGCATTGACACTGACTAATGACAGAAAGGGATTTATTTAGAATTAAAGTCATACACATCTACATTACGGACAAATCTAGGAATGTTGTTTCCATTGGATAGAATAGTTTCATGTTGACTAATTATTTTTAATGTTCTCTCACTTTGATTAAATTCACCATGTTTAGATGGACGGAATGTTCAGAGCTAAGTCTCACCCACTCTCATGCTCTTCTGGGGGCTGGGTAACTAAGCAACATCCTCCCTCACCCCACCTTCTTGCATGATGTGCCCTGTACTCCTCTACTCTGCATGCAATAACATGACCCGTCCAGCAGGTAGCGTTATTGAGTCAGTCTTGGTGGACTGCAGAGGCAGCCAGCAAATACTCTCAACTGAATGAGTCATTCTGGGGATGTAATGAGAGCTTTTGCTCCGAGCCTCTTGAGACAAGGACAGTGTAGCAGTCAGTAAAACCTCGTAAAGGAGCTGATTGGTGACGTCATTGGCTGGCTTCTCCATGCTCCTCATTAGCGATTTGAACTGCTGAATAAATCTAGTGTCTTGGAGAGCCCCGGGAATAACCCTTTCTACAGGGTTGATTAAACGAGAGAAAAAAGCAAAGAAACATCAGAGAGCTAATTACACAACTTAAAAAAAGGAGACTTCAGAGGCATTTCTACACTTGTAAACAAGGTTTTACTGATACTGTTGATAGTATAGATACAGCAAACGTAAAGCCACCATTTTACTCATACCTATGGTCTTATGGAGTTCAAAATGGGCACCAGGTGGATATAATAAATACTTGACCACAACATCTGTGCACAAGAACACTGACCCCCAAAAGCCATAGAAATGTTTATATATCAGTACAACATTAATTTCCCCATCAGTTTACAATAGACATAAAACTTTTTAAAAAGAAAACATTAAAAAAATAAAACAAATTTCCTCCATTCTTCTTTTACTTCCTTATGAACGTAACTTCTAAATAGGTGACTACTAGATTTAAAATATATTATATACAGGTTTCTAAATGAGAAACTCCAAAAGGCACAATTGTCTATACAACATGTACAAAAAGAAAAGGAAAACTGTCTGGTGCTGACAAAAAAAACAAAACTACAAAATCAAATAATTGGTCATCATTTATGATTGCACATACAATATCACTGTCAGAAAATGTGCTTTTAGAGAAGGTTTGCAGAGCAGCAAACCTCCTGAAGTGTTTTAGTTTTACAAAGTGACAAAGTTTTACAAAAAAGGAGGAGAAAGTATTTGAAAGAGAAAGAGAAATTCATAGACAGAAAAGACAGAGCTTTTATTGGGATTCTCAGGTAGCTATGACAAGTCTATCCTCATCATCACTGGAGGCTTCATTGTAGTCCTCAGTCACTGGTTGTCTAGAGACAGGTTGCTTTTTCACTTCACTAGCCCCACCTGCAGTTGCCATGTGTGCAACATCGCAGCCTCTCTCATTACAGGATGAGGGGGAGGAGAGCGAAGGAGGTCGTGGTGGTGTGTTGGGTTTGTTCACCATGGCTGTAGTCTTCTTTACACCCCCTGTGTCCATAGATCTTGTGCTAGGGCTGTTTTGAGAGACCTGCTTTGGCTCCGTGGATGGCTTTGCATTTGTAGGAACATCTCCTGGATTGGCTATTGCAGGACTGGCTGAAGAAAGAGGTGCTGGTGGTGATTCTGCAACCTTTGCTGGTGGAGGTACAGATGCTACACCCTCAGGGCTACGTGACTTATTCTGGGCTGCAGGAAGTGGACTGAGAGCTGAGAGGGGCCTAAGGGATGGTATAAGGGCTGGCAGGGCGATGTTGAGGATCTGCAGGCCAGGGATTTGTGCTGGGGAAGCAGTGCTGCACTGAGGGGCAGGGCTAGCTGCCAAC
This sequence comes from Carassius carassius, assembly GCF_963082965.1. Classification (NCBI taxonomy): domain Eukaryota; kingdom Metazoa; phylum Chordata; class Actinopteri; order Cypriniformes; family Cyprinidae; genus Carassius; species Carassius carassius. The sequence continues at coordinate 6,561,514 of NC_081779.1, read as the reverse complement.
ACTTGTACGCCTAGGGTGGCATTTAATGGCAGACTCTGTTGAGGCACCAGCTGGGTGGAATTGGCTAAACCCACCATGCTCAAGGTCTCCAAACCCACAGGCTGCAGGGCAGTTTGGGGAGCACCAAGTGTCTGAAGCCCTGCCACTTGCCCCAAAGGGAAACAAGGCAGTACACTACTGATTGGTTCCTGAACTACAAGCGGTTGGGTTGGGGAACCCTCTGGTTGCGAGGTGTTGGATGCTGGGAGGGGGCTTCCGGTCTGCCTGTGGATCACGCTGAGTGCTGGGATGGTTAGCTGGACTGGCCCGGCCTGAATGGGTACAAAAGTGGAGTAAGCAGCCAAACCGGTGGGAACAAGCTGGATGCCACCCACAGGTACCATGCTGTATGGGGAACGAGGGGGCTGTTGGGAGTGCAATGGCAGGTGGCTGAAGAGATGAGTAGTGGCTTCTACTCTTGCCTCATGGATCAGATCTGCATTTGGAAAGTGCAGAGGACCCTGAAGAGGGTCAGAAGAGGTCTGAGTACCACGGTCGACGTTGGCATTGCACTCACTTGCAGGCTGGGATATGGTGCTTGACACTCCTTCCTGTTAAAGAACAATGTTATGAATATTTTATCAACACCGCCAAACAAAACAAAAATTGCAGTCAGTGACTACATTAAATTCTATTCACCTTTTCATGCATTCAAAGCAGTTTTGTTGATGTGCCAGGCATGCGAGACTCAAGACATGGGAATGCATTTGGGGTCGGGTACTGGTATGGGGTGAGGTGTACATGTAGAGAGGGAGAGATGCATGACGGGAAAGACAATGACTGCGAGGACACGGGTCTCACCTGGCCAAGTTTGCCACCCTTGCCTGGCACTGGGGGACTAGGGGGAACATCAAAGTCGGGGTAGTCAATGGACATCTGCCTGCAAGGTGACACTGGGCTCATCATGTGTACGGAGTCAGTATCAGAGGTGTGGAATTCTGAGGAAGGGGCAGGGTAGGATGTGAAAGAGGTGGGAATAGGGCCAGGGCTGGTGCAGGATGCAGAAATTGACATCTGTCTGACCAACGAAACTGGACTTGTCATAGCCACAGGCTCTGTGTCTGAGGTCTGGGAGTCTGAGGCTTGAGAAAGCTGAGTTTGGGGAGCTGGGGTTTGATTCAGGCTGATGGACATCTTAGCCAGCAGAGAGCTAGGAGCCATGTCAGCCTGGTTAGCAGGAAGATGCTGTGGACTTGCAGAAACAGATGGTGTTGCAGAGACTCCAGACTCCGCCTGGCTGTCCTCCTCATCTTCCTCTTCTCCATCGTTATCTTCGTCATCTGGGCCATCAGAGTCATCACCATCTGAGTCCTGTCTGTCAGAACTTCCCGCTCTTCCTCGATCACCTTAGGGGGAAAAACAACTTAATGAACAAAAAGAGTAGGAAGAATTGTATAATATAGCATAGCTAATTGTAGCTACTTTGAAGAGCTACAAAGTTCTACTATGAAAAGGCTCCTAAGAACTTTTCACAACCCTAGTGTGTCCTAAATAATGTAACCCAAAGATGACAGATTTAAATTGAATCCTTGAGTAGAGTTTAGTTTTTCAACAGCTTACACTTTCCTGAGTTCTACTGCATAGCAAAAAATAGATGGTCTAGAAACACCCATCACATTATAAAGGGAAGGCATTAACACCTCAGACCACAAATGCAGCTAGTGCTTGACAGCTTGTGTGGAACTGTGTGAGAGGAAAACAAATATGCTCTCAGTAACTGAGACCAGAGAAAGCTCACAGCTTTTCTCCCTCTCTCTCTCTCTCTCTCTCCTGCTAAAATTAGATGCAGCAATTTCCTCACATTAAACGCTGTGTATGCCGCCCACATGCACCAAGAGTTAACAAGGAAAAAGACTGCATTTAGAATCTCTAATTAGACTATGGCATTGCCATTGATGATCACCACTGCAACAGAACATAGCCAGACACAATCCACATTTAACAGATAATGCTATTATTAGTAAGCCTATTAATTGCAGGTTGATTCTGTTATTGAAAAAAATAATATGTAATGGTGTAAACACAACTATAGTTTCTGCGATCTAAAGTTGTTGGTTATTCATTGGTCCTCATCAGATAAACTCCCATATTCAGTGTCTGGTTAAGTTTGATGTTTCTGAAAACACATAAGTGACTTCTACCTGAGTCTTCTGGGTCCTGGTCCTCAACAAAACCCACAGAAACTCCCATTTCTATGCACTTCTTGCTGTGGGCTTTGGACTTCATATGCTTGGTTAGGTTCCCTGTGTGAATGAATGGAACAAAGAGGTCACTCAGGTGGGAGGCGGATGCAGGGCATGGGAGTGGTTTACATAAGGATGACATATTCCTAAGCACTAGCTCTATGTAATGGGTGAGTAACTGATAAAGAAGTTCTAAAAGGAACGTGGGCAGGACTGACACTGTGTGCTGTACTGCAGCGTGGGAAGTTCAACTGTGATGAATCATACAGGCTTTTTTAAGAGGACAGGCACAGTCTGAAAAAAAACACTTTGTACAGAAGTAATTTCCAACCATCCCTAAGAATTATCTAAATTACCTAACTGTTCTCAAATTCTGACACATTTCATTTAGAAAATGAAACCGCATTTCATTTAGAAAATGAAACAAATTAACATGTTTAAATTTGTCCTTATGCAAGTGTATGACTTGGCCATTTATGATGGAAGACAAAAACCAGAAGTGCTTTTTGGATTACATTTTTATCTGCATTAAAAAAAATAATTCTTTTTTTAATCCTGTTTAATATATGTAACAATTTTTATAAAGTCTGCTTATTATTTGTAATGGTCAAAAATAACTTTTCAGTAATTATCAATTGAGTAAGAAAAAAAAAAATTAAGCATCAAAGCTTTCAAATCAGTGTTTGGGACTGAACCCACCTTTGGTCTTGAAAGAGAAGTTGCAGTGTGTACAATGAAATGGACGGATGTCCGAATGTGTACGGATGTGTTTCCGCAGCATGCTAGGTTTCTTGCAGCGGATTCCACATTCCTCACATATGTATTTCCCTCTTCCACGCCCCCTAACGTACACATACTCCTCATTCGACTTGTAACTGAAAATATACCACAAATTGCACATCAAATCACAATTTCCTGTTACGTAACTGGGAAGTGGGATAAGATAAATGATAAGATTTACAAACCCTCCATCAAAGATCTTCACTCGTTGGGGTTCAGATTTAGAAGAGTCTCTGTCCGACTCTGTTTGATTAATTAGTCGAGTCTCTGGTTTTGTTTTTCCACTATTCTCAGCTGACACAGATCTCTGCTGAATCAAAACCTGAAACAATACAAAATACAAGAAGAATTTTTCAATCATGCATGTACCATAACAAATCCATTTAAAATGTAAAATAGCAAACAGTATGTTCAAGCTAACTGTTAAAGCAGACTCAGTCGAGTGAAAATGTTCATACTATTGGCAAGATGTCCTTCAGCTTCCCAGAGTAGGTCAAGATGTCAGATTTCAAAGTTGTTGTTTTTGCTTGGGTGTAGTGTATTTTCTTGGATGTCTGTTTGGAGTCAAACAAGGACATGACCACTTTTGTGGGAAGCCCCAGTGGATTGGGATTGTTGGGGTTTACTACCCATGCAGAGTAGGCAGAGATCCTCTGGTCTGCCTGTTGAATGTGGAGGGGTTTCCTTTTCATGAGAAAACACCAGGTGAAGGTTGTAGCTGTTTTGAGACTAGGGAAAGACAGGCGATGACTGTCTCTGGTGTTGACAACAGACACAGAAGAAGCTAACTTCACTTGTCCCTGAAATGTTGGAGGCCTCAGAGGAGATTTGGATGGAACCCAACGCTGCTCCTCAGTTTTCTCTTGTGGCTTCAGAGTGGAATTCTCTGGCATGGCATAGCTTTGAACTCTGGAAGAAAAACATGTAGCAGTTGTTTTGGTAGGTGTTCTGCTCTCCATCTCGTGTTCACTTAACTCAGTTGTTGTTTGAGATACTGATGTCTGGGTGTTCTTGTCAGCTTCTGTCGTCTCTGGCAATTGTTCTGGGGCATCGGTCTCAATTGGGCTGTCCACTGGCTCTGTGGTGCAAACTTGTCTAACCAGCATTAACTTCCTCTGCCTGGTCATTTCTGACATCTTGCAGTTCAGGTAGTTTAGAGATCTACCATCAGTGAGACATGCAACTCCGTGTTCATCTTTAGCCCGTTTCTGTGTCTTTTCCATAGCAATGTCCAGGCTGTTGGCAGGGGATAGCATACGCTTGCTTGAGGCAGTAGACTCTTGGGGGCATAAATTTGCAGATGCCAGTTTTTGTGTACAATGCAGTGAATCAAGACACTGGATGCTTTGCTCAGTGGTTTGGTTTTGGTCAGTAGATTTCAAGTGGGTTTTCATCGGTATAGCAACAGACCCAGGTTGCCTATGAGCTTGAATTTCTGGTCTAATATTTGAATCACTGTTCACAACATGTACCGTAGGAAAGCTGACCTTGGAAACCACAGAAGAAGGTGCTAGGGTGTGCTCGTGGGTAATTAGAATCTGTGGTACAGGTGTAGATACTGGTGTTATATGAGATGCTGTATCAACTTGCAAACTAGTAAGCAGTACAATTGGGGGCTTATTGATTCCAGCCTGATAACCTGATTGTGCTACATAGACATTTTGCATTCCATCATTTGACTGAGAGACTTTCATTTCATTAGCAATTGGTATAGTTATCACTGGCAAATTGATCTGTGGGCCTTGTACACCTGCTAAATATGTCTGGTCTGTTTTTAGTACAGGGCAATTCATTTGGTATTTAGGTATAAAGCTCTTCTTATTTTTTTCATCAAAGCTCTTCTGAGCGTCTGTCTGACCAGCCACCATTTGGACCAGAGGTTGCACACGGCATCCCAAAACCCTTGAGGTCTGATGCCATGGATGTGGAAGACCATGAACTTGGGGTTGTTGGGTTTGGCTTCCAAGGTTGATGCTTTGAACCACTTGCTCATTTTTCGGTAGCAGGGCCTCTCCAGAATGTAGAACATAAGACTTAACAAGTGCAGATGTGTTCAGATTTATTGATCTAGGTTGGGACGCAGAGCATTCATTGGTGAATGGGACTCTTTGGATGGGGGGAGTCTGTTTACCTGGTAATTGGGGGTCTGGTGCAATCTTTAAGGACATTTGACGTACCAGAGGCCCCCTTCTTCGTTCAATGAGAGGCACCAGGGTATTTAGAGGACTTTGTGTAATTTTTGGCAGGGCAGTCTGAATAGGTGACAAAGGCCTGCTGGGTGACATGCTGCTGCAATCAAAGGATTTGCTACGGTAGTCACAAGCAATTTCCAATGATGACTGAGTGGAACTGATTTGTTCTGAGGTAGCGCGTCTCATCATGCCTGGCACCCCAAGAGTGTTGTTTGCTACAGGGATCCCTTGAGCTTCTGGTGGCTTCCCAACACTGTCAGACCTGGATGGGCTGTCAGATCTTGGTGGATCATCTCTGTCAAAAGAGGCTGAAATACTAGAGCACCTTGACAAGCTACTATCTCTACTGAGGCTACGAAAGAGACTAGACTCAAAACTGGATTCACCAGAAGAGTGTTCCATTTGAGCAAGTCTTATGCGCTTTTTCTTTGGGGGGAGTTTTTCTGTTGGTAGTTTAGACAGGCTCTCACTCCTCTGAGGCCAGTTGAATGTTTCTATTGGTTTCTCTGTTGATTCTACAACTGGAGTTTCATGATCTCTGTCTGGTTCCTCTGTTACTAAGATTTCAGGAACTTGAATGTTGTTCTGTCGCACAAGCCTTGATTGCTGTACAGGTGTGCCATCACTAGAAATGGTAGAGGTTTGCTTACCATGAGGTTCCATTGCTTGGCTTGCACATTTAGGTGTAGACATTCTGTCATGGTAACTTTGTGAAGATAAACTCACTGCAGCCTCTGTATGACATTTTACTGTGCTCTTTACCTCCTTTTCCACAGGATCAACTGGAGATGACCTGTCAATGGACTCGGATGTTTCAAAGGAGTTTGGACGGCTGAGGGAGTTGGTATGTCGAATGACTGAAGTTCCACTTCCTTGCCTCTGGAGGTCTCCTCTCTCTTTATTTGGTGTGCTGACCTGAGCTTCTCTTATTGGAGATAGCCTTGACTCTTGTGGTTCTGAAACTCTGCCAATGATTTGTATTTGTCCTAAAATAGCAGTGTTACTTAAGGACTGGGTATGTTGAGAATAAGGTTGCCCTATTAAACATGTAGAGGTTTGGCAGGAGTCAAAACTTCTTGAGCATGGAGGAGTGGTCTCAGTTGGAGACTGGTCATCGTCATCTCCAACACTTTTAATTTTCCTTCTTTTTCTTACTGTGAGTGGTTGCTCTACAATGCCGGTAATTACTGCATTTCTGTTTAAAAGGGGCTGCTGAGTTCCACGTCCAAAAACTTCTGTGTCAATCTCTCTGGCATGCATAGGCTTGTTTTTTGGACCATGCAGTTCAGAACAATAAAACTTCTTGTGATTTTCAAAATTTTCCAGTTTTCTGTAACGGTTGCGACAAGTCTCACATTCATACATTGACCCTTTGTTTTGCTGGGGTTTTAGGTTTCTTTCTGTTGCATGCTCAAAAGACTTACTTCGTGGTTCATGTGTAATACTTGGTCCATGATGGCTCTCATCCATGGAATGGACAGAGATAAGAACGTGACCATCATTTGTGGACAAATCCTCAACTGCTATCTGTCTCACTAGTGTACGTGGATGTACGGCAGGATTGGGAGTAGAGGGAGCTGAAGAGAACACATCATCATTTAGTGAACTAATCTTTTCATCAAATGAATGACAGATCCTAAGTGGGTGAGGCTGAGGTGTTACATTGGGGAAGAGAGCTGACTGACCAGGTGTTGTAGGCATCGAATTACTTCTTGTAATTGGTAAACAGTCGATAACTGGATACTGAGGTGGTACAGAAAGAAGGAATACTGGCTTTGATTTGTCTGTCGGAGTGAATGGAGATTTTGGTATGTCTGAGTTGGAACTAGATCTTCTTACTGGTGGTTTTAAATCAAATTGAAAGGAGTCTTTAAATATGTAGGATTTAGGGGAGTCAATGCTACCCCTTCTTGAAAGGGAAGTCCGTCTGGGTTTGACACTGTCTAATTGTTTGTCATCCACAACAGCCTCATTGTCTGAGATCAGCTTTGAGATACGCTCCTCAAGAGATAGAGCTTTGGTTTCTAATGGAGGACGCATTCGTCCTGAAGAAACTCGAGGCCTTTCGACAGGTGCTACATGCATGACAGTTGCCACAACTGAGGAAGGGGAAACTTGTGCTTTTGTAATGTCATTTTCTGCTGGTGGAGTTATCTTAACAAAAGGACTTGGCGGACTCATTGCTTGATCTGCACTCTCAGAACGTGAAAAGTAGCCAGAGTCCGTGCTTCCAAGACTCCGAGGACTTAGCAGACACTTGCCTTGTGATTGTTGAGAGTAATCAGTTGCTTGTTGTCTTTGTAGCTGGGCATGGCTGCCTCCTAGTGGTGATTTACAATGCTGATCTTCATCTTCACTAACTGAATCTTGTAGAGGACTTGTGCAATCCACTTCTTTCAGTGAAGAAAGAACCATTACATTGGACCGTATGTTTGCTGTGTGGAAATCCCGTTGCCTCTGGGCTGTGGCATGTTCTGGTGTCAAATCTGTAACTCTTGGGCTGTCTGCACGCAAAGGCGAAACATTTGCAGGGTGAACAACCACTTTAGGGAGAGCAGCTGTGACCTTTGGCTCACAACCTCTCTGAGTAACCAGTGGTTTCAGAGTTTCAAACACCAGTGAATGCTCTGATTCTCCTTGGCTTCCTGGTACCATGCCTGCACTCAGCAGGCTGCTCTCAGACAATGCTGTTAGGCTGCTTTGTGAAGAATCCAGGTCTAAGTCAGCTGCAATACCTTCCTCATCACTGTCCCCACTTTCCTCCACATCAGAATGTGTTGCCAGGCCTTTGTCCAATTCTTGAGAGAGGGATCCACTTCTGGAGTCTTTTACCAGACCCAGTTTGATGGCATGTGCATGAGATTTCTTATGCTTGTATAAGTTACTCTTTGTCTTAAATGAAAAACCACATGTCACACATGGGTAAGGTCTCTCTCCTGTGTGGGACCGTATGTGTTTTAGAAGCACACTTGGTTTAGCACAAGCCCTTTTACAATATTCACAGACATACTTCCCTTGTTTTTTTGGTTTTTGATCTTTTGCAGAGATGTCAGATACCTGGCTTGCACTGAAGTTGACCACATTTGTCATCTGAACAGGGTTGAAACCTGGTGTGACAGGGACTTGAATGGAGTTGGGTACTGTGGCTGACAAAGATTGGCATGTTTGAACAACAGGGGGCTGGCTCTGAGGGAAGCCACCTGATCCAAATGGAACAGGTGCATGTGACAATGTAAGTGAAGGACCCACACTATAGCTTTTCTGGAATCCTGGTTTGTCTTGTTGACGATTTCCTGACATGTTCACATACTGTTGTCTTGTGTTTTGCCCTGGAGATGCCACACTGCTGCAGAACTGTTTGGCTGCATTGATTGGTGGCACAAATGAGGGTTGTGACTGGACATTGAAATTTACAGCAGGCATAGTCACGGCATAGTCTGAATAAGTGACAGGAATGGAAACTGATTTTCCAAGATGACCTATTGAACTGATGTTCTTTCTTTCTGTCAGTGTATTGAAATCTGGCTCCATAGCCTTGAGCAGTACCTCAAGGGGAGCACTTGTGTGAGAGGGAGATGTGTTTTTGTTGTTGCCGATGCCACAGAAGCCTTCTGCCTGCAAAGGCCCTGTAGCACAAAGTTCCTCTGCAGCACTTTTGTGACTGAGAGCCTGTGGCTCTAAGGTTGAGGGCTCCTTGTGCTCTTCTTTTACTGCTCTAGATGTGGATGCATCCTGTGGTGCATCTTCAGCATCTTGAGGTTCAGGCAATCCATGCGATGGACTGCTTGAAAAAGAAGAGGAGGGTGTGGCTTCCTTGGATGAAGAAGAGATGTTTGGAGAAATTGATTTTTTGGTCTGTGATTGCTTTTTGACGGGAGATTTTGGTATTCTCTTTAGCTGGTTTTGTGCCACAACTTTCTTCCTCTTAAGTCCTTTGATGCTTTCAGAGTTTCCGGCAGTAATTTCTTTTGTGTCTGTATTGGAAAAAAGAAAGAATTTTTTTAATGAATAATCCAAAAAACTTTCAACATTTTTTATGTCCAATACCTTTTGTGTTTTCTTTTTCCAGATCAATATCAATTATTACATATAATTATTTAAAAACATAAATTTTTATGACCAACCACAAGATTACTCAACACACTGATCAAATAGATTTTTAAAGGTTAAATACACATTTTTGAATAATGTTTAAACTTAATTAAATTACATGTAGTTTTTAAATGTTGAAAACATAGAATTCTTGATTAAATTATTCTTACCCATTTTTATTATAACAAGAATGTTAACTGAATCAACTGACAATTGGTATCTGAGCAATCATTGACATATTACAGTAAATACATGATGTTTTATTTTTGACAGTGCAATTCAGTGTGTAGTGCACAATAACACAGAATGTATATCTCAAGACATAAAACACAGAAAAGCCTAAAAACCTAAAAATGTAACAAATCTCTATTAGTGTGCTCAACTACTAGGGGTGTAACGGTACGTGTATTTGTACCGGACCGTTTCGGTACAGGGCTTTCGGTACGGTGCACGTGTGTACCGAATGACTGAATGCAATATTTTGTTTGCGGAACATAGGTAAATTTTCGTGTTTCCAAACGAACATATTAAGTGGCGGAAGTCTCCGCGTTCAGCGCAAATCCCGCCCTGCAGCTGATTCTAAGGCCGGTGACACACTGGCTGCGTGGCCTGAGTGTGCGTTTCTGCTGCGTGTCAATTGCTTCGCGTTCTCTGTGTCTTTACACACCAGAATCGTGCCTGACGCGGCGCTGGCGCGCTGCTGCTACTGTAGGTGACATAGAGGGAGGCCGCCGACAGACCAGGATCTTGTCTTCACGACAAAAATATCGATACTTCATGTTGAGCATAAATATAAAGCCTACTGATAAAGGACACCGTCAACAGTATTGACGGTAAAATAGACTATGTTTGACAGGTGCAATATGCCAGTGTGTCACCGGCCTAAGCTTTTCAAAAGGCATCACGCGAGTGTAAACATAACTACAACTAGGTAAAAACGATTGCAATTCAAACGCAGCTCCCGTCGGCATTTAAACAGACCTTTGCTCTTAATTCAATTCGGTCCAACGCAATAACGAAATCTGAGCAGGTCTAAAAACTGAAACGGTTGATGCTGCACTTTACACTTTGGAAAAGTTATATATATATTTTTAAATATGAGCAGACCTACAAGCTGGGATTGGTAATGCTGCACTGTAATCATAGTTATTTATTTATATTTTTCATTATATTTTATTATATGATATTGGTTTGAGACTGAGAGTATTTTATTTAGTGGAGAACTTTGCAGCAGTATTTTATTTCTTATTCTTTTTTTATTTTATTATAAATTATATTTTATTATTTATTTTATTAAAAAGTATTTTAAAAAAGTGTAAACAAATTGTTAAGAAAAGTTCATAGTAATAAACAACCTGCAGTTTAATGTTTGCATTTCTTTCCCTTACTGTACCGAAAATGAACAGAGACTTTAAAACCAAGGTACGTACCGAACCATGATTTTTGTGTACCGTTACACCCCTATCAACTACAGATTGTACAAATTGCCCATGCATTTCCCTAACAATCTTCAAAACAAACACGTCTGTTATTTTCTGCTTTCATTCCCTCCCCTTTAGCAGAAAACCTTTCATCATGCAAAGTTCGTAAGCAAAACAAAATCAAACCATAGATTGCACTTTCTACAACACCCAAACATCAAAATTAACTTCACAAATGACCCAAAATTCTGACAAAAAGAAAATTCAGATAAGTCATCAACAGCAAAAATCTTGCTAATATCAGACAAACCAAAACATACCTAAGCAACGGATTTTGATGAATTGTAGTGTGGATGAAGCAAATCAAGCAAATCTAAATAAAATAATCCTCTTCTTTGCAAACCCAGTTCACTATAAGATTCACCAGTGCTTCTGACAGCTAGCACATAGACAAGACTGTTGGAATCTAGAAGATCTCCTGAGCTGCTACTGAGGCCCACGCATCATTATGTATAAAACCCACTCTGTTTCTCAACCCTCTGTCACCATCCTTCTCTCGCTCTCGCTCTCTCTCTCCAAACCCTCCCTTCACTTGCTCTCCTACATCTCATTCAATACTGCAATTGTGTTAGTTAGAATGAGCCTTACCTTGTTCTATTTTTTTACAAGCTCTCAGTCAATTGGCAGAGAAAAACAATAAGAAATCATTTGCGTGTAGGTGTTCATGTGGATGAATAAACTTGTGTGAATTAATTAAATCTTTCCCTGGATTAAATGCAGTCCAGATACTCTGAGCAGTAAGTTCTGAGCACCTACGTCAACATCTGGCAGAAAACAAATTGCTCTTAATTTGGAAAAGGAAACATGGCAAAGTGCATACACAACTGAATCTTGTTCACAATTACTCATCATTGGGCAGGGTTTACCACACTTGCCATGTTTGGACTCACTGTGGTCTTTAAGTTATACTGAGGCTCTTTGTGTGCCTGATGCCAAGTAGTTACAAAACAAGTAACCAAGCCTGAACATCTGTGGCAACCCTGCACTTATTAGGGTTTCCCTTCTTTACTTTGCTTGGCATGGTTGGTGGAGAGAAGTGGTTAGTATTAGAACAACAAAGTCATAATTTCCTGGATGCCTTAGGAATTCCCCAGAAATTAAAAAAACCTGTTAGGATTTAATGAATACTTCAATCTAACTTTATTCTCTTTGTAACCTTAGTAAGTCCGTGATCAACAAACAAACTTCCTTACATTTCTAGAGAATGTAGAAAGAGGATGTGAGGACATCCACAAACTCTGAGCTAATTAACGCCTTTAACGGATTCAGGATTAACATGGAGATGGGCTGGTGACATCACTGCCTGCTGTATTTTGAGGAGTTGTTTACACGTTTCTTAAACCAGTTGCATTCTGGTGTAATCTATCCCAACATGAGCACTAAAAAAACAGAGCCAGAATAAACTGAACATATGCTAAATGAATCCTTCATGCCACCATTGTAGATGAATATGGTCATACTATTGTATAATGGTAACAAAGGATTACATTTATTTAAATTGTACAAGGTGCTTCAAATGATTCAACAGCAGTACCATAGGGCCATGTTCTCATATAAACAAATACTGTAACAGCTTATTTAGAATTTTTCTTTGCTTTTACAAAATATAAAATGCTCCCATTCTAACCTATTATGCAACATCTATGCTGTTTTTCCATGTATGAAATGTGGCTTTTAAATGGCTGCTACTTCTTTTTTTTTTTGATTAAGCCAAAGATGTAAAGTGTGGCTAGTTCATTTACAGAGTGCAAGTGCAACAGAGCTAAATGCGGTGGCCACAGATGAAGGCTAACAGAGGTGCTGTAACTCCTGGAAACCCCCAGAACATCCAATGCACCTTCAAAAGCAGTACACCTTTTCGGACCAGAGAACCTGGTCACAGATACAGTCTAGTACAAGCAAATGCCATTTGCTCTGGGAAGCTGAATGAAGGTATGTTTGAAATAATTTCTCAGAATTTGCCCTCGATTCAACACAGAAAATATTCTGCCTTGCAATGTGTAATGAACAAAGTGAACAAAGAAACTATTCCCCTTTAAAGCCATAGAAGTTCTCGTACCTCTCTGGGATGAAGGAGGAGGAGGAGAGAGAAGCTTCCTGTTGATGCTGCATTTGAAAGGAACAGTTAAAAAAATATTGTTTTATATAATGAATCATACCTTTATGTGAAGCTTTGGGGTCTTTGAGCTCCTTCTGTGCCTCCTCTATTTTATCTGAAACAGAAAAACAAAGAGATTTTCATTTTAGCCAAATCCAATAGTGAATAATAGCATTAAGTATAAATTATGGCACAGTTCTGGGACACAGTGATATGGCATTTCAAAATACATCTTTAAAAACAAAGAACATCAAAGTGTGTCAAATACGGCAGAAGAAATTTGTTCATCAATATATTATCAATGCTATATATATATCAAGACTTAATTTTACAACAGTAAATCTTTAAAATAATATAATATAATATAATATAATATAATATAATATAATATAATATAATATAATATAATATAATATAATATAATATAATATAATATAATATAATATAATATAATATAATATAATATAATATAATATAATACAACCCGAATTCCGGAAAAGTTGGGACGTTTTTTAAATTTTAATAAAATGAAAACTAAAAGACTTTCAAATTACATGAGCCAATATTTTATTCACAATAGAACATAGATAACATAGCAAATGTTTAAACTGAGAAAGTTTACAATTTTATGCACAAAATGAGCTCATTTCAATTTTGATTTCTGCTACAGGTCTCAAAATAGTTGGGACGGGGCATGTTTACCATGGTGTAGCATCTCCTTTTCTTTTCCAAACAGTTTGAAGACGTCTGGGCATTGAGGCTATGAGTTGCTGGAGTTTTGCTGTTGGAATTTGGTCCCATTCTTGCCTTATATAGATTTCCAGCTGCTGAAGAGTTTGTGGTCGTCTTTGACGTATTTTTCGTTTAATGATGCGCCAAATGTTCTCTATAGGTGAAAGATCTGGACTGCAGGCAGGCCAGGTTAGCACCCGGACTCTTCTACGACGAAGCCATGCTGTTGTTATAGCTGCAGTATGTGGTTTTGCATTGTCCTGCTGAAATAAACAAGGCCTTCCCTGAAATAGACGTTGTTTGGAGGGAAGCATATGTTGCTCTAAAACCTTTATATACCTTTCAGCATTCACAGAGCCTTCCAAAACATGCAAGCTGCCCATACCGTATGCACTTATGCACCCCCATACCATCAGAGATGCTGGCTTTTGAACTGAACGCTGATAACATGCTGGAAGGTCTCCCTCCTCTTTAGCCCGGAGGACACGGCGTCCGTGATTTCCAACAAGAATGTCAAATTTGGACTCGTCTGACCATAAAACACTATTCCACTTTGAAATAGTCCATTTTAAATGAGCCTTGGCCCACAGGACACGACGGCGCTTCTGGACCATGTTCACATATGGCTTCCTTTTTGCATGATAGAGCTTTAGTTGGCATCTGCTGATGGCACGGCGGATTGTGTTTACCGACAGTGGTTTCTGAAAGTATTCCTGGGCCCATTTAGTAATGTCATTGACACAATCATGCCGATGAGTGATGCAGTGTCGTCTGAGAGCCCGAAGACCTCGCATCCAATAAAGGTCTCCGGCCTTGTCCCTTACGCACAGAGATTTCTCCAGTTTCTCTGAATCTTTTGATGATGTTATGCACTGTAGATGATGAGATTTGCAAAGCCTTTGCAATTTGACGTTGAGGAACATTGTTTTTAAAGTTTTCCACAATTTTTTTACGCAGTCTTTCACAGATTGGAGAGCCTCTGCCCATCTTTACTTCTGAGAGACTCTGCTTCTCTAAGACAAAGCTTTTATAGCTAATCATGTTACAGACCTGATATCAATTAACTTAATTAATCACTAGATGTTCTCCCAGCTGAATCTTTTCAAAACTGCTTGCTTTTTTAGCCATTTGTTGCCCCCGTGCCAACTTTTTTGAGACCTGTAGCAGGCATTAAATTTTAAATGAGCTAATTAAGTGGATAAAAGTGTAAGATTTCTCAGTTTAAACATTTGCTACGTTATCTATGTTCTATTGTGAATAAAATATTGGCTCATTTGATTTGAAATTCCTTTAGTTTTCATTTTATTCAAATTTAAAAAACGTCCCAACTTTTCCGGAATTCGGGTTGTATAATAGTAATGGCATACATTTCAAATTTATTTTCATTGGCTCTGTGTGTGTGGGAGGGATATGCACACTGAGAATATACAATATTAGAATGCAATTAATTATTATTATATAAGAGCAGCCAGGATTTTGTGTGTTTGTATGTACTGTATGCATGTACATGTGCTCTAAAATATGGGGAATGAGAAGCAATCATCTCCTTTCACTACCTTCACACACACATGTACACATCCGCCCACCGCATACACAAATACAAAAAAGCATTGAAAAGCAGAAGAGATTGGTGTGGTATGTTTGAACCACAAAACCCCATTACAAGGCATGAGCAAACACTAGTTTGCTTTAAAAACAATGCCTCACTGTGAAGCGAGAACCAAAGCAGTTTCGGAAAGAGTCCTCTCTTGCTGTTTGGAAAAATGCTGTGGCCACTAAAAGACTACCGGACACTGTTACGGGAAAGACTCTCTTCACTGCAAGCAAAACAGGGTGGAGTTGTGAGGGGGTGCCCAGTGACTGAGGTCACAGTGTGTTTTGTCACGATGACCCCCAATTTCCACCAGATGCGTAACGGCTCCGCTGCGTGACAGCTCCATGTTCCGTCGTCCGTCAATACCCACCAGGTCCGTATTTGTTGCGTAACGGCTGCGGTCATGACTGACAGCTGACGTCACGATGCCCCATGTAATCTCACAAATTCTTGTGTGATCGCGCGATATGTAGTTTCTATAAACAGAACTACCAAACCAGGAACAGTTTTCCATCCGAAGGAGTATAGGATAGAACTCTTTTCTTTTCTCTTTTCATTTCTTCATCCATCGTGTCAACGGGGTTAAAACTTCAACAAGCCTGTCTCCGCCCATTATGACGTTTTCAAGGTGTAGTGTAGGGAAATATGAGCGCGGTGTATTTTATTTTGAAAATTAAACGGATCTTTTATTTTGTTTCTGGCTGTTCTGTTTTGTCACTCGACTTCCTGTCCTGCGTACTCTGCCCTGTAGTGCTGCGGAGCGCTCCGGCATCCGGCAAAAATAGAAGCTCTGCGTATCTGGTCCGGAGGGCTGCGGATCGCCGGAGTCGGAACGCAGCTGTAACGCATTCAGTGGAAATACACTCATTGACTTTAATGGAAACCTATTGACTCCGCCGCCGTGACGGAGCCGTAACGCAGCCGTTACGCATCTGGTGGAAATTGGGGGTGAGTGGGCTGAAGGCAGACCCTTGATTAACTCTCCCACCCTTTTTTTCTCTCTGCAAACTCAATTTGTTATATAACCAAATAAATTTATACATAACCCAATTTTTGCAAATCTTTCCCTTCAACCCACATTCAGCATCACTCACCACTCAATCCCTGGTGAAAACAAACTGATTTTTGTCTAAGTAATCCAAAAAAAACTCTGAATTTCCAAGGGTAGCTTGATCGGTGTGTCCATGAGAGCCTGAACTTGCTCTGGAGGGCTTATCTAAACCCTAAGAATGGAAACTCCTCTCATTCCCACTCTATCCTCTTCCATTGCATCACTCCTCACTTGTTCTCTAACCACTTCACTGCCTCAAGCATCACTGTATCTCATTCATCACCAATTATAACACCATCACATTCTGCACCATCATCTGGGGGATTTCTAGATGCTGAGTCACCACATATGTTTATGGGCTTGAACCGATGGTCTAACCACACGTCCAGATTTACCAGTCCTATCCTCAATCATTTGGAGCAAACATCATATATGCGGCAGTAAATTAGGGATCATATAACAATGTTACTTAATGTCCCTCAAATAGGATCTCTTCCGTCCATCCCTATCCCAGAATTCCTTGGACGAGATGGAGTTCGAGAACTGAGATGGAAAAACTCTAAGCCTGTGAATCAGAAATCGAAATATTCTGGTTGAAGCAAAAGAGAGTGGTTGCAGGTGTTGCTTCCTTAACTTCCTTAAGTAAATGCAATGTGGCCTCAAACACACAAGCATTGTTGAGTTTCTTTGCATACGGTAGGAAAATCATTACCAATGATAATTACGCTTGGTTTCAACTTCAACAAACCAGGAAAACTTTCCAGTGACAAGTAATTTGTCTGTTCACAATAAAAAAAGTAAATGTTGCATGACACATCATGATCTCAGCCAATAAGAATTTTGTGGTGTTTTAAAGCAAAGTGGAGTGAGATTTTGGACCAATGAGGTTTCACTGTGGGCAGGGCTACACAAATATACCAAAATTGTTACCAAGCAATGAACAAAATTACAGTCTGATGACCTGACAGGAAAGAAACTTCGTGACAAAATTAAGAGTGAAAGAAGAACAGAAACAGAAAATCTGAAAGTTGCTAGTCATGAACCCAATGCAAAGAATCTCCTCTAGAGATTTTCCCTTCCCCTTTTCCACTCTTATAGTGTTCTTAGCAGATCATAGCATATTTGTAGATGTGGTGGATCTACTGTAGTGTTTTGTGAGGAACTTCCTGGACTGTAGACGAATTGCAATCAAATGAAATGACATCCAACTATTACTGAATGAATAACGGCCAAACCACAGTATATGGACAGCAGTTGGTCCACTTTCAGTTCTTCTCCAGATCTTTTTCTCTTTATCCATCATTCTCTCCCACACACCTTCTTTCCCCCAACACACAAGATTTTCCTTCCAAATTACACCAACTCCAAACCTCAGATTCAGTGGAACACTTAGCGAGGAGATTTGGAAAACAGAGCTGCTGCACAAGGCTGACAAATGAGGACAATAAAACAGGCTGAAATTTACACTGATTAATGCAGCCATGAAAACAAGGAATTCTGAAATGTCTTTCTTCCTTGAACAAACGCTTATTGATCATCTCGATTGGCCCGGGAGACTTCATTAGATGTTAGTGTATGTGCACTAACGACATAGAGGCTAATGGAAATATAATGTGATCAGAGCTCTGGTTTTAATGGCCGTGGCAGCATGTGCAGCATGTGGGTATAAATATCAGTACATGAGTGGGTAGTGCTTTTTTCACATAAACAAATTTAAATGGGAGCTGGACTGAGTGTACCTGTCCTAAAGAGCAGGGTTGTTAGAAAAAATAGTCTCAGACTGTTCATTGGCCTTCTGACACATTATTCAACAAAAATGGCAAGAGCTGGCAAAATCAGATCTGTCCCAATCTGATTGGGTGGAAAGAGAAAGAGAAAGAAGACACCTTTTGTTCAATACTAATTATACAAATATATATAGGCTATAAATATGTAGCAAACAGGATACACAGGACTCAAGACAAAAAAAAAAACAGACTCAACAGTTTACAACATCCAGCTCTTCAGTGTGTAACATGCAAATCATTAGAGGCCACAGTATAACACAGTATATAATGCTCTCAGTTTTCCACACCCCGTGTTTTGACAAATAACAGAGTAGGTGTCAAAAGGATTAAGTAATTTATCTGATAGTGTAGGACATGTTATGGCATACAGAGGTTGAATGCCTGTAAACCAGCCTGTCTCACACACTTAACACACACTAAAGAAAAATAAAAAACAGCCCACAATCTAAAACTAATTTAGGGAACAGTGGATCACTAAATGAGAGTGAAATGTCCAAACACTCGACAGAATTTGTACGTCTACCCCAGATCTGATTAAATCAGAGAGCATCTCTGATTTTATATCAATCTGTGGGAATCACATGACTAAAGCATTTTATGCAACCTATATTTCTCCTGTCATGCATACTGTAACACCACCACATCCACAAAAACACAAAAAGAACAAAAGAACCACGCTGTTCAGGAGGAAATATCTTCAAGAATGTAGTGAACTTAGCACTTCCTTTGCACATCTTTTATCTTGCCACTTGGCACACACATAAATACTTCTTATTTAGAAACTAATATAAAAACATGCATGTACTCGACACACACACTTCTGTGGAATTCACGCCAGGATTCCCCCGAATCCAGCAGTCCCATGTTGTACTGCTGGGAGAAATGGAGACAAAAACTTCAGATGATTGCTCAAGGGTTTCCAAACATAACCGAACATGGATCAATTTTGCAGCACTACTTGTTTCAAAACTACACTTGGAAAAGGCTTTGGATTACATGCACAGTGACCTCTTGCTCTCTTGCAACATTTAAAAAGGTCATATCACGTTTTAATGATTTTGTTTTCAGTAAAGATGCATTCAATTGATCCAAAGTGACATCAAGGAATTATATATAAATGTTAAAAAACATTTCTATTTCAAATAAAAGCTTTTCTTTGAGCAATTCATAATTATGTTTACATTTAGAAATATACTAAAATATAATTAAATTGCCATAACATTTCACAATATTACTGTTTTTACTGTATTTTTATTCAAATAAAAGTAGACTTGGTGAGCATAAAATTAATTAGATCTTTTAATCTTTTGTATCACCTTACCATGATTGGATGGGCCAAGTTTCTAAACACTGAACTGTATATGTTCAATCAGTTTTTGGACTGTTGAAGAAGTTTTGTGTTCTTAGAAAAGACCAACACAAGAGTTCACAGGGTTTCCAAGATTTGCTCACAGGAAACTTAGATGAGCCTGAAGCCACCAATCAGCACACAGGAGACAAGGGAGAGGCTTACCAGAAGTAGAGTCAATAACTATCCCCCTCCTCATTACTGTCAGAACCCCCCCCCCCCCACACACACACACACAAAGACACAAACAAATACACACACACCTCACTTCTGGACTACAGCATCTCAAGACTGCATTACACAACACTCTGTCTTCATTAGCTGCATCATCACTTGCTGTCCAAACTTCCTCTTATCTTTCTCTTGAAATGAGTAATCTCTCCTTCTCTAATTCCCTGACTCCCCTGTTGAGAGTCGAGATAAAACAAGCATGAGCGCAAGACATACAACATCCAGTTCTGCAGTGCTCTGAATAGTTTCAGTTTCACAAAATCCTCAAAAAGTACAAGCATAGATCCTTAAAATCTTAAAAACCGTTCTGAGGAGGCTCCAAAAAACCCCTTCAGGATTTGTCATTCTAGGTGTCTGAGAACAGCAGTACTTTAAGGAACATCTATAGAGTTTGTGTTAGAAGTTTCTAGAGTAAGCAGCAGAGAACGGCGCATTACTGATAAGGCGCACTACTGTGAGCCTGCGGCCGCTCTTAATAATGCATGAAAATAAAGAAACGGCTGGAATCACAAAGAATGAGAGCAACTTGAAGAGAAACTGTTTCAAATGCAGAGCCACACATGAGCTTCCTACATTTTCTCAATAAAAAAATAACCTCATAAATCAATGAATAATCACAACTGATGGAGCTGGAAAAGGCTGAATAGAAGTTGAGCTTACTACAACGGTATATTTCACACTGGTATATAGGCCTTCAACAAAACTGGTATTACCGGTAACACCTGGGAGGCGGGGCTTTGGATGCTTTCACTTTCTAATAGAGCATCTGTACCTATATCACGGTTTGGTCAGTTACCTGGATGCCCGGCCATATTGAAGGTACTCGGATGTAAACAACAGCATGGATTGCACAATTAATGTACTACTGAAGACGTTGTTCTACTAATTTATGAGGCACTCTCAGAAAAAAGGTTTAAAAGCTGTCACTGGGGTGATACCTTTACAAAAGGTACACTTTGATTCCCACAAGTTTCTAATATTTACACTTAAAGTACTAATATGTACCTTTAAGGTACCAAAATGGACCCTTTAGGAACAAACAAGTACCCTTTGAAAAGGTATCGCCCCAGTAACAGCTTTTGTACCTTTATTTCTTAGAGTGTCTAAACCACACAAAAAAACAGGTGGAAGCTGCTAAATTATATAGAGAAATTAATAGGTGGTAAAGATTTATACTAGTTCAGAAATAAGAACCACCATTTGCAGCACTTCTACAGACGCAAAATACAATTAATCTGCTCTCCCGAAATTTCACACCACACTCATGGTTCATGACCTCGACGTCCCACCCACACATGCAACACACATCTGTCAATGATATCCTGTGCACATCTCCGCTGAACACACTTGTGTACATCATATCACACATCTTACCCACCAAGAATGCATACAAATCAGTATCATTTTTTGTCAGCTCCTCGCACACACATACACATGCGTGCGTGGCGAGACTGCCCCCGCAGGAAGTGGTGGGTGGATGCAGCAGTAGACAAGAGCTGATAGTGAAGTCTGCATGGGCACGTTGGTGAAAAATGTATCCAGTGCAGATCCTCAGTACAAACATACACCTCCTAGACTACAGTTATCCCATAATGCAAACACAAAGAGAGCGCATGAGATGATGAGCGCATCATATTCAACTACATCTTTTCATTTTCTAACCAAAATATGAATTGTGGCTGAACTGGCAATCTTGCTTTGAAAAAGGTAGTTAGGGTGTTCCTATGTGGTTGCTAGGTTGTTCTAGGTGGTTGTCAGGCCATTGCTATGCAGTTGCTCGGGTGTGCTGGTTTGTTGTCAGGGTGATGTTATATTTAGGGTGTTCTGGGTGGCTGTCACAGTGTTGCTATGCAGTTGATAGTGTGTTCTGGTTGGTTAATAATGGATAAATCTCTTTTTTGATAAGAGGAAAGTCAAGTTACCCCTGTGGTTCATGCTGAGATTTTTCACACTGAATGCCTTCATAAATTACCCTGAGTTTCTCAATGAATGTTCCCGCTGGATCCAGCTGGGTAGGTGTTTCATCCGCACCGTGCCTCTCTCTCTTACACACACCTCATTCACAGCTTTAATTATTCATCAATGCCTGATCTACCTGAGACTACCCCTTGTTGTGTTAAATAATTAATAAACACTAATGCTAAACAGACTAACAAAGTGAATCCACGTGGTAGATGTGTTCACCTGCACTCGGAAGTGGGACTCACTTGTACACACAGACACACACCAGTGATTAAACTCGCTCTGTTGCACTGTGGATTCGCTCAAGAGCGAACAATTTGCTGCATGTCTCATACTGATGCTGCAGTGTTTGCAGCTATTCTTGCTAAAGACATCACTCCACTGGAAACGGGAAGGTTCAGCGGTTGAATATGAGCCTCTGCGCAAAATAGCATGCTCCTGTTTTTACCTCCCATAAAGAAGAAATGAAACAAACCCAGTGCATTACAGCCTGACACCACGGTACCCAACCAGAGAACTGTATTAAAATAAAGAGTATACAAACAACAAACAACATTTTTTTTTTGGTAGTTTTCTAATTTGACTGAAAACGTTTCATAGACATTTCACAGACATGTCATATTTACATAAAATAACGGCATATGTTCTCAAAGTTATTAATGCAAACTTATACTAATCAATTACTGTTTCACACATAAGAGGACATATATCAATTTACTATAAAAAGGCTTTTTTTTCTCACATTTCAGATGCGATAGTTAAAGCTCAAGACTATTAATATCTGCTTAAGACAGGGAACCACGAGTGTGAACTGATAATGACACAAATCTTTCCTAACTCGAAAATTAGGCCATTTACCAGTAATTCAATATTTCAAAATTGTTCACATATGTGGAAACCAGATGAGAAAAGCAACAGTTTACAAGTTAACCAGTCATATCTTACTGATATATTTTATATTATTAATTTTTTATTTTATTTGATATACATACATAAATACATACACACATATATGTATGTACTGTATGGTTTTCTTTTTTTCTTTAAATGATTGAATATTTTCAGATTCCAGTGTTTATATTTTAATTAGTTTTTATTTTAAATATCATACCTTTTTATTCATTATATTCATCAAATTATAAACAAATTGGATAATCAGTCTCAAAAATATGATATTCACCCAAACGCACCAAAAGTAAAACCAACTTCGGTTCAGTGTTACAAAATTAATATCAGTTATCTTTTTTTGCCATTTTAATAAAATTCAAAAGAAATAAGAGATCTGCTGAAAAAAAAATGCCTACAAATAAATATGGTTTGTAATTTCAAACATAACAATTAAAACAGAATCAGTATATTTTCAGAATTAAAAATTAAAGATTGGCAAACCTGTTTTCTTTGGCCACAGCTGACATGTGTGAATCCGTGACACTTCTCTGAAGTGAGATTTCATTTCCTCATTGTGTCGGGATAATAAATCCCATCCAGAGTGATCTGGAACAGCGTGCAGCAGTGCGTGTGTTTGTGGCTGTTTGTTTACAGCTGTCTGTCCGGCTGACAGTAGAATAGCTGCTCCCTGTCACCTCCCATAACATCAGTTTCTCTTATTACACTTTGGCACTTTACACTGGCACACACACACACACACAGCTATGTGTTAATTCAGTAAAGACAACACAGTACTCAGTCTTTCTGTCTCTCTTGACTAGGGTTATTATAGTTAACTAAAACTACAAATATTTTCGATACTTGAAATAAATTTGAACTGAAACAAAATAAAATATAAAACAGCTAAATGAATTTATTCAAACTGGTTTCCAAGGCAGCATTTCTTTTTTCATTTAGTTTAACTTGATGCACAATAACTAAAATTAAAACAAATGTATAAAAATTACACAGATGTATAAAATCAAAATGCAACAAACAAATTTCTCAGCTTTAAAATGAAAATGAAAAAAAAAGTACAAATTAAAACTAATGCAAAATATTTTTTAAACTATAACAGTATCTTGATGATACAAAAATAACACTGCTCCTGACTTGTGTTTTTGTACATTTTTATAAATATGAATCATAAAAATAAGCATCAATCTACCGACAAAACTGTCAAATTATTATGAGGCAATAAAAGAGAATATAATGATTAACAAATAAATGTAATAAAAAAACCAGTAATTGTACAGTAAGTAAAATTAAGTAATTAGAGAAATGGGCCTATTTTTCATGAAATTAATTTAGCAAAATTGCTACCAAAAGGGGGGGGGAGTTCATTCTCTTTATGCAAAATATAATTTCTGCAATGTCTAGGTTAAAATATGAACTATACATATTCTTGACAAATTTTCTGAGATTCACCCAAAAGCATGCAACAAGTGTGTGTGTGTGTTCTTCCTCTAAGAAGTGTCCTGCTTACCACACCCTTTAGTCCACAAAATAGGAGGCACTTGTGTAAATAATGTTACCGTGCACCACAGACATTCAACCACACACACACACACACAAGTGGGGAATCCCTGTCAGGGCAGGCCGAGCCGTTCCTGACCAAACAAAAAGATGATGTCATCATTAGCAGAAGCTCAGCGTGGGCGATCCTGTTCTATCCTGCCCCGCACAATCCCACACAATCCCTTCTTTATGAGCGTCTCTCTTGGACTCTTGCTTTCTTTTTCTCTCAGGCAGGTTTAACCCTTTAAACACTGTGCTGATCCCACCATGGGGATTTCAACAAATGTGATTCCACAGCCTAAACATCAAGGGTGAATCTCATAAAAACAAGTCCAGGTCACAGTTCAACCAAATAAAATGTTCTGTATTAAGAATTAAGCAACAAATAAAAAAAACTACTTGTTTAAGGTTAATATTAGGGTTTGTGGTTAGTTGCATGAAATTATGCATAATTAACTGTTATTACTATAGTAAGCATAATAATGTATAACTAACAATGAAACTGTAAAATAAACTTACCAAAAATAATTATTATTATTTTTATTTATTTTTTAATGAAAACTGAGCACATAATTCAGTGGCACTTTATCATAAGGTCCCATTAATAATGTTATTTATGCAAAATGCCATTTATCAATCTTTGTTAATGTTAGTTAATAAAAATACAACTGTCCATTGTTAGTTTGTGTCAGCTCAAGTCCATTAAATAATACTAACAGACAAAACTTTTGATTGTAATAATGTATTCGTAAATATTGAACTTAACATTTACTAGGAAAAATAAATGCTTTATCAAGTATTTTTCATTGTTAGCTCATGTTAACTAATAGTTATCTAATGTTAACAAAATGTAAAAAAAAAGAAAAAAAAAAAGAAGAAAAAAATGTATTTCTTTAATGAATTCAAATATTTTACATTTGAGTTTTTGTAACTGCCATTATGTTTTTTTTTTTCATTAGAATTTCTTTAATGCTGTAATACAAGGATTTTTGTTTTTATATTTATTTTATATTTCAATCAGCATAATGTAAAAAAAAAAAATACGACAAATTTAAGTAATGAGAATTTGAGGAGGAAATGTGCTTAAATGTCATGAAAATAATGCAACAAAACAAAATAGGCTTCATGAGAGGTTTCATGAGATTCAAGCATAAAAAGTTTAATAAAAAAAACACAAAAAAAGGAAAACCACTTTGGTCGACACCTCCTCTCCGGTTCACAAAGTCCTTCCTGACCACTTTTCCGATACTCTGCACTGGACAGCAGAGCAAAAACTCCATGACGCTTGGCAAAGGAAATTAGTGTCGCTTCCAATCAGCACTCAGTTAGGAAAAGGATACGGCCTAATCCGAGATCTAAATAGTCAGGATAACAAGATTGCCGTTTGTAATTTGTTTTTGGAAAAAAGAAGGTCTCAGCCCTGATTGTTCTGGAAACATTTTTGCATTCGTGAACACCCTAATGAAAATTTCCAATCAGCACAAAAAACAGTCTGTAGACTCTTCTCAAATTCTACAAAGAATGATTTATTCTCTAATTCTAGAAAACCATATGTAACCATATGTTTCCTTCACTCTTTTTTTATTCACATTTCCAAGTAAACAAGTGATGGAAACGCCAAATTTCTCAAAATAAAAGGGAGGACATTTTTACACTGGCTTGAGGTGGTTTTTGACTTTTACATGGAAACACATTTACCGAATAAATCCACTTACCAAATTCCTACATGCGCATCAATAAAGTCATTATGGTCATTCTTAAATGCCTGAACAAAGTCTGTCGTCAAAGTATTTCTAAATAATTGCCTCCCAGAACTGTCTTACATGGCGGAGTTCTCAAACAGCTGGTATCCACCTCCATAAACAATGTGTTTCTTCTGCCCGCTCCGAGGAACAAGTAATTTATCATACATGAAAAATATTATATTCAGTGGCTTCTCCTACCTGTCTTCGTGATATCTGGTGCCTGTTTATCAGGAAGTGACTATTTTGTTCTCTCTGACTCATTGGATAGAAACTGTGCTTTATTTGCAAATGTTTTATGCTATATTCCAATTTTGCATGTAAGTTAATTAGCCAACTTTGGATGGAAACATAGCTATGTTGTGGTGATGTAAAGAACCCAGAAACCAAAACTCTGATCTGAAGAAACTATAAATGCAAGAACCTTTTAATCTACAATCCATATAGCAACCAAGTCTGTTATTTTTAAGAGTGCACACATATATTATACAAACACTCAAACCTCAACAGCTCACAATTGCAGAAATGCATTCTCATTTAGACTACATGTGAAAACAAACAAACATGTCGGAAATCCCCATGGTCGATTTTTATAAGTCGCTAATACTTTTATACTGGGGGAATTTTGGCAGCTCAGCCAAAACCCCTCGTTGGTTAGTTAAAAATACAGTTAAACAGTCATTGAGGCGACTGTTACAGACATGGTAAACCAACACCCAAAACATCATTAAAACAAACCTTTTATGAGGGCAGACCTTGATAATGTATATTAAGTAGTATTTTAAAAGATTTAATGAGCAAAACAGACTACATTCTCTATGGGATTTCTCTATGGGAAGTCTATGGGATTGAAAATCATAAGTCTATTTAATGAACATACCTGTGCTTTAACATACCTGTTTTACACACATTTAGAAAAGAAATCACTCTCTCTCGTTCACTCCCTCAGACTGAATCCAGCTTTGCAATAAGAGTCTCTTTGCATCTGAATCTGAATGTGACAAAAGGACAGTTTGAATAATAATAAAGAGAAAAGGCCTCACACTGGTGGCAGAAATCTCTCTTCCATCACCGTTTCCTTTCAGAGGTGCTCTGTGAGAGAATTGCAGAGTTTGTGTCGAATGCAGCTGTCATTGTGACTGTATCACACCAACACAAAAGCACATTCACTCCCGTCCTTTATGCCGCTAAGATTTTTTCATTCCTACTTCCAGCGAAGCAAAAGAATCCAGCTCTCCTCAAAAATTTATATTACCGGATGAAAAGAAGAAAAGGGCAGCACATTCTTTAGAAAGCTGGCTTACCATTTACGGTAATTATACAACATCTTGTAGATGGACTGCTTAACGCAGTAAAGTCTGACTTTCAATGGAGATCCTTTCCAGATTATTTTTATTTATTTATTTTTGATTTTGCTACTTTATATTTTGCAAAAACTGCAGAATGAGATACAGCCTGGATTCGACTCTGTGTCGCCCATATGAGCACCACAGATCTGCAATATTTTTCAGTTAACTGCAAATATCTAACTCCAACAAAGGATTCAGACCTCGAAATGTAAAAAATTACCAAAAAATAAAACAAAATAACAATAAAATAATAATAATAATAATTTTATTCAGCAAGGATGCATTAATTCAATTGTTTAGAGGTGATGGTAAAGACATAACGTTAAAGCTTTATATTCCAAATAAATGCTGATCTTTTAAACTTTCTATTTATTAAAGAATTGTGAAAAAAATGTCACGGTTTCCACAAAAATATTAAGCAGCACAACTTGATAATACTTTTTTTTTAAAGTCTTGAGTAATAATTAGAATGATTTCTGAAAGATCATGCAACACTGAAGACTGTAAAGAATTTATATTTGCATCACAGAAATAAATAAATACAAATAAATACAGTTTTAAATACATTAAAATAGAAAACTGTCTCAGGTTACGTATGTAACCATAGTTCCCTGAGTAGGGAACGAGACACTGCATCCTCTAGGGGCCGCTTTGGGGAACACCTCGTCGTGACCCGTGTCTGAAGTATACATTGAAAAAACACCAACTTGTTGGCGGGTGACAGCCTCCGACGTCACTACCGGCGCGACTATAAATAAGCACCGGGAGAGCACGTCATTATCTTCTTCGTCTGAAGCTTGCATCCGAAGCATGGCAGGGAGCTAGAGGACGCAGTGTCTCATTCCCTACTCAGGGAACTATGGTTACATACGTAACCTGAGACAGTTCCCTTTCGAGGGAACTTCGAACTGCGTCTTCTAGGGGCCGCTTTGGGGAACAGTATACCCACGCCGCCATGCCGAGGGGAGTGCAGGCCAGAATCATGGCGAGCACTAAGTACCAACTCTACCATTTCCATGGGAGTTGCCCCTGGGACGTTAGAAGGCTGTCTGTGACAGTACCCCTTACAGCCAAAAGGCCTAAGCTACATACCCAACTTAATTGTTATGGTCTCTGCCCAGGGTAGAGCTGAAGGCTTTGAATCAGGAAAGATTCCTTTAAAGGGATACAGCTAAGAACCTAGCATTTCTACCAAGTCTTGTCTGTCACACAGGGGCTACCGCTAGCTTACGCATAAGCTTGCTGAAAGAGCTGTCTCGACAGTTCTCTAGTAGCAAC
Source organism: Carassius carassius (assembly GCF_963082965.1). Classification (NCBI taxonomy): domain Eukaryota; kingdom Metazoa; phylum Chordata; class Actinopteri; order Cypriniformes; family Cyprinidae; genus Carassius; species Carassius carassius. The sequence goes on along the minus strand of NC_081779.1, from coordinate 6,533,130 downwards.
ACCCTCTTTAGATAGGTATCCGAGGATACATGGGTGGAGTGGCGCCCAAGATGAACGGAGCTTCTACCAACTCAAGAAAGGGCACGAAGCAACCGCGCGAAGCCCTCACCATATAGGATTTTAGAAAGAACGCAGAATACTAGCGTGCGAACTTACCACAGTGTGGATTTCAGAAAGTGTTCAAAGACTTCACGTGCACACTTACCATAGCATGGATTTTGAAATACTGTTCTAAGGAGGGGCTCTCGTGGCACTCTGATAGAGCAGCTCATAGATGGAATGTTGCATCTCAAAACAGTATGATTGAGAGTCATCAACTCGATCTATGTAAACAATACTGGAGCGCTCTGGGGAAAAAACAGAGAACTCAGTCTCATATGAGAGGAGAACTCCAAGCTCAGAGTAGCGCGCTCATAGGCGACCCTTTTTTAAAAAAAGGGGGAGCGCTGCTAAGTTACCACGAGAATCACCCAAATAGCCCCTCATGTTGAGGGAAGCGATGCTTGAGGTGTATAAACAAATACACACTGGCTGAATGGAGCCCAAGGAACCAAGGTCTAATCATCTCAAGAAAGGGAACGAAGTGGAGCGCGTAACCCTTATCGTACAGGATTTCAGAAAGTTTGCAGAGTCTTGCTTTTTTTTTTGTGGAGAAAGTGCGCAAAGTGTTCACGTGCACACTGACCACCATGTGGTTTTGAGAAAGTACACAAAGCTTAGCGTCTGTACTTGAAGGTTCCTAAGCATCGCAGAGGCGCTGAATCTCACGGGAGAGGCAAGCTCAATTTTACAAACCTCGGGCGAGGGGAGCATCACCTGAGGCAGCATATACAAGAAGCCTTCTGTAACTGCCACCTCCACTTCCACGCTAGATGCGACAGCACCCCTAAGCGGCCAGGAGACCCCTCGGGGTGACCTGGCCAGACATCCATGAAATTCCCTGCAGTGCTGTGCCAGGCCTGATAATCAAGGAGGCTCCCTCAGAAACCTGTGATCTCAGCCGCCTAATACCGGAACATGAAGCCGGATGGCTGGTGCTGGCGAGTGTTTAGTAAACACTGTAACGAAGCACTGCAAAGGAAACTCACAGAGTTTATTAGTAGACACGTACAGTAACCACCAGCAATTAAATACACATAAGTATATACAGAGAGGGTTACATTTACTCACCAACCCTCCTGCGCTGGAGCCCCACTCAAGGTGCGCCTCCTTTTAGTCTGGACCATCAGTCAGGTGGTTGCTATGAACATAGAACCATAAAAACATTATAGGTCCAGCATAGGAGACTGTTATGCGAGAGGTTTCCACCTAACCTCGATCAGGTGGAGAGCTGGTGGTTACAGGGGAATTAGGAAGGGGAGGATAAAAGCAGAAGTTAACCCTCTGAAGTCGATTAACGCATATACGCGTTATGAGGCTATTTTTTCCTTATAACCTCTTAGACTCCAGAGGGTTAAAATCCCCAAAGGGAACGAGTAGATACCTCGGTATCACTCTGATTCGGACGAGAACGTTGCCTCGTCTAGATCATAGATCATATCTTAGGTTCTGCTTACCTCCTCGTGACCCACGATTCCTCTAACCCCTGCCAGCAGGTGGGGGAGGATCGCGAGTTGCGACACTAGCCTTCTGTGCCCGTCTTTGATCCTCAGATCGAGACAGGTCAGGACCCCTATGTTGTTCGGGCTCAGACCTGGACCTTCGTGGAACGAAGGATCTGAAAGCAGCAGAGTGCGCCTTCGTCTTCCTGAACTTCTCAAATCGCTGTCTCAACGGAAATACCGAAAAGCTCAGCACGGAGAGAGATCCGTGGTGTGGCGCAGCTCAGCTACCTGATCAGAAAAAGGCCCCTGCCTCTATCCAGGTCTCTTAGCAGATCAGTCTGATATGCTTGAAGCACCAGCATTGTGTGTAATAAAGCCACAGCCTGACCTGCTACTGCGTATGCCTTGCCATTTAAGCGAGATGATTTTCTGAAGGGGCTCAAATGGCAAGGAGGGAGATTAAGAGAGGATGTTTCCCCTGCAGAAAGAAAAAATTTTCACAGATAAAAATTTATAAATTATTTATAAAAATGTTTGCTCTTTCTACAGGGGGCATTCCCTCATAGCCGCTTTCGCGCATCACCTCGATGTTGGCAGATTATTTTCATGCCGAAACCGATGGATGCGAGAAGACAACGGCATCTTTCATTTCTTTTTAATCTCTGTATGGAGATCATTCAGAAATAAAAGGCTCACCTGAGCTGGAGGGTTATGGTCAAAAGGTAATTTTCGCTCAATAACCTCCAACAGCTCTACATACACAGGGCAGGAGAATTGAGAAGGCTCAGCCTCACCTTTTTCACCATCCTCAAATATCTCCTGCTTTTCCTGGGTAAAAACCCAGCAGAGCACCAACCTCTGTATCAGAAAGTGTTAAAGATATAACATCATTCTCCCGAGGCTCTCTCTCGTCCGCCGCCCTTCTTTCTTTCTTTTTTTTACGAGCGCGAAAGGGAAAGTCCCTCTTTAAACCATTCAGACAGATCCACCTGTATTCTCACGAGCTCATTCACTTCCACGCCTCAACGTGGACATGTCCTGAACCGCGGGAAGCAGATGGCTGCCTTTTTTTCCCTTTTTCTTTCAGAAGAGAGATGAACAAGAGCGGAGCTTTTTCCATTGAAAAAACGCTCACAATGCACGCAGATTGCCTTCTCAAAGACATCACGTGCGTGCTCTTCACGCAAACAAATGACGCAAAGATCGCGTGTGTCATCGGGTGTCAAATAACGCCGACACGGATGCACACATCGTCTAAACGCTTGCTAGTTGTTGCCATGATAAACAGAGAAAGATCGCCCTTACCGGTTCTTTCAGATGCACGCTTCAAACAAAACAGTCATTGAAGATGAAGAAGATAATGACGTGCTCTCCCGGTGCTTATTTATAGTCACACCGGTAGTGACGTCGGAGGCTGTCGCCGGCCAACAAGTTGGTGTTTTTTTTCAATGTATGCTTCAGACACGGGTCACGACGAGGTGTTCCCCAAAGCGGCCCCTAGAGGACGCAATTCGAAGTTCCATCGAAAGGGAACAGGTATTTTAAAGTGTTACTGTATTTTGATCAAACAAATGCAGCCTTGGTGACCACAAGAGACTTTCAAAAACATTTCAAACGTGTTCATATCATGTCTATTATTTTATATTAAAAGTGTACAGCATAACGCACTACATTTTTTCTAAGTACATTATGCAAAACAGGTTACATTATGATTATGTTTCAGTACTAGATTGTCACATGACTTCAATACGTTTAACAAGGTCTTCTGACAAATCACATGTCTTTGGCCTTATGCAAAAGCATTAAATTAGCAGAACATCTCATGTCACTCTCCACCTCCCCCCTCTCGAAACACATTCATCTCTCTATGCAGCACCCGTCAACAACTACAGCATGTACTAGCTTACTGCCAGTGTGAAAGAGAATTTGTGATTTCCCCTGCTAAATGGATTTAGCCAAGTCTACAGCGAAGGAATTTTGACGAGGCAGTGTGAGAGCACTGAAATGGCAGGAACGCTGCATGTTTCAGGGCATCCGAGGAGATTCACATGTTTAAAGAGAACATGCTAATCTCTGCGAGCTCATTAGGACAGGGATGTTTAGCATTCATTCATGGAATTCTCTTACTGACTAAGTGCTGCTGGGTAACCTGGATTATACATGTTATGAAATTCCTAAGTGTCACTGTAAGAAACAGAACGGAAAGAATTTAATTTGTCAACAGAAAATGCTAAATTTCCTACAAGGCTTTAACAATAATGCTATGTAGATGATATTAGGCCTTAATTTACTGATTGACAAAACTGAATCCATTTAGCAGCTAAATCCAAATTCTGTGTTTTTATAAACACGCGTCATGTTAAGCTTGGAAAAATGGTGACTATTTTGCTTGTTACAGCAGTATAGCTAGCATGACAATAGACATAGCATCAAATTGTAGGAAACTTTTCAAACTAGATTCACATTTCCTGAAGCAAATATGACCCTAACATTTAATTAAATGTTATTTCCTGTTTCCTTGGTGATTAACTGTGAAATTTACTAGCAGTTTCAGAATAAAATTGTTTTCAAATGCAGCTTAAACCAGATAAGAGCATCTAACCAGGGTTTTAGGGTTGTTTTGGTTTTTTGCTCTTTTTTCGTCCTCTCCGAAAAACCAGCTCAGAACAGAAAACAGCTTGAGGCTGATTTGAGCATTTTTTTACACACACACACACACACACACACACACACACACACACACACACATATACAGGGCTGTAGCTGGGGTTAGCGGGGCCCCGGTACAGGTTGTACCAGTGGGCCCTGTTTGAAATTTTTTAATTTGTATGTTCGTTATATTTAATTATTTGTGCTATTTTCACAATGTTTAAGCTTGTTAAAGTTTGTAGGTGTCCAAGTACAGAAACCGAACAATAAAATGTAAAATAGCACTGCATAGTCTTCAGTGTAATATCAAATATACTGTACTGTACAGTCAAACCAAAATGTATTCAGATACAGTACCTTCAACATTTTTTAAATCATCACAGTTTATTTGCTATAGTTTAGAACATGGTAATAAAATATAACAAGAACTCTTAAGAAAGTTAAACTGTGTCAGAACAAATTCATCTCGATAATGTCAGAAAACTTTGACAGAAAGATATGTAATGGATTACAATCAAACAAAACTTCAGACAACTGTTAGTGTGACACTATTTGCACAACTATCAATTCTTTGTTGACCAATTACCAAACAATGTTTAATTTTGTTCAGTCTGTGGTTAATTAGCAGTTAAAGAAAAAAACATTGTAAGCAAAAACCACATCTTTCTGTGGTTCTCACCTGATAAAAACATGCCAACAGCTGTTCTCCTAAGTCACAATCATTTTGATTCTAAATTGTGCTTGGACTGTTTAGTAAAAACAAGACACATTGGCCACGTACACACTGCATTTTAATTCAGTTGTCGGTTCACCTTTTAGTGCTTATCCTGTTCTATATGCACAGTTCAGTGATTTAAAGAAGTGACAACTGCATTCTACAACCAAATTAACTCCTGGAAATTTTTACAAAGATTCTATGTAGCGTGAACAGAACCGAACTGAACTACTAGATGTTAATGACGCATTTAAACACATATCAGAGTTGTTCCTCTTTTTTTATGCGCACTGCAATAAATTACAGGGAAAAGGGACATTTTGTCTCAGTGTTGCCAGTGGCTATTGTGATTTTGTTCTTAACTGATGCAAGGAAGATTCTGAAAGTTCCAACATGATATTCTGGAGGACAGATTGAAAATTAGAAATCGCAACAAAAGTTTTTTTTTTCTGATAGTAAAATGGGTTCATCTTGTCCCTTGCATTATCAAGTAGAAACTGTTGACTGCACAATACAACCTGAAACTAATCTAATGATGAAACCCCTAATAAAGTCACCAGCAAACTACCATTTTATACACTTTACTAAACAAATCCCACTTTTACTCTTATATGGCACTTACCAAGTGTTCATTTTAGACTGTGGTTACAGAGAGCTGTCAGAAACTCCTCCTCTTTTATATCGCAAGGAGATGTGGGTAATGTTAGCCAAGAACATCATGCACCAGGGCATATTATTTCAAATCCACCGGTAACACTGCACTTATCCTGGTCTATTCAGGATCTATTTGGATTACAATGCAGCCAATACACAAAATCTGTGGCACTATATTACCTGAATTACTGGAAGTATTGTGAGAATAAGATTTGATTTCTGTTGGCTCTTTTGGAGCAGCATGTGTGTGAGTGTGTGTATGTCATGCTGCCTGGCACTTTGGCTCAGAGTGTCAGCCAAAGCAACATGATGAGTTACAGACTGTCAGAACAGCGCGCGTGTGTGTGTGTTTGTTTGCTTCTTTCTGTGTTTTTCCGTTTCGATCAAAGCCTGGCTGGAAGCAGCATTATGTAATCTAACATGGGGAGACGAGCGAAACAGAAAGTGTGCAAATAACAATTATCCACCTCTCCCTCCATCTTTACCTCTTATGCTATGCACCTCAATTTCAAATAGTTTTTTCTCCTCATATTCCCACACCTCACTCTCTCTTTCTAATCTTTTGTATTATTTATATAATTATAACACATAACATTTGTAGCACTATAAATAATTAAAATAAATTATATATAGAGATAAATAATATTTTTAAAATATATGTAATACATTTTATTTATTTATTTACATATAATGGTAAAATAAATAATAAATATTATTTACTATTTCTAATTTGATAATTATGAAATATAGCTATGCTATATATAGATAATAAATAATAATAACACACACACACACACACACACACACACATATATATATATATTTGTGTAACATTATACATACAACAAAAATATAAACATTTATAAATGTAACATTTTTATACAACTTGTATATGTATATGTATAATAATTTAAAACATTATGTATACTAAATACATAATATAAAATTATTTCAAAATATAAACAAAATAAATATGTTATACTATATCACTTGTGTTATATATAATGAATTTAATAATTATAAAATCTATCTTACTGCATTTAAATTCGAAAGCTTACTAGTTGAGCTCTGACACAGCTTACCCCATCTATAGAGCCAATATTGTTAAACTGCCATAAAAAAAGATCAATCATATTGAGATACAGTGAAACAACACTAGCCGATAGGGTCATTTCCATTAGCTGACCCAAAACTGTCTTACACTAGCCTTGGGACAGCTGGTCATTCTTACTGTTGAGCCCTGCTCAAACAAACATTACTTTGCTATCTTGATTCAGATTCATCCATATGATGAAGGTCTCAAACCTTCAGCTCTGGCCCATTAAATACCAACTTCAAACTCGCAGTCCATAGACAAACTCTCTTCCTCAAACAAACACACATGTGGTTGCATGAAAATCCTGTGATACTCTTGTCCACTAATGAGGGTCATTTGTCTTTCTGTTGTTAATGTAAACCAGAACTCTCGAGCCAGATCTGTACTGTGTGTTTATAGCACTATGTCCATCTCTGACTGTGTTACGTAACCAATGTGGGCTCATCCTTTCTGGGCTGATCCTCTCTACCCAACCCATCAGTCACTGAGCCCTCGGGGTGGAGGAGGGGAAATATCCACCTCTGACCCTGCAGAACCTCAATCATCACTCCTAAAGGTTAGCATGGATATCTGATAACAAAATGGTAAAAAACAAGACCATTAAAATAAAAATTAAGAGCGTGTATAATGTTGTTTCAATGTTCAGTGTTAAAGTAGGCCGCCTTATTAATACTATTAACCAGATTAACTAAGACCTGACAGGAGAGATTTATGCCTAGCTGCACTAATCAACCATAAGATTACCTACAGTAATCTTGACAACATGCACAAGAAAAAACAGTACAAAATAATAACAAAAAAGTGATCATGAAAAAAGAAAAATGACAAATAAACAAATACAAAATAATAATATATAAAAATAAAACGGGTCAAATCAAACTCTGCAACTATCAAAAATACAAATGAAATAATTTACTTACTTATGTATTGATTGGTTAATAAACAAATATCATTTAACAGTAAAAAAACATATTGTACTGTATATATATATATATATATATATATATATATATATATATATATATATATATATATATATATATATATATATATATTTTATATATACAGTACAGACCAAAAGTTTGGAAACATTACTATTTTTAATGTTTTTGAAAGAAGTTTCTTCTGCTCATCAAGCCTGCATTTATTTGATCGAAAATACAGGGAAAAAAACAGTAATATTGTGAAATATTATTACAACTTAAAATAATAGTTTTCTATTTGAATATACTTCAAAAAAATAATTTATTCCTGTGATACAAAGCTGAATTTTCAGCATCATTACTCCAGCCTTCAGTGTCACATGTAACATCCAGTCTATCACATGATCATTTAGAAATCATTCTAATATTCTGATTTATTATGAGTGTTGGAAACAGTTCTGCTGTCTAATATATTTGATGAATAAAAGGTTAAAAAGAACTGCATTTATTCAACATAAAAAAAAATTCTAATAATATATATTCTAATAATATATTTTCTTTACTATCACTTTTTATCAATTTAACACATCCTTGCTGAATAAAAGTATTGATTTTATTTAAAAAGAAGAAAAAAAAAAAATTACTGACCCCAAATTACTGACCAGTAGTGTATATTGTTATTACAAAATATTTATATTTTAAAAACATAGCTTCTTTTTTGTTTTGTTTTTTTACTTTTTATTCATCAAAGTATCTTAAAAAAGTATCACATGTTCTGAAAAAATATTAAGCAGCAGAACTGTTTCCAACTTTGATGATGAATCATCATATTAGAATAATTTCTAAAGGATCATGTGATAATGATCCTAAAAATTCAGCTTTGCATCACAGAAATAAATGATAATTTAAAGTATAATAAATTTAAAAACAATTATTTTAAATTGTAATAATATATCACAATATTAAAATTTTTTTCTGTATTTTTGATCAAATAAATGCAGGCTTGATGAGCAGAAGAAACTTCTTTCAAAAACATTAAAAATAGTAATGTTTCCAAACTTTTGGTCTGTACTGTGTATATATATATATATATATATATTTTTTTTTTTTTTTTTTTTGGCAAATTGGGTATCAATACAAAAATACAACTGTAAGTTGACCTACAGTATCAAACAACAAATAAATTAACTTAGCAACTGCAAGGATGACCAACTGTACAAAATGCTCATAAAATAAAAATATTAAGCTGACCAAATCATGCAACACTCCAGAAACACAAGCGTTAGGTTGGCCAATCATGCAACGGTTTATAAAAATGGATGAGCATAAATCTGGGCAACTGCATACTTTAACACTTTGAACTGTAAACCAGACAAATTAGCAACATAAAGAAAAATAATAATAAATAATAAAGTAAACAAAAAAAAAAAAAAAAAAATTTAACTGGCCTAGTCATGCAACAATTAAAAAGGGCAACAATCAGACAATACAAACATTATGCTGACCTATTAAATAAATTAATTCATTGATTAATTAAATAAACATGTCCAATTGTGCAACACTTAAAAAAAATGTTATATAAAGCTGACAAATCAAACAACACTCCAAAAAAGATGGCAAATTGTGCAACAGTTTAAAAAAATCTGGCAGATTATTCTGGCCAATTTCAAACATTCAACTTTTTTTTTTTAATTAACAATTAGAAACAATTAAACAACAACTAGAAAATACACATTTTAAGCTGACATATCAAGTAATATTTTAAACAAACAAAAATTTTTAACAAATGCAAAGCTGACCAATTGCCCACCCTGATCATAAAATGCAAATATAAAGTGGACCAATTATGCAATATTCCAAAAAGCACAAGCTTTAAGACGGTCAACTGTGCATTACTCTCAAAAGTACTAAAGAACATCTGACCAATCATAAAAAGACAGATGAATAGCCAATCATGCAACATTTAAAAACAAATATACTCTAGAAGACCAGACAGGAGGTCACAATATGATCACACACCTCCACATCGAGTACCTGAGCAGTGCTGATATACAGACGGCAGGGCTGCTTCAGTTTTGTTTGTCTTCCAGTGAAAGTGGGTCTCTATCAGGACAAGCCGGATTTCCCTGAACTGCAGAGGAACACTGCTGGGGAACACCTGTCCTGGACCTCCCTTCAGAGTGTGTCCTCTCTCTCAAACACACACACAAACACACACACTGCATAACCATCTCCAACCAAAACACATCGGACAAACCTTGCCTAGAAACTCTCTTTCGGTTTCTTTCGCTTTCGTCTGAAAAGCCAGCTGAGTGTTGATAGCTCACTCACTCACTCACCCAACCGTCCCTTGTTCCCTCCTTCCCTCAATCTGTGTCTCCTCCTTCTGCACTATTTTTTTTTTTGCCAACTACTTTTTTCAGTGTTTTTAATCCCTAAACTAAATGAGGGAAACCCTGACTACCACCACGCTGACACCCTCTCTCAGCAAATGAGTGAGAGAAACACAAAGCAAGACGGACAGCTGGCTGCCTAATTCCTTCGTGTGAACGTTTAAAGCCACACACAGAGCAGTGGAAGCCGAGAGTTTGTCAGCATCAGATCAGCTTCTAACCCACTCGTGGAGAGTCGCCGCCCACGTTACCACCACACACTCCCATTAATACACAAGTCGGGCTCGAGCCCACACACTCCACACTGCACGGCCGTCCACTCAAAAAAATAAAAAATAAACATACTCAGAGACGTGAATAGATGCACATACAAAAACACTCCAATCTGCCAGGCCAATTACAGAAATTAGCCAATATTTTGAGATTTATGGTCAGATTTTCACTACAACATACACTCATAAATAACAGGTTAATCAGTAGGGATTTCAAAATGTGTATTACCACATTTGGATATTATTTTGAGGATGATTATTCAGTTGTCATTCGATGCCAGTAATCAATGCAATATTTTAATATTTTAAGCCAATTTGAAATGCACATTAATATTCATATAACAATCCAAAAGTTTTAGATCAGATCAAAATCAGCTAATTACCAAATAATTGTGTTTTTTCTAAGAATTGCATCAAGATTTATGCTACATTATGGTATTAAATGTCTTAAACAATATTTTAAGATTATTGACAAAATAACAGATTAATCTGCAGATATTTCAGTCTGTCTGACATCAGTAATCACAACATTGCCGGCACATTTGAATGTTTGTTTATTAAATGTAATGTATATTAAGATGTCCATAATGTTGCATCACTTTTAGATTATCAACATTGGTTATCAACATCAGATTTACATTATAACATTTAAAATGATCATCACTGATGGTACATAACAATAACAATTTACAGAATAACGTTCATATTTACATAACATCACAAAATTTGCCAATAATCAAGTAATCAGATGATAATCTGGGATTTATATTAACATTTAAACTACATTATGAGGTTTTGATTACAATATTGAAATGTCATGGGCCGATAACCCATGAACAATATTTTGAAATGACTGAAATCAGCCAATTATTTGCTTTCCAGCCACTATCAGTAACCACAAAATGTTGAGATATACATTAAGATTTGCATTAAGGCATTTGAAATTGTCAACACTCAATTGTCAATAAGCATAAGGGCACTGTGTATATCTGAGAAATGAGAAACTCATATTGTCAACCACAACTCTTAAGCATCACAACACACAAGAACACACACACACACACACACACATACATGTACCTCTATACTCCATGAAAAAGGACTAAATGTGGCCAAAAAACAAAACAAACAACAACCTGGCCAGTCATAATCATGACCTGTTGATCTCATCTGCTGTGGTAAAATATACCTACACACATATAGAAATAGAAGACCGCACTCCCTCACCTGTGTGCTAGATACTAACACACAGGAAAGTGTGCAAGCTTACCCACACTGCTGTCTGAGAGTCTCTGGTTAACAGCTGCTAGATCTGCATGTTATGGGTGGATGAGTTCTGTCAGAGTTAGTCATTATACACGTAGACTAACACACACTTACACACCTCGGGCGCAGTTTAGTCAAAGCCCAGCGGATCTCACACTCAGAGCACCCAAATACACACACACACACACACACACGCTTTCACAGCCTATATTCGATAAAAAAGCCCTCACACATTCACAAAGACTCTCACAAAAGCTAGATTTTATCTATGCATAATGCTTCATTCAATTTGAAGTTTCAAAGAAGTCTTTTTTTGCTCACCAAGGCTACATTCAATTAAAAAATACAGTAAAAGAGGCTTATTGTGAAATATTTTTACACTTTAAAGTAACTGCTTTCTATTTTATTACATTGTAAAATGAAATTTATTGTGACACAAAGCTGTATTTTCAGCATCATTACTCCAGTCTTCAGTGTCACATGATCCTTCAGAATCTATTTTGCTGATTTCCTGCTCAAGGAGAAATTCTTATTATTATCAATGTTTAAAACAGTGTGTTGCTAATACTTTTGAGCAAACCGTGAAACAACATGGTGGTGAAACATGGTGGCAAACCGAGAAACACCACAACATGGTGGCAAACCTTGAAACATGGGTGGTGTTGACGCAGTGGATAAGACACATGCCTTTGGTGTGAGAGACCCAGGTTCAAATCCACTGTGAGACACCAATGTGTCCTTGAGCAAGACATTTAACCCCTAGTTGGTCCAGAGGCGTGTGACCTCTGACATATGTAGCAATTGTAAGTCGCTTTGGATAAAAGCGTCAGCTAAATGAATAAATGTAAAATGTAAATATACAATTCCTTCAGTATTCTTTATTTGAAATGAAGGTCACATTATAGGTCTTTTTAGTCACTTACAATTAATTTAATGCATTCCTGCTGAATCAAAGAATGAATTTCTTTTTTTTTTAAATTTACCAACCTCAAATGTTTGAATGGTAGTGTATAAAGACAGCACGAAGTGTACAATATATAGTGTGCAGTACTCTAGCATTTCATTGCAAACACAGCCAAAGTCTTTATTTCTATTCTGTCAGTCGTTCACAGATCGCCCAATTGTTGTCCCAACAGGAAATGCGTGCTTTCCAACTAATTTGTTTCTAATTTATGGTTCTATGAAGAGGAGGGAAGACTCAGAGATGATTCACTGGAATTCTTCAAATTCGAAGCAGAATTCCCATGGCAACAGCTGCTGCAGGAACAGCCCCGTTACGCAACAGGATGAGCTCTGCCAGAGGGCAAATGAGAACACGCTTGAACCGCAACCACATCTCCTGCTTCACATCAATCCACCTCTCCCCATTCATCCCTCTCTGCCAATCATTTCCTTCATCTGCCTTTCATTTTTTTTCATACATCCATTCATCCCAGCTCACTCTGTCCATACGTTTACTGCAGAATGGTTTAACCTTTACCTGCTCATAATCTGTCCCCATTCATCTAGTTTGTACGTTCACATTTTCACATGCCTCTTTAGCACTCGTTCAGCAATCAATCTCGACTCCTTCTCTGAGTGCGAGTTATTCCCAAGCATTCCCTCACGTCATTTCTCTGCAGAAATCAACACTGAGCATTATTATATTTCACTACCTCATCGATTAAAATCATCCGTGCCCCTCAAATCATTTAGTTCACTACCCTTTCATCACATTAAAACCGAAAGATAATTAGGATGTCATCACAAACTCATCTTTAAACTTTCAATAGTTTGTTCTCTCTTTTCTGGGTTAAAAGGAATAGCAGAGTCTGAATAATACATTTCAATAGATACAATCAAGTCCAACCCAAGGTTGTTATTATTATTTTAACTAATAATTAGTTTTAAGTATAATTAAGCTGAAATAAAATATAATATTGCTAAATGCTAGTATAAGGTATGAAGACATTATGTTTTGATAAACATTTACATCATGATTTTCTTCAAAGCTGCTTTGAAACAAAGTGTTATGTGAAAAGCGCTGCACAAATAAAATTGACTTGAATTTTGGAAAAGTCTGGAAAAGGTTGAAGACTAAAATTAATAACTGGAAATAAATAACTTAAACTGTGAAAAAATAAAGAACTAATGGACAAAATTACAATATATATATATATATATATATATATATATATATATTAAAAAAAATAATAATATTGACCAGTGACATCAAGACCAACTTTTCATTATCCAATCAAATTCCAAAGTGCAAAATGAAGCTTCACCTTTCATTTTATCCGTCTGAACATTCAGATTCACTCAGATAGTAAAAAGTTTCATGTTCAAATGTATTGTGGACTTGCAGTAGACAGTATACGTCAGCCTAAACAATCACCAGTAAAATCACCCTCAGAAACTCTTGACCCTGCAGTGAACAGCACAAGCTTCCCACAGCGCCGCTGATCTAAACAGTGCTTCAAATTCACGATCTGTGGACCGGCATCCATCGTCTCCGCTGACGCCGTCTGATTGGACGAGATCTGGCTGGCAGCCTCACATCATCCACAGGGTGCTTCACTTTCATCATAATGTGCTGAATCTCATTTACATGTAAAGCACTTCACTTGTCTGAAAAGCACTTCACAAATGCAATTATTCATTCAGTGCTCATTCGTATAGTAGTTTGCCTTTCTGAGCTCTAACTCTAATTGTTCTGTGATTTATCCTGCCTGAACCATCAGGTGAATCTAAAATGACCTGAAATCAGGTGTTAATGTGCCGTAAGCAACCAGCAAAAATATAATAACAAAACACAACGATGCAAGCATTTGTAGAAGACCAGCATGAATGAAATTGTACACTATCATTAACTAGCTTGCCTTGTAAAATTCAAAATCTCAAATTTTAGAATCTCTGCAAAGGTAAAAAGTTAATAAATGTTTATATATAATAAGTAATAAAATGTTTTTTCAAAAGAATGCCCAGAAGCACTCTGAATAAAATGTGAAATTTTGACTTAGAAGGACAGAAACTGTACTTATTAAAGTGTAATTAGTGTTATATGATTTTTTCAAAGAAAGCTAACTTGAATTATGTTATAGATATTTACGTGTGTGTATATGTTAGCATATAAATATATATACACACACACACACACACATATATGTAAGGAATAATTGACGACGGGCAATTGAATTATTAGAAAAATAATGCACACCTGAGGTGGTGATTGTTTTTTAAATCTTGCTGATCCCAAATTATTTATTTTTAAATAATTTTTTTTTAAATAATTTTTTTCTCATTTGCTACCCTTAAACTCGTATATCAGCTGTGCTAAAACCCTCCAAAATAATCTTCAGCCAACTGCATGAGTCTCTGTACTGTCTGTTATGATGGTGACCTCAGAAAAGACACGAGGGATTGGATATGTGTGAATGGAAGAGGAGAGCGGTTGGATTCCCCATCAGAAGTGGAGGAATTTCCAGAACGGACAGGGTGAATCTGGCATTGTTCTGGAGAAATCTGCTTTTGTGCGCCTCTGAAAACACACAAGAGAGAACACAGCACAGGCAGCTAATTTTTCTGGCTTAGAGATCCAAGTACACACAAATCTTTAAAGGAATAGTTCACCCACTATATAAAAATCTCTCAAAAACACTACTGTACAGTGTTTGCTATCAAAATATAGCATAAAAGTCTTCCATTGGGCTTTTTTAAATCACTTTCGGAGCTTGATTGCATCCATTTATTAGTTGCTATGGCTGAATTTATTCAATTTTTTACATAATTTTCTCTGCATTACATCTTTTTTCCTTTCTTTTCCTCTCTGTATGAAAGTCACTCAAGTTACCGGACTCCCGCTGGGTCCTTGGGCTCCCGTTCAGGGCTGCCTCTCTATCAAACTACCCTTCTTTCTCTCTCTCAATACTTTCTTCTCCTCTATCGCCATCCTCCAATTCCTGTTAGGGTCTCTCTCACAGATAATCCATCGTTCACTTGTTCACCCAGTCAATCCTCCTTCCTTAATAATAAAAAATAAATAAAAATCTCTCTTTCTCTCCCTGCTTCCTACCGCATTCAGACGCAGGAACGGCACCTGCACACACAGACTCATGCTGCTCCTGTTGCCCTAGCAACAGCTAGATCGAGCTTCACTACGCCAGTGTCGTCTCGTACACGCACACACACACACACACACACACACACACACACACACACACACACACACACAGGCAAACCCCACGCAACAACATCCTTCTAAGGGTTTCCGATGGTCTGCAGTTAGGGTTTTGATATTTTTAGAGCAATTCTGCTTTCAAAAAAAAAAAATAGGATGACATCTTTGCTTAAAGTCAAGATGAATTCAAAATTGTCACTATTTGCATACTCCTGGATTTATAGTACACAATCCATCAATGCACGATACTCAAAAAGTTTGTCTTTGTAATATTATCAACTTGAAAAATGACTTTCCATTTTGGCAAAATTGAAAGATAATTAGGATGCGTATTAAAAGCAAAGTACTGATTCATGTTTACTCATTGTTTTAGTCTACTGTATAGGTAATGCAGCTTTTCTAAAACAGTCAACCCAGTTATTTAATGCCATTTTACATTAATGTAATAAAGGTTTAGACAATAAAAGCTTAAACAATAGATTTAAAAAATACACGTTACCATTGAGATACTCTAGAGCGTGAATTCTAATTTATAAACTATAATAACTATGTAAAGGGAAAATAAACATTATTAAACATTATTATAAATATGTAATACATAAATAATAAATAGAAACTCAAACGGAAATGTTGTCTTGGCAAAATATATAAAATAAGTTTAAAACTTAAGTTCAAAAAGTTGACAGTAAAATATTAAATTTTAACTCTAAACTGCGGTAAAAGTGCTAGTGTAAAAACCTGTTAATTAATTAAAAGGCAAGTGTACTATATATACTGTGAAAAACATGACATTTAATTTTTTTTTTTTTTGTAAAATACTCTTAAAATGTACAGACTTTGGAAGTAAAACAAAAGGTCATATTATTTACAGTGAAAAACTGTAAACCAGCAATCTTACAATAACATTATATTCAATGGTACTTTAAATTATTATGATTCTTGTTGTGTACATTTGTGTACAAGTGTACATTTGTTACATCTTATATTGTTTAATTAATGTGTTTTTCATAATTTTTGTGTCATGTCTGTTACCATCATGGTGTTCTGACTATTTGCAGGACATTTAAATGTTTTTACCATATTTTGTGCTAAAGTACTGGCAACCACTGCAACATGATCTACATCAATTCTGCCCTCGTTTTTTCTTGTTTAACACTGTTTCACTCAGAAATAAAACCAATTTATGGAAGCTGAATGGGTCACAAATGCAGTTTTATGCCTTAAAAGAAGCCCTCAAGAATCAAATGCACCCAAAGATGCTGTTCAGCTTAGAAAGAACAAACGCTGCAGGGTTACACAGTTAAGACCAGCAAGAATGTTCACTGGATCTTGGATACATTTCTGGGATTTACTTGTGGGATTTAATTAATCCATGTCATTCTACAAACTTGAAAGCTACATTGTAAAATTTAACAAGTTTGGCATTTTTTCATTCACAAGCAGCGGTTGTTGTAACCGCAAGAAACAAAACACACTGGAATATTCTATCCACTAGTGTGATGTAGTGTTTGAACTGCAATGCGTTTAAACAGAGACACAAAAAGAGCATTACAGCGTGCTGACAGACACGGCGGCAATGAGCATGTGATGCATGGATTGAGTGAAAACAGAGAGAGAGAGAGAGAGAGAGAGACACAAAAACACACTTTTTCGACGCTATCTTCATCTGTCACGCCAAACAGAGCTGTTTTGACCATAATACCTGAAGGCCTGAACTCCTATATACAGGCGTATGTGGGCGATCCCCTGTAAATGTGCATGTAAATACACAATCTCTTCTAAAAATTAAACCGATATGCAGCTCTCACACAGAAATACATCTGGCAATCAGCTCTGAGGGGAAAATAAGGCAACACGCAGACCTAAAGTGTGAGAACACACACACTCTCACAACCTTTTCAGCTTATAGCAGGTGGGTGGCGTCGGTCCTGCATTAGTCACTTTAGTCCGACACACAGTCAGAGCTTGACAGACATTCAGAATGAAAGTCTGAATGGTGTTCAGGCACGGTGAGGAGGTGGAAAGCACAAAAAAAAAAAAATTGCAAGAATGAGCAATAGCCAAAAAAGACATTGTGTGCAGCAAGAGGGAAGCACTGAGCAGCAATCTTACTCCGGCTGTATTGTGAACCCTATGAGAGGAAGCAATTTGAGGGTTTGCAGGACATCTAAAAGCCTCACAGAAGAGGAGAAGCAGTTAAGAGTTAGGGTCAATTCTACCATGGTAACCATAGTTTACAACAAAACACTGATAACTACAGTTACTGTTGCTACTAAAAGGCAAAAGCGAAGACAATGGAGGCTGATATCAAGTTACTGCAGCCTTTTTTTGTTGTACATGTTGTATGGGGTAGTCGTGGCCTAATGGTTAGAGAGTTGGACTCCCAATCGAAAGGTTGTGAGTTTGAGTCCCGGGCCGGCAGGAATTGTGGGTGGGGAGAGTGCATGTACAGTTCTCTCTCCACCTTCAATACCATGACTTAGGTGCCCTTGAGCAAGGCATCGAACCCCCAACTGCTCCCCGGGCGCCGCAGCATAAATGGCTGCCCACTGCTCCGGGTGTGTGCTCACAGTGTGTGTGTGTGTTCACTGCTCTGTGTGTGTGCACTTTGGATGGGTTAAACGCAGAGCACAAATTCTGAGTATGGGTCACCATACTTGGCTGAATGTCACTTCACTACATTTTAGCAAAAACTTCTGTTACCATTGCAAATTTTTGTAAGGGTTTCTTGTATAACAGGAACAATTCAAAGAAGGGTGTTAAATAAATGCAGACATGACCTTGGCAACAGATTTCGCTTGTTAGACAAAAGCGATCACAAACTGAAACATGACACCCTGCTTTTGTAACAGATTTGAATCAGTTTGTCAGTCAGTTATTTATGTTGTGATGGATTTAAAATACTTTTCACATGACCAAACAAACATCACACACCATCCCGATTAACACACTTTGCCCTTAAATAGTATGTGAGAATCAGAATTAGTGCAGTACAAATCACAGTCTCATTAAAATGCACAATGATTTTATGAGTAAATTTTAAAAGAATTATCCACCCTTTTTATGAACAGTTACAATGTTTTTAAAATGTTACAAAGATTTTCATTTCAAATAATTGCGGTTCTTCTTTCTATTCATCAAAGAATCCTGGCAAAATTGATCCCAGTTTTTAGAACAATATTAAATAGCACAACTGTTTTCAACATTGATAATACTAAGAAATGTTTCTTGAACAACAAATCAGCATATTAGAATAATTTCTGAAGGATCATGTGACGCTGAAGACTGGAGTAATGAAATTCAGCATTGCATCACATTTCATAATAAATTCAGATAATAAAACAGTTATTTTAAATTGTAATAATAGTTTTTACAAGTAATACTTTTTTCAGTTTTTACTGTATTTTTGACCAAACAAATACAGCCTTGGATATAAAAGATATAAAAAACATTTAATATTTGTTTTTATGTAACAATTCACATAATGCACTAATACAAACTATTTGCACAAAATCCTGCTCATTATTCATGAATAAGACCCAAAGTATATTAAAAATACTATGTCAATATATGATTTTCACCATCACCTGTGAAATATGTACTTTTACTGTGCGATTTGTGATTCTTATCATTAAAAAATTATAAGCAAGGGTGCAACATCTCATTGATTAAATTGGGGGAAAACAAAATTTACACTACAATAGACGAGTATAACTCCAGCAAAGTTTCTGACCAATGAGCCTAAAGTGATGGCCTGCATCTCTCCACCGATGCCAGGAAAAGCCCATGATGGGCAAACAAAGAAACATTTCCCAGTTGCTTTTCGGGCAGTAAAAATATAATTGTGTAACAGCTGAGCTGTTAAATTTATTGCTTAATTACTGGAAAGAGTCAGTGTTTCCATGGATGGGAGGAAAATGCATATTCCTTGAAGAAATCAAAAGCAGAAATATGTATTTTCCCCTCATATGTACATGTTCTAAAGTGGTTTTAAAAATCTTTGCTGACCAGAGAAAAACTATTTTGATACCATACACGTGCACGATTGTTCCATACATCAATATGAAAAACAGTCTCTCACATTCAGTTTTTGTTCTCTCACACACTCTTTAATTTCTCTGTAAGGTTTGCAGGGAGTTAAACAGACATGGCCAAACCTGTTGCTGCGCATCTGTTTTAGTTACTGTTGCTAAAACGGAGGGTGATCCCAGCCGCAGGGAACACAGAGCGCGAGAAAGAGAGAGAGAAAACAGCATGGGTTTCACTTACTCAAACTGTACAGTGAAGTGCGGAAATACTGGTTTGCCCTCATGAGCATGACAGGACAGGTAAAAATCAAGCCATCTGAAACCACAACAAAACTGCATCACAGAGTCTCTATTGAGATGATCTCAAATGGTTACCAGAGTTCATCTACATCATCAGGGTCTGAACTTAATTTAATTAACACCTTCACAAAACTAGGTCAATTGATATGAATCTTTCATGTAATAGTTTTGTCCTTCATATTTCACCCTTAAATTAATGTAGTATAGTAATACAAATCATTCAAATTAAAATTTTAATGCATAATACTCACAACTATTGTGTTTACTTACAATGTACATACAATTGTTCTTTGCAAATTAATCACTTAACTGTCACCCCGTCCCGAATACGGGACGCCTACGTTTACTTCACTATATTACAATCAAATCTAATCTTGACAAACTATATATCGTTGGAAAGTTCGAAGACTCCCAAATATATATTTTACCAATGTTTTTTGTTAAAAATTATGTAGGAAAAGTAATAGAATAATTTATGACAAGAGTGGACCCTCAAAAATCTAAATTATAACTGGAGTTTTGACCTTTGTTTAAAAAAAAAAAGACTTCTTCGTTGCCTTTTTCTCTATCACATTTTAGAAATCATCAGAAGTTATATAATAACTGAAAACTTAAAATTTCAAAATTCATCCTTTAAAACCCATTTTAAAATCAAGCATTGCATTACCATGTTAATGGTACATCAATATCATGTTACAAAATGTTTTCAGTCATGAATTTGAACACATCTATAGGAATGCACTGCTTTGATTTCAATATCCCGTCTTGTTCACAAATATTCACTTTCTTTTATTGAGATCAGGCCTTCAAACACAACCCGTACTCTCATGAAATATCTGACTGATTTTAATATTACTGTGAAAGCACAGCCTAACTATGCAAATTGTCCATCAGCTGCCACTGCAGCTTTATGTTTGAAATGCTATAAAAAGAACAGAGATGCAAGAACCATTTAACTTTAGACAGAAACAACTCCTGGATATTCATAGTGTCTGTCGCTGGGATTAGACAGAGTAGAATTAAATCCCTAGTTTCAAGACCCCTTCTTAACCACAAGCCTAAACTCTTGACCTCTGATGCTTAGGGGAAGACAGAAGTGTCAGACCACTACATCACTGAAACAAATATGAGCCCTGGGTAACGCATGAGAAAAACAACACTCGCCATTCAGACTGCCTCGCAGTCAATTTATCTCCTCATCTAAACCGAAATGTACAACTAATGTGAATTATACGATAAATATTCATCATACTGAGGCTCATTCAACAGGTCACGATATGAGAATGTATGTTTTTTTTTGTTTTGTTTTTAACAAAACATTCATTGTACTATAAAAACATATTGTAACTTACTGTTAACTAAAAATTTCCTCCCAAGTCTGAAACTGCAAATCTTGGGGTAGTAAGACTTTTTTTAAGTGAACACTTGCACTGAATCTGAAGGACACTCAAGACTGGAGTAATGGCTGCTGAAATTTTTGTTTGAAAGTTTTGCATTAAATGTGTATTAAAATTTCCAAAATTAACATAACTTATCCGGTAACTTCACTTCATTTTTAATTTGGGTAAAAGACATGCAGAAACTACCATGAAATCCCTTTTACCACATAAATTCGTATGTGTGTTAAAAAAGTAATGCCTCAACAAGCCATGTGGCTGAACAATTTTCTCAAAGAAGAAAATTTCATCAAATCAGACCAATATCATCACATTGCATCTTAAATACCAAAATGGCAACAGCTTTTTGTGCAAACTATTTTATTCTTTTAAACAGAATGGGAATGCTACTTGCAAATTTGATCCTAGAACAAATAATTAATAATAAATTACTATACAGTAATTAATACTAAATTACTTCCAAAATTGAATTTTGCCAACTAGACAATTGCAATGAACCTGACAGCAAACCATTACATGAGTGTAGCAGATTGCTGTTAATCATTTCACATGTAAAGTATGTTTTTAAATGTATCAACAAAAGCAGCCTGTATATGTGCATCCAAGAGGAAAAAAAGCTTTTTTTTTTTTTTTAGCTTGAGCCCACCTGAAATGTCAAACCTCAAATCGTATACTGCACGTCTATAGATATATAGACTCCTACAGAGAGTTTGTTTTTGACGTCAGACTTGGCACAGCCATGCAGTAAGACATCGAATCAACCTCCCCACCTCATAAACCATGAGAAACACTCGACAGCACTACTATGCATGTCTCACTCCTCCGCGTTATTCCTAAAGGAGGTTACTCTCATCCTGCGCTAACGGAGAAGTCAGACTGAATTGAGACAGAAACAGTGGCATCTGCCACAAAAACAATTTAAAGTGACAATTCTGAATCTATGGACCCATCGATCATGGCCGTGAGAAGCCCAATGCACGTGACACCTGAGATTATCAGCGCTGGTCCGGGTTACACAGTCACACCACATGCACGCCTGGACTCTGCAGAGGTCAGCGAACAAACCAGGAAGTTGATTATTAACAAGTTCGCCAGGTCACGCAGTGGGCATTCTGGGTGAAGCATTTACCCCTGCTGCCTCAAAGGGACGTTCCAGATTACGACAGCAGCGACTGAGCGATTGCTGAGCATGTGCTGCACTAAAAAAGGGGTTTTCCATTTTACCGCTCTGTGGTCATCTACCACCAACACAAGCTGCAACAGTCTGCGAGCCGCACCACCTGTGCGTGGGTGAAGTGTGTTAGACCAAGAGCAGGTTGATTCAATGTCTCAGACAGAGCACGTGTTTTAATGGGCGCTTTAGAAATGGGAAGTAAAGGAAGGACCACAGGAGAGAGACATCCTGCATTGGCATGCTGCAATAATCCCACCTAAGGTTACTGTGCCAACAAATTTTATGGGGATGGTTAAAAGCAACGTGGGCCAACATTCAACTTACTCCCTCATTTCTAAAGAGCGTACCTTACGGTCTTTAGGCATGCAAATAAACAACTAATGTATTCTGCAGAGAAGCATAACATGTTAAAAGGAACCAGGACGTGACTAATTTACATTGTTTTGGTAACTACAGTTTTGTTTTCCTAGGCAATCCTAACAAAAAGATTTGCACACATACAAACTGGACTTCCATGAAATGTAAAAAATAAATAAATAAATAAATAAATAAATATATATATATACACATATATATATAAACAAGCATGGTAAACAGTAAAGAAAGTAAATTTATAATACTAAGCAATAATATTATATAATATTATTTTGAATTTGACATAAATGCTGTTATTTATAACACTTTTTACTCAAAGAATTCTGAAAAAAATAAAAATAAATGTGTTTTCAGCATTATTAATAAAAGGAAAAATTAAGGATCATGTGACACTTAAAACTGGAGTAATGATGCTGAAAATTCAGCTTTTTGCAACACATGAATAAATTAAATTTTAAAATACTTATACACTTATTTTAAATTGCAATAATATTTCACGATATTTCTGTTTTTACAGTATTTATGACCCCACAATTTTAAACAGTATATGTAAGTAAAGTCATGCACACAGAAAAAACCCTTAATAGCTAAATTAACAATAAAGTGACTATGGAATTTCATAAATTTTAGACTTTCCACCAGAAATGCTTTTTCCAGCCTTTCAACACCTTGTGCTCCTTTCACGGTACGTTTACTGGCGGAAAACGCACTACTGTACGGATTTTTCAAGAGCTCTCACCCATTCATTATATTTAACAATTCACTCATAAAAAAGGAACAGCATTCTGACACAAAAAGGCTGCTTTTTACCTTTATAAATTCTATTTTTAAAAGCAAACATTCACCCAAAAATGAAAACCCAGTGATTATTTATTCAACCTCATGCTAATCCAAACCCGCACATTGTAATTTTTTCCCCCACAAAACACAAAAGGGAATTTTTGAAGAATCGTCACATAGCTTTTCACTACACAACAACAGTTCATAGTGACTACACCTGGTAAGCTTCATACTAAATGCAAAAAAAAAAAAAAACCTGCATAAAGCAGTCTAAATGCATAGTAAGGTATATTTCAAGTATTCTGGACTAGGGTAGCCCTTTGTGAGGAAATAATTCACTAATAGGGAGTCAAAAAATTTGACTTAAAAGTCTATTCTGAAGCTAAAATCTTTGGCTAACATGGTGTTGTTTAAAAAAGACCTTTGTGAAGTTTTGTTCCACTGCAGGCGGAAAGTTATATGGGTTTGGAACAACTTGGAGCTGATTAAATAAATAGGTTAACTATTCCTTTAGCTAGGAACTAGTAGGAAGGTTTTAAAAAAGCAGAATAAAAATATGTGACATGCTTGTAAGCTGTTTTGTAGCATATATATTTGGCCCCAACACAACCCCTAATGGTTTATAGTTTTGTAAATAGAAAAACTGGTGACATTAAGATGGACAATGACATGACGAGCAGCAGCACAAGCGCCTGTGTGCTTGAAGACCAGCTGTTTCAGAAAAGTAAACACACCGAGTCCAATGTGGGGGGAAGAGGTTCCTTACTTCCTGCCGTTTCAGCCGCAAACTGCGTCACTGAAGCATTCCTGCTCTGCTCTGAAGTCACGAGATTCACATGCACAAAACAAAACACAAACTGACATGTTGGCTGAGTCTGCACCTAGCAATGATTTCAACAAGCTACCTAACAGTAAACACAGCCTGGAAACACGGCAGCCTCAAAGAACAATGAAAGCTTTATGCTTTTATGCGTTGACCGTCTGACTCGATATTGACATGCTTTAGAATGAGTGTGTTCTGCTGATAGACAGAGGTCACCTCTGTATCCATGACACCAATAACACAGCCGCCCAACACAAAGGAGGGAATCCTCTAGTTCCTTGTTCTGGTATTTTTCTTTCTCTTTGTTGTTTCAAAACATTGCTGTATAGCCATTTTCATTCACGCAGCCCCATGACACACTATGCAAGAATAAGTCCATAAATAAACTATATTTTTTAATGTAACTTTTATTGCAATTCAAATTAGATTCTAAGCAATATATTGAGTTTCAGTATCATAAACGACAAGGAGCTTTTGAACATGAAATGGCATGAATTGTGGCTGGATTTTGAGGTGGGGACTTTCTTGTTAAAAAGGAAATGTTTGCGATTCCAAAGAACGTCATGCATGGAAGCGCAATTTGAGCGTGTACCGACATGCTTGGTGCAATTCCTTGTCACACAGAAACATTTAAAGCAACCACTGCTTTGAGAAATACGTAACTAAACTTATTAATAAGGTAATAATAAAGTATTTGATTGTCTCCAAAAGATCTTGGTGTCTTGTTATTAACACACTGTAAAAAAAAAGTTTGTAATTTTCACAAAAAAAAGTAAAAACTTGTTAATTAGTTACCTGCACAGTAATTAATTTTTTCAAATAAAACAAAGATTATCTGAGCCCATTTTACAAGAAATGCTATTTCAGGTTTTCTACTTCACACTTTCTTATTAATTCAATGGGTTCCTTTGTAATTATTTTTTTACTTCGCTATAGCAATTTCTGTGGGTAAATTGTTTATATTATTCCACTTACCATATAGCACGCACTATTTGCAATTTTATATAAAATAGTATCAAATGAATGTTTTTTTACAAGTACAAACTATGAATTACTGAATAATTTCTGATGAAAGACAATAAACTTATACATTCCCAGAAGATGATTGTTTTTTTTTTTATAAACATTTTTTGTTTTTTGTTTTGTTTTTTTGTTATCAGTAATTGCATGAGGGTGTTTTGTGTTACATTTTCTGTTATTTAGTTTTTATTGCATTAGTTTAATGTGTGTTACCCTGATGCTTGTCATTGTGTGTATGAACAAGTGCACCATTTAAAATACTTGTCACTTAGGATGTTTAAAAGATCAATCATTTTTACAAGACCAAAGTGTTACTAATATAATCTAGAGCTTTATTGTTAATATGTTATGACACCTTCATAAACTTCTACAATCATAAACTTGCTTTTAATCAAGAAAAAATAATCATGGTCATATCTGTGGTCTTTATTATAAAAGCAAAAATAAGACTGAAAAATGGTTTTGTGTGTGTGTGTGTGTGTGTGTGTGTGTGTGTGTCTCTTCACTTATGAATACTAATATTGTGAAAAGTCATAGCCGTCTCTGAGGGATGCTGTTCTGTAATCAAAGTATCAAACTAAATTATTCATTTTGTTTGGCCAAGCTCAAAGCAATAACTATCCAAACACTCCAAAAACTGGGTTGCTACACACTCTGCTACAGTGAGTATATTTTTAATTCTATAAAAAAATACTATAAAAATTATTTTATATTATTTTATAAATTATTTCTATAAAAATGAGTGCATTAAAATACAGATACTAGCTTAAATCTATTCAAAATTCTAACATAAAATATTGCTAGCCGTAATTAAACAGATGCCGTCTACATGCTAGTGTACTCTTAAACATGGACTATAAGTTACAGTAAGCAGATATATCTCAATAAAAATATCAATAAACATTGATCCACAAAAATAACTTCCCTCCCTCAAACACCACCTGCCAGAAACTATTCCTGTTTCAACAGGAAATACATCAAAACAGAAAAAGAAAACTGTCTAGTCAACTGACTTGACAGAAAGTCATCAAAATAGGATGATTAGAAACACTTTTTAAAAGACACATCGAACTGAACTGTAAAGTTTCCACTCCCACAAATCTCTTAATGACTAACTAATTTGTGGTAAATAAACATGAGTAATTTCACACAGAACAAAAATAGCCCAAGCCACGTAAACAAATGTACTAGTTTGACTGGAAAACCTACACTTTTCTTTTAACTAGCCAAATATTTCCTTTCTACAAGCATTTTCAGAAACTTCACAGACATTTGAACCACACCGAGACCTCCTGACATCTGTGAAAGGATAAAGCATAAACACCCTGAAGCAAACAGAATTCTGGTCCAACGGAAGATAGCGCTTACCTTTCAGGTTTTTAGGGTTGTTTTGCTTTGTACGTGGCATTTTCAGGGTTTTTCCACTGGCTCAGTGACACATCGTACAGAAAGATGCTGGATGGAATGCGGCCAGTCACAGGGAGGAAAGACAATCTCCTATTCCACACAGGAAAGACACCCTCTGCACATCTGGGACAGATGAGAAACAAATAAACTGAAGCACAAGCAAAATAGGCCACAAACATACTCTTGCTGCTGGAAACAACACAAGCGTGGCTTCCTCTTTCTCTTGCTCCAGCTACTGTGACAAAAATCACTAGTGTTGTCAGTAAGAACTGATGTCTTAGGTGGACTGACACAGATACAGAAGTGTTAACAGTAATCAGATTCCTGATCTTAATGGTCGGTTGCCGTCGATGAATTGACTAACTGCACTTCTACACACACCTGTGTTTATCTGACATCAAACACAGACAAATTACACTGTCATCTCTGCCCTAAGGGGAATTTTAAAAGATCTATTCGGGTCTCCATCACAAGCAAAATTTCAGAATAATTTCATTAGACATATTTTAAATATGATACATATACAGCCACACATTTAGCCATACAGCACAATAAAAAGGTCCCACACAATATTTTAAATAACTATAAAAAATGCATTAATTTGTTAAATAGTAGCTACAACGATATATAGTATCTAAAAAATAAATTGTATAAATTTCAATAGAAAACGGATTCCCCTAACTGTTAAACTTTAAAAAGATTGAAAAGAATACATACATTTATAGACTGTATAAGTGCAGATAAATAGCCAATTAATCAGCCTGGTTGGTACATATCCTCTCGCAATAATGTTGACAGGTTGTTTATGATGAATATCACCAGGCTTCAAAATATTTTAAAACTGCAGCTCTCAAAAAGGCAAAATGCATTTCTCAGCTCTGCAGGAATAGATGCAAATTAACCCCATGTTCTGCACAAGATGCTCTTTGTTTCAATGTTTAGGAGGTTTCTATTTGTTCCTTAGCTCCATTGCAGCATGAAGCAAACATCTGACATTCCTCATCCATGCATTGCCGCATGAATCCCCAACACGGCATGTGCCAGATTCCACGCGAATGTTCCGTCTTACCACATTACATAACGCTTACTACGAGTGTGTATGATTTCCCTCCATGTGCAGCTCTACGGCAATGACATCACCTCCCTGAAGATTCTAGCATACACAGACTTACACACACAGCGCATGCACCAGGTTTCACACACGCTTCTAGAATAGTGTTTCGCACTCCTGGTCCAGAAAGTCCCCACCACAGCACATTTTGGATTATCTGACACATCCATATCAGAACATGGAGCCTTTTATAATTAGGTGCGTTTGGATAGCGAGACCAGGATTGAGAAATTGCTGGCCTAGGAAACCCCTGCACGACTATATTGAAGAATATTGTGTTATTTCAGAATTGGAATGTAACAATGTTAGTGCAGAATTTGAATATGTCATTTCAGAATTGGAATGTTACAGTATTACTATTTAATTTGAGCATTGTGTTTAAAAATTGAATTGTTACAATGATACGGCAGAATTGAAATGTTACAATTTACTGCAGAATTCGAATATGTCATTTCAGAATTGGAATGTTGCAGTGTTGCTGCAGAATTTGATTCCTGCATCATTTAAGACATGGAATGTTACTGCAGAATTTGAATATTGTGTTACTTCAGAATTGGAATGTTACTTCAGAAGTTGATTACTACATTGTTTAAGACATGGAATGTAGCAATGTCACTGCAGAATTTGTATATATTATTCAGAATTGCAATGTTACAATATTACTGCAGAATTTCAATACTGTGTTATTTCAGAATTGATACAACTGGTCTAGCAACGCCAAGGTCAGGGGTTTGATTCCCTAGAAACGCACTAATAAACTACATATTTCGCTATGCATCTGCCAAATGCATAAATGCAAAATGTAAAAATAATCTGTCAATCAGGATATTAGGAAACACCCTGAAAACGGTTTAACAGACCCAACAGAAACTGCTGCACATGAGACACACACGAAGCCTACTTGGCATGGATGCAATGGCAATAAAAGACGGCACTAAACAGGGGTTGCTCCTGTTGGCAGACCGAGCCAGTGACAAACTGACATGTACAGCCTATAAGACCCGCATGCGATGAGTCACCATGTGTCCAAGCCTAACACAAATCCACCGCCTTTTTAAATAAATGCCACTACGTTAACAAGCCACATTTCGGTGCTAAATCCAGGTGCGCAAAGGATGAATGGCGCATTAATGCCTTTAAGAAACACATGAAGAGGGCGGAGCCGGGGAAAACCCCTCTGCAACAGGACATGAACAAGAACACTTCCCTAATTCGACAACAAAATGCTCTTTAAACCAGCCGAAGACGTGCAAAGCGCTTCCGAAACGTGTTCATTTGCATCCCATGGCCAAGGGAAGGTGTTTTGGAGCTCACCTGCCGTTGCGGTCGGTGCTCCGGAGACTCTCTCCAGCAGCGTTGCGGGCTTGATAAACATTTACACCTCGCGTATTAGGATTCTGGAGACGTGCGCTCTCGGCGAGATACAAAACACGGCACGGCTCGGTACAGACCGACCGACACCAAGCAAAATCCGCGTAAAACTCACCCAAACATGCTCACAAGTGTAAACAACCCATAAAATATTTTTGGAAACATTGTGTTCCAAAACAACAGCCAGCTCCTGGAGATGCGTTTACGCACTGGACCATGCGTCCGTACGCTTATTAAGTCGCGTGAATTTCTTAACTTTCGGTACTTACAGGTGAAGCCCGAACTGTTGTCAAGGGTTTCAACGGTGAGATGTCTGTTTTTTTCCTCTCTCTCGCTCTATCTTCTCTCACTTTCTATTGCAGGAAACCGACAGGCCCACTGACGTCAACGGGGGTCCCGTCTCCGCCTCCCAAGCGAAGCAAACGCGCTCAGGGAGTGTCCTGACGGCCGATGGTGCACATGAATAAAACGTGTAAAGCAGCATCCGAGAGACTAATATTGTTAACTTACTTCATCAACACGGTACTGATGCAATATTAATGTGCTTTAATCGAGCGACACTTGCAAAAGCGCATTTTAAGTATCGTTTGTAAAGTGTCGCTTTTCGCGGGAACCCTCAGATGAGCCCCATGTGCGCATAGTTCAGGACTGACGGTGTTCCCGGAGGTTCCTTGTTTGTTAGGTCACGTTGTGCCCCTCAACCAGCGCTGGGCTTTCCCACACAGATCCAGGCAAACAATGGAGAATGCAGCACAGAGTGTGATATCGGCGTAATTATATGCGAAATCATATCGGAAATGTAAACGCTACAACTGTAATGTTTGACAGCCATATAAAACTGAAAGCCTACTCGTTTTAGCACTGATGTTTCTAAAAAAAAATGCACATGTTACAACCAGTATTAAGTTTTTGGATTTTTGTGCATTTAAAATCAATAAAAGAAGAGGTATCCACCTTTAGGTTTTCTATGATTCCTATAATAGTTCGTAGCGTTTTGTTGCATTATACGAAGGTACAGAGGAAGGAGGAGCTTAGGGGGAAAACAGTGTAAGAGAATAAAACGCGTTTTGGAAAACCCTGGAGTAATGTTAAATTTATTTCATGATGTTGATATCAAAAAATGAAATATTTTCTTTCTACTTTTTATATTAATGTGGGACATTTTATGGTAAGTTTAAAACAAGGTAGGTAATAAGCATTCTAAAAGTAATCTAAAAAGTAGTCAGAATACAAAATTAGTAACCTAGATTATGTTACTAATCACAATATATATCATTTAAACAATAACAGAATACAGTTTGTAGGTAATCTACACAGCACTAGCGGTTTATACAGCTAATGACAAATCAGGATATGCAAGATGATATAAGGAACTACAAATGTAATTTTATATTTATGTTGGTTTCTTAAAAAACTTTTCAACAAATATTTTAATTTAATTATATGAGTGTAATATTTGATCATTTACATCTTGACTATATACAGTATTTGAGAAAATATATTACACTAAAATCATTGAATCAGATATGCATGTGAGGCATGTATAAATCTTGGGTCACAGATCAGTTTTAATGATTTGATAAATGACCTAGAAATAGAGCACAGGGTTAGTGTGGGTTAGTTTCCCCAAAAAA
The DNA here is from genome assembly GCF_963082965.1 of Carassius carassius. Classification (NCBI taxonomy): domain Eukaryota; kingdom Metazoa; phylum Chordata; class Actinopteri; order Cypriniformes; family Cyprinidae; genus Carassius; species Carassius carassius. The sequence continues at coordinate 6,502,039 of NC_081779.1, read as the reverse complement.
ATAAATTAAGCCATAAATTACTCACCTTGAAGTCATCCTGGTATATGTGACTCTGCATATGAGTTATAAAAAATGTCTTTGATCTTTCAAGCTATTTGATACCACTAAGTGAGTGTTGTGGGGTGGTGTTGGCGCAGTGGATAAGACACATGCCTTTGGTGTGAGAGACAACAACGGTCACTAATTAGAAGTACAAAACAAGGATTTGTAAAGAAGAATATCAGAGGATTTTGATATACTGTAAGCCAAGAGGAGACTAGTTTTCCTTTGCTAAAGTAAGGAAACTTTGCTTTCTTTGCTCCTGTTAACAAACGTTAGTTTTCACAAGACTCATGGGCGCATGCGCTACACTGACCTCATATGTCATTCCCCCGGAACTGCTTCTGTTTTACAACAGTGAGTGCAAGCTAGATTAAAGTGATTATTACTTTTTGAATATGTATATTTTTCTTACAAAAATGCACCGATTAACTACAGAAGGCCTTTGTTCGTCCCCTAGAGCCATCTGAGACTCTTTTTTTAATGGATGCACTCTTTATTAAACTTCTCATGGACCGATGCAGTGCAACACCTGCTGAGTGGCATCAAATGGCTTGAGAGATCAAAGAAAAAAATTGTAATAACTCTGAGTCGATTCGTATGAAAGAAGAAAGTCATATACACCTAGGATGACTTCAAGGTGAGTAATTTATAGGCTAATTTTCATTTTTGGGTGAACTAACCCTTTAAACGTCCTGTTTATTCCCAGGTCTTGATTCACAGATTTTCAGTATGCAATGATCCCACTGTATGTTTGTGTTTGTTTGGGCATTTAAACAGAAAACAGAAAGAGGCAGAGAGGAGGAGAACACATATATACAGTATCTAGTGTGATGCTGTTCGCCTTCTATTCTTCATCATCCAGCACATGTCAGCGTTATATATAGCTCTTTTCACAATACAGATTGTTCAGAGCAGCTTTACAGAAAATACATTATGGCCTACAGTGATGATATCTAAACGTGAGAATCCTATTTCAAAGAAAAAAAAAGTTTTTCAGATGCAACAAGAAATGTTTGCATAGTCATCTATGTTTGCAGTTCAGTCTGACATAGCCATCTGGTTGTCATCGATGACCACTGTTCAGAGCGAGCGACAATAACAGCCCATGGCAAACCAACTAATCAATATCTTTCCAAAACACAACACATTCAAATACTAATCAGACTCTAATTAGAACCAGCCTTTATCACAGTAATGGTGCTTAAAAACTAAAGTTGATTTATTGATGGGTGTTTTGCTGTAAGTTCTCGCAGTAAGTGATGTCATTATTTTCTTTGAATATGTAAACAATTGCCTCATATTGCAGGACGCAAATTCACTGAATGCTGACCTCAAGAGTGTGTGCACAACCACAGGATACCACATATCAGCCAAAAAACCATACTAAGCCACCCTGAGACATCACAAGATAGCACAAATAATGCTGCTCGGCTATTTATAACCCACATCCAAAACGTCTCGCAATATTTCCACGGGTGTTTGTGTTCACAAATGACAGATTGCTTAATGAGAAAGGTCAGAGTATTTCAGCCCTGAGAATATAAATAGCTTTTTAATGAAGGTGGAAGAGGTGACTATCCTTTCTATCCTTCCTCCAGCAACAAGCCCACAGGGATGCATAGATATGTGTGCTGGTGACGAAGAATAGGGGACGAACAACATCACATCAGGACTTTTTTATTTATTTATTTTTATGTAAACCTGGGGATAAACAGAAAGTTTTAGGATTTTCAAAATGTAAAGGCATCTAGGTCACTGATCAGATTTAAAGCACTCATCAAGTGGCTCCAGATTTTCCAGCTTCCATTTAACTCTGGAGTCGATTAACGCATATACGCGTTATGAGTCATTTTCTCCTGATAACCCCGAAAATAACTTAAATTACACTTTCAGTTTTAATCATACAGATAAGAGCAATACATCAATCGAATCTGTAAAGGGTCTACTTTTTTTGGATACAGACATAATAACAACAAAACTTTTTGCACTTATAAAATAAAGATAACAAACAAGGTGTGCTGTTTGCAGCCTTTGTCTGTGCTGATCTTCATTTACAAACACAGATATTCTGTGTTAAAGTAATCCATATGAAAACAACGCGATGTCTGTTTTTCACATCTCTCTTCATTATATCTAATGTGACCACGCCCCCGCGCTGAACGCGCTATTCTGATTCAAACTGAAGCGTGCGGCTTGAATACGCCCATAACAGAAGAAAAAGCAGCCAGACTGTTCTTCAAGTTTTTTTATTTTACTGTTTGCTTCGCGATGAGAGCAATAAGACATAATTCACCCCAAAAAGATGTGATGTGGTTGAGGATTTGAGAAATGGATTTCCTCAGAAAAAAAGAATGAAGCACTTTATTCAGCAGAGATCATAAACAGAGTAAGTCTCTTTTTATTTATTTATATACTTGTACTAGTTCTCATATAACGTGTAAACATTTTACTAGTTAGACTTTTTCCAAAGACTTTTTCCAAACTATAATTCCTGACTAAATGTATAATCAAGTGAAATATTATGAAGTTTCAATAACAATATACAATACTATACCATTCAAAAGCTTGATGTAAATAATATAAATGTAACAAATAAATGTAACTGTAACAAATGTAACAAAAAATGGTGTTCTTTATCATTTATCCCCCCTAAAAACCTGAAAAATATTCTCAGCTCTTTTCAACATTAATAATAATAATAATAATGATAATAATAATAACAATACTTTTTTTGTAGAAAATAAGATTGTTAAAAGTATTTCTGAAGGATTGTGTGACTGGAGTAATGATGCAAAAAATTAGTTTGAAAGTCAGCTTTGATTGTTCCTAATAAACTGTTTAACTGCACTCCCAAGTGGATATTAAATTATGTTGTGGGATAATTAAATATATTTTAAATAAACTACAAACATAAAATTATATACATTTATTTTGTCTTCACATTCTTTCTTGTAACTCTTTCCTCTCAGTGGCACAGATGACTGAGAGGCTCATTATGCAGCTCATTATGCAGGCCTTTGTCTTCTCAGGTGTAAATCACAATGATATTCATGATAGTTGACGCCTACCAACAAAAAAATGTCTTAGAAAATTTAAATCAATATATTGTTTTCTGTAAGTGAGAAAACAAGATGATTTTCACATAATTTAGAAAGAAAAATTCTAGGCTACAAGCTCCAGTTCGCAAAAATCCCGGGAACCATTGTTCTTTATGTGTTTTTTTGCCTTATTCAAGTGTTTTTACATTTTTAGTTTTCCACTAACCACGCATAACATTTTTTTTCTCAAAAACACAATCATGTACATACAATAATTTCACATATTATTACAGCCCAGTTTGTGCTGATTACAGATAGATATTAGACTTTACCCATTTAGATATTTATAAGAAACTGAAAAAAGCACAAATGTCAGGGCATGACAAAACTTCTCCAGGCCCCAAAAATACCCTTAGACTCCAGAGAGTTTTTTTGGGGTAAAGCTAAAATCATACTGAAGATCTTGATCATCCAGTTTTGTTGTAACACTTTATGTCTGTTAATGAAACAACAAACATTAACTAACAATGAGCATAACATTTTTAATGTACTTATTAATCTTTACTAATGTCAGTTCATTGTTAGTTCATGTTAACTCGGGTTTACTGAATACTGTTTAAGTTGTTAAAAATATTTTAATTGTTAGTTCATGATTGCCAATGAAGTTAACTAATATTAAAGGCAGGGTAGGTAATACATGTATAAACAACTTTCTTCCAAATTTGTTTAAACTTTCTATATATATCAATGCATAATTAAAATGTAAGTACTCTGATAAAAAGAGTATAAAAATCGAGTGACTTTAGACCGTTTAATCTGTATTAAACACAGCTCATTATTTCCATTTCGGGACGAAACATAGGATTGGCTTAGGCGACTGTCACTCTCTCGCAACCATGGCAACCACCCTTTTGCCACACATGACCTGCCCACTTGCGCGTGCACGTTTGATTTGAGGAAACAGCACGTTTGATTCAACAGGCACGGATCCTAGGAATACCAAAACAATGGCAGAGAAACAGCAAGCAAAATTCACAGTACCAGCCTATGCAGTTAGTGAAGGCAAACCAGGCAAAAAAAGGAAGACAGTAACAGTACAAGAAAAGGCAATGAAATAAAGAAATAAAACGCGAGTTTATATCGGCGTGGCTTTCCAGCGATGGCGAGAACTGAGGGAACTCAAGGGGCTGAAAAGTGACTCCTTGATGGCTTTATTTCTGCTGGACAGGTAAATCTTTCTTTTTGTATTTTGATCATACATATTTTTTTCATGAAGCATGTGTCATTAGCACACGTAGCTGCGTAATATAGCTAACATAACATTACTTAGCGAGCCGTAGTAGAGGCTTTGGAAGGAGCCCAGAAGGGAGGGGGTGGAGTGAATGGAAATAATGAGCTGTCTTTAAAACAGTCGTGAGAGGTCTACAGTCACTCGATTTTTATACTTTCTTCTTCAGAGTACTTACATTTTAATTATGTATTGATATATAAATAACGTTTAAACAAATTTGGAAAAAAAGTTTTTTATACATTTTTTTACCTACCCTGCCTTTAACAAACAGAACCTTATTGTATATATATATATATATATATATATATATGTGTGTGTGTGTGTGTTTGTGTGTGTTTGTGTGTGTGTGTGTGTGTGTGTGTGTGTGTGTGTGTGTGTGTGTCTATACGCGAATTCACTGATATCTAAACAAATATCTAAACATTCTTTTTTAATGTGTCTGACACTCCCTCTGAGTTCAAACAAACCAATATCCCGGAGTAATTCATGTACTCAAACAGTACACTGACTGAACTGATGTGAAGAGAGAACTGAAGATGAACACCGAGCCGAGTGTTACATTAAAAAAAAACATTAAAAAAAAGTTAACAGCTTAAGCCATTTGTTGATAAATGCGTATTAGAGATGCGAACCGTTTAAAACGATTCAGTTCGATTTGGTGAACTGAATGATTCGTTCGCGAAGCGGATATCCAGACTGCTTTGTTTTGAACTCTCTCTCACAACAGACACGGAAGAGAAGACAATGCTGAATAAAGTTGTCGTTTTTGCTATTTTTGGACCAAAATGTATTTTCGATGCTTCAAAGAATTCTAACCGACCCTCTGATGTCAAATGGACTACTTTGATGATGTTTTTCTTACCTTTCTGGACATGGACAGTATACCGTACACACAGCTTCAATGGAGGGACTGAGAGCTCTCGGACTAAATCTAAAATATCTTAAACTGTGTTCCGAAGATAAACGGAGGTCTCACGGGTTTGGAACAACATGATACATAAATTTGCTACCTGGGTGAACTAACCCTTTAAGCAACATACCCGTATGATATTGATACTAAGTCTTGTTTTCAGAGAAAATTATTCAAATTAAGCGAGTTTAAGCTTAAAACAAGAAAGAGAAAATAATTAAAAGACAAATTTCTTGAATTGGCAAATATTTGGAAAAATGTTGACTTGTTTTTAAGCACAATCACTTAATTCCGATATATTTTTCAGAACAATAAGACTTAATATCTTAAGTCATTTTGATTCTCATGTTATCTTGGCTCAGAAACGTTTAGATATTGGTACTGAAAAACAAGACAAAAACAAAGAAAATTCTAAGTTTTAGGAGGTTTATTCATGTCAGCTCCAGCACTGTTGTCAAATACTCAAACAATTTGAAAATCATATATATTCTTTTTATTTGGTAAATTCAATATTTCAATTAAATTGTCATGACAGTAATATTATTTGTGTTAAAAAATACATTCGATCAGAAAAATGACTTTTGGACCCAACTGCATGTTTAATTTCAGCTGGTGCATAGAACAAACCCCCTACGAGCTGTTGTCGCAGAGCAGGAGCACGTCATATCACATGTACCCTTGAGGTCCTTGTGCAGAACACCCGTCTGAGTTTGAGGGGGTGATGATGTTCCATTCAGAGATGCCTCTGTGACAGCCAGCCGCCTGCACACTCTCCATATTCTGACACGGTGACTCACTCGCTTTCAACCACCACCGATTACAAAATGGCATCCTGCATTTTATGCCTCTGCTGTTTCTTTCAAAGTTTGCTTGAAAATGTTTAACATGGTTACAAACTTTTGTTAAATTACTTGAGCTATGCTGGCTAGAATTTGTTGTTTTAGTCTGATGTTTAATTCATGCTCCTAGTTTTATTGTAAATGATTCACCAGTGCACATTATTCCAGAAAAAAAGGCAGTGCAATAACCTGCTCTGCATCTGAATACTTGAACTTTAGTTTTCAGTTAATGTCACCTATAGGCCATGCAAAGTTATTAACCAATACCGAACTAGCTATGAAAGGGATAATCTAAAATTTAAAATTCTGTCATCATTTACTCATCCTCAAGTATGACTTCCTTTCCTGGAAGACAAAATAAGTTATTTTGAAGAATCTTGGTAATCAAATGGTTTTGGTTCCCATTGACTTCCATAATATTGTTGTCCATATAATGGAATTGAATCAGAATTGTATATATACAGTACAGACCAAAAGTTTGGACACACCTTCTCATTCAAAGAGTTTTCTTTATTTTCATGACTATGAAAGAGTCACACTGAAGGCATCAAGGATATTTGACCAAGAAGGAGAGTGATGGGGTGCTGCGCCAGATGACCTGGCCTCCACAGTCACCGGACCTGAACCCAATCGAGATGGTTTAGGGGTGAGCTGGACCGCAGACAGAAGGCAAAAGGGCCAACAAGTGCTAAGCATCTCTCAGGGAACTCCTTCAAGACTGTTGGAAGACCATTTCAGGTGACTACCTCTTGAAACTCATCAAGAGAATGCCAAGAGTGTGCAAAGCAGTAATCAAAGTAAAAGGTGGCTACTTTGAAGAACCTAGAATATGACATATTTTCAGTTGTTTCACACTTTTTTGTTATGTATATAATTCCATATATAATTCCACATGTGTTAATTCATAGTTTTGATGCCTTCAGTGTGAATCTACAATCTTCATAGTCATGAAAATAAAGAAAACTCTTTGAATGAAAAGGTGTGTCCAAACTTTTGGTCTGCACTGAATGTATATATGTTGAAGAATCATGGTAACCAAATGGTTTCATTTTATTTTTTTATTTTTTGTCAATACTATGGCCGTTGATGGGACCCAAAACCATTTGGTTACCAATTTTCTTCAAAATATATTCGTTTACATTGCACAAAAGAAAGTCATACAGCTTTCAGAAGAGACTAAATTATGACAGCATTTTTATTAATATTATTTTGGGTGGACTTTCCCTTTAAATCACTGTTTTATCAGCTTCTTTCTTGTTGGTTCTCAGAAAATCTACTGAATAAAATCTATTATAAAATGGTTATTTTCAACATTGTTGCTGTTGCCATTTCATAAAAACCCACTAAAGTGCTGCGTGTCACAATAATGATGGTAAAATCACTGTAATACACAACCTCCTGTCACATCAACATATGGATATCAGTAATTGCATGTAATTCTAGCTAGAGTTTGTCAACATTCAATGAATGAGGATTGTTGCATCATCCCTTGAGCTATGCGAGGGACATGTGCGCTGCTGCTTTCGTGACATGCAGTCTGATCCTAAGTGCATTCTGGAGTCTGTACAGACGTCCTTTGGGAGCAATCATGTTTCAACCACGCCACATCAAAAATAATAAGCTATTTGCATACTCTAGTTAGCTCTTCATCCAGCACAGATAGAAATCAGTGCGAACTTACACGCCACTGAAGCCTTCAAATACTCACTGAACATATTATAGTATGTCAGCCTTGGACCTTCTTTACATTCACTATCTCTAATTAGAGACTATTTCAAGATAAACAAATTAGCTGTTAGCATGTAAGGCCAGCAGGGCTGTATATCCTTTGTATAGTTCATGTTGAAACATCTATTTGGTTGGAAATTTTGGTTGAACCTTTGACCAGGGTTTAACCAGGGTTTAACCAGGGCTATCTATCTATCTATCTATCTATCTATCTATCTATCTATCTATCTATCTATCTATCTATCTATCTATCTATCTATCTATCGATCTATCGATCTATCTATCTATCTATCACTTTATTTTGTTATTGCTTTTGCCTTTTTTGTTCATTTCACTATTTTTCACTTTCTTTTGCATCTTTTCTTTTGATCTTTTCATACTTTCTTTTAAATGTTCCTTTTGAAACCTTCCTTTTAAGCTTTTCCCACTGTTTCACCCATTCTTTTAAACTTAGGCTATTTCCAGTGCCACTCTTTTTATTCCTTCACATTTTCTTTCGATCAATCATTCTCACATTTTTCTTTTTGCCTCACTTTCTCACATTCTTTCCTTCTCAAACTGCCAAAAAATATATTCAAAAAATAGCAAGAAACAGTTGCAGAGAAACCTTAAGCAAAAGTGGGTTCTCTGAAAATGCTTTTCCCTTTAAATCAGGATCAATTATATCTGAACCTGGCTATCATTTATCATTCTGCTATCAGCACTGAAACCATGTCAGTTTTCATATGCAGCCTATTTTTAAAACTCTGTTTTTAAATGGTCAATCAGCCCTGACAACACATTCTGTAGTCAAGTGTTTAACTATCCCACGGGCTCTGCAGCGCAGCTTTATGTAATGTGGATATGATGTGATGTGCTGTAATGGTTTTAAGTGGTTGAGGGAGGGGGAAGCCCAGTCTCTCATCACTGCACTCACTTCTTTGTTTACACATCAACATATGATGTTACATAACCAAGGTTGTTGCCATGGCAACTACTGGACTCCCATGCCCCACCCCTCCTTCTCCTGCTTTAAATGTCCCTCCGCCCCCTTCCATGTTTAAATAAAAGTGTCGACACTCAGTTGAGAGATTTGAGCTCAGTTTCAGGCTCTGGATATTAGTGATCCGTACTTCCATAATGGGTTTTTAAGTGATTGTGCACTGTGATATTGTACACTGTAAAAATAAATAAATGTATATATATATATATATATATATATATATATATATATATATATATATAATACAAATGTACTTAAAAGAAAACAATGCTATTTACCTATATTTATTAATATTATTTAAATTAAGAATGTATCATTTAATTTATATTTATTCACGTAGCTTGCACTACTTAATTTTTAGTTAATTATTTTTTGAATGCATTTCGTTATCAAAATTGCTGCTGTTTGCTGTAATGTTGCACATTTGAATTATAAAACTTTGTTTTACTACTATAACATGGTACTGCAAAAAAAAAAAATATGGTAATTAATATGGTAAATTGTCCAAAATAAATAATAAAATAAAATATTTTGTTACTTTATTTGTAAGGAATGTAAATTTAAAAATAAAACAAAAACTGGCTTCTTTTCTTTCAACCTTATTTCTCAAGTTATTAATAGCAAGAGAAAGGTCATAAATGAATAAAAGGCCTCTATTGGCAACCAAGATCACAATATTGCCATTATATTTCTGCATTTAAAATCTGCTCACAGTTCAGTACTGGGAAATGTATTCATGCAAACATGCCTGTGGGATCAACAAACACTTCTGTATTTTTTGAAAACCTTGGAGTGTCCCAAACAAATCTAATAAGAGAAGCATTGGCCATTCTCTGCATACACACACACACACACACACACACACACACACACACACACGAGTGATATCAATAGCAACATTACAAATCTTTTTACGAGCTTGTGGCTGTGTGATCCTCATTTTATTACTGCACCAAGGTCATTTATTTTCCGGTTCTCTCACTTTTCTGTCTTCTCCTGTCTGGGCTCCTTCCTCATCTGTCTTCTCTCTGTGATCTGACCTAACGCAATAGTGCTAAGTGCTTTTTCAGACAGCAGTATTCCCTCTGTACTTCATTCTTCTGGCATTTGACCTCTGTTCCCGGCCATCTGCTAGACTGTTGCATTATGTGTGATTTTACTCCGGACATCAGTGCAGGTGTTCCTAATGCTTGCTGCTTCCTGTATGGACTCAATCAATTAAGTTTCATTTATTCTGCCTTTCTTGATTTATTTCTTTACCTTTTTTTTCAGTTTTGAATCCTCTCACTTCACATTTACAAAAATCGTTCCGGGGTTTTTCATGTTATTGAGTGGACTTGTTTTAAAGTGTGTTTGCGGAGGAAGCCCACAGGTTGCTCTGCTGATATGATTCAGGCAATGACTCAGTCATGGCCCACTGGCATGAGATGTTTGCTGTTCATAATTGTTCAGGTTGGAGATATTTTCTGTATGTGATGTATAATATGTACTCATATTTGGCTTTAAAATAAAGGCCTTAAAAACACTAGTATTTTTGACAGATATGTGTAAAATGATAAAAGATGTAAAACATATTCTGTTTTCATAAAGGAGCTCAAATCCTACCAGTGCCCCTACATTACAAAACATCAACTACCAGAGTTTTGTCACTGCTTCCAATATGAAATGTGTAAAATATTGGCAACCTTGAGTGGCACTATAAGTGAGTTTGTGTTCTCCAAATCAGATGAATGTGACTGTGGCCATATTTTACATTTGCATTTTTCTATTTATCAGATACTGTGTACAATGTAAATGCTTAAAATATTGTATTGTGGAGACTAGAATGTCATTAGAAGAAAACATAAGTATTGAGAATGTGTTTTATTTGCAGCCAATGAAGCATTTAAGAGTTCTTTATGGTTCCAAATCACTGCCATGACTTTTTCATATGTCCATTATAAGACCATTTAGATACAACATTTAAACAATGTTGTCCTTACCAAATGCAGAACGTTTTAAAAATTTCCAGAAGAACCACCAGGCAGATTGTGTAGGGATGATGTATAAATAAAGACCTGTACAAATAACTCAAAAAAGTGAGGAAAATATCAGCCTGAGCTTTTCTATTCACTCCCAAATTAATATAAATCAAATCACTCCACATTTCAGTTAGATTCAGGTTAGTGGTTTGCAGAATTCCAGCTAAAATCAAATGAATTATTCCAAAACAAGTTGAACTCTATGGACAGCATCTGAGGCCTGCTGTTGGCTTGTTACCTCAGTTTGTAAAAGCATGCAAAAACATGTTTATAGTAATACACTTAAAGGAATAGTTCACCCAAAAATGAGAAATCATTTAAAATGTACATACCCTCAGGTTCAAGATGACAAATTTGTAGACAAAGTTGTTTTGAGTTGCTGTTTGGAACAGGTTTGCAGAAATGTAGCATTATATTACTTGATTACCAATGGATGCAGTGAATGGGTGCCGTCAGAATGAGGGTCTAAAAAACTGATAAAAACATCACATTAATCAATGTCTGTAATCAGCTGCGTGTTTGTAATAAACAAATTCATCATTAAGGACTTTCTGGACAGGGTTTATTTGCCAAAATTATGCAAATGTGTTATTCTATGGAAGCCCATTTCTGCCACTGAATAAAATTTTTTTAAACTTTTCCTCACAATTCGATTGCAAGTTCAGAATTGCGAATTCTGAGGAAAAAAGTCTGAATTGTGAGATAAAAAGTCGCGATTACCTTGTTTTATTTTTTATTTAGTGGTGGAAACTGGCTTCCATAATGTCTATAGTAATGTTTATTCCAGTGAAATGTCTTGCCCCACAGTAAACTTCCACTGCAACTGCATAACTGTAAATTAAATTGTTGTTTGTTTTACAAACTGGGAGGAGTTGAAATAATTGTCTGTGGTAATTGGCAGCATGCCTTTGATGCTGATGATAAAACCCATTGCATGTCTTTAAGTGCATTCCAAGTCTCTCTTAAGCATAACTTCCTTAATATTGCTTCAATTCAAAGAAACCCTTTAAGCAATCAGTTTAGCTTTTACTAAATGTATTCCTTAAAATCATGTGAACAGATCTGGAACTGCCGAAACCCTGGCAACGAGAAGAAGAGAAGATCCTCAGCTTTAAGTGAATCCCATTGCTCAGGGGGTCATACATCAGCTGATTTATGGTTTAATAATCCTCCTCTAGCTCCACAGCTCAAGGGATCAGAGCACTGCCACATACCTGCAGAAAGGGCATCATCTCTGGGTAACTGTCTGTGAAACGCCCCCACTGAAAGCACAATGCCAATCGATAAAGGTGTTTGACTGCTGAGCAAGAAAGTTCTGAGTCTTGAAAGCTAATGGGAGAGGGAAGAAAGGAAATCACATATTAAACACATTTTGGGAATGAAAGCGTTGGTTTCCTTATATCTGTTCCAAATATTCTGAGAGCATTTTCAATAGATAATATTCATTTTAGTGAAATTTGGGTCAATATTGTGTAAAATATTTATATATTTATTCAATAAAAATAGCAATAAAAAACTAAATAAAAAATAACACTAATTTATGTTTGAACCAAAATTACAGAATTTTCTAAGTTTTTTGTTGTTGATGAATAACTGGCTCACTTGTCTACTTCTGTTCCGTGGTCTCCCGTCTGTGCTCTGGCGCCCCCTGTGGGCTGTAGGCAGAAAAGGTTTGTTTTTATCCCACAAACCTGATGGGTCTGCCTGTATAATGTGGGCAATTACACACACCCACACACACACAAGTGTAGGCTACATGTGCGCTGTGCACATTAGATTGCAGCGTGACTGTGGGAGTGTCGGTCAGTTACCAATGATTCGGGTTGGACTTGGACAAAGGCATTCAGGCAGAGTGTGGGAGATGGAAAGTCTCTGATATTGTGACAAATCAGGACCTTCCTCAAAATCGGTTCTCCAGCAACTATCAGTTAATGGTTACACCAAGCAGCTTATTATGCAGGCCGATGCCAAAACATTGCTGATGGCTCATTAGCACTGGCTGAATGGCTCATCAAAATGTCAGGCCCGGGTCAGACCGGAAGGTGAGATCCACAAGCTGATGTCTGGGGAGGTCTTATAGAGCTGCAGCCATTGTAAAAGTTTGAGGACCTGCATTTGCACACCACTGCTGAGGTTGACACATGCTTGGCATTTCACATGCTCACGGAGAACCAGAAAGGTTGCATAACTGTTGGAGAGAGTCTGAGAAACGTCAGGGCTGACTGCTGTTTTAGGAATTGATAAGGACATGGAGTTCAAGCACTGATATTGTTCTCATGAACAGAAATATTTTTTTTTTCTCACAAAATGTTCTGCCAAGAAAATAAAGGACAATAAATGATTTAGTATTGATGTCAGGATTTACTGTTTCACATGATCACACCATCTGTAACAATAATGTTTTCAGCAAGTTGCCAAGGAAATATTTTTTACCAAGTTTAAATTGATGTATTAAAATAACTAAAACAAAAACTATATAGGTATTTTGTAATAAATAAAATATAGGCATATTATGATATGGGAATCTTGGTGTTGCTAGCACCAACCTACTGTTTTAGCTGCAGCAATCCAGAATCAGAATTCACTTTATTCGCCAGGTGTGCGCAAACACACGAGGAATTTGTTGTGGGTTTTTTTTTTTAAAGTTGCTCCTGGTACATACATACATACATACATACATACATGTATACATACACATCTGACATGAGAACAAAAATGTAAATAAATTTAGCAAGACTTTTATATAATGTTTATGAATCTGGAACAGTAGATTGATTTATGTACAGATTTGTGCATTTTTACTCTATATAGAACTATATAAATAATAGAGATATGCATATGTATTTACAAAATACTTGAGAAAGGCAATAATTAAAGATGTGATTTACGCAAATAAACTGCATTATACAGGTAATGATTCATATGTTAGCTAGGAGATGGAATGGGGTAAAAAACTGTTTTTATGTTCTAGATGTTCTAGTGCACAGAGATCTGTAGGGTCTGCCTGAGGGGAGAAGTGCAAACAGGTTGTGTCCGGGGTGAGAGGGGTCTGTGATGATGTTACCTACCCGTTTCTTCACTCTGGAGTTGTACAAGTCCTGAAGACTGGGCAGGGGCAAACCAATGATCCTTTCTGCTGCCCTAACAGTCCGTTGCAGTCTTAAATCTGATTTGCTGGCTGACCCAAACCAGACTGTTATAGAAGTGCACAGAACCGAATCAATAATAGCTGAGTAAAACTGTGTCACCTGTGCCTGTGGCAGGTTGAACTTTTTCAGCTGACGAAGGAAGTACAACCACTGCTGGGCCTTTTTCAAAATGGAGTCAATGTGATTGTCCCACTTCAGGTCCTGAGAGATGGTTGTGCCCGGGAACCTTAATGACACCATTCTAGCCACAGTGCTGTTTATGATGGTGAGATGGGGGAGTGCAGCGGGGGTTCTCCTGAAGTCCACGATCATCTCCACAGTTTTAAGGTGTTCAGCTCTAGGTTGTTGTGACTGCACCAGACAGCCAGCTGCTCAACCTCTCGGCTGTAAGCAGACTAGTTTCCGTCCTGCATGAGGCCGATGACTGTGGTGTCATCTGCAAACTTTAGGAGCTTGACAGAGGGATCTTTAGAGATGCAGTCATTTTTGTAGAGGGAGAAGAGCAGTGGGAAGAGAACGCAGCCCTGAGGAGCTCCGGTGCTGATGGTGCAGGTGTTGGATGTAAGTTTTCCCAGCCTCACTAGCTGCTGCCTGTCTGTCAGAAAGCTGGTGATCCACTGACAGATGGAGGTGGACACAGAGAGCTGGGTCAGTTTGTTCTGAAGGGTTTCCGGGATGGTGGCGTTGAAAGCGTTTTTTTACTGGAGAAACCGCTGGTTCTGCCGCTCTCACAGCGCCTCCAGCTGGCTGACAATCACTTTGCATTCAAGTCCGACTCCAGCAACGTGTTTTTTTAAACAGCTTAGACTTCCATTCAAAAGTTTTTGAACAGTAATATTTGTATAATAATGTTTTTAAAATGTGTTTTTTTTTGTATGTTTTTCTTTTACAAATTCTTCTGCTCACCCAAGCCTACATTTATTTGATCCAAAGTACAGCAAAAACACTTTAATTTTTATTATTTAAAATAACTGCTTTATTTTAAAATGTAGTTTATTTCTGAGATCAAAGCTGCATTTTCAGCATATTTACTCCAATCTTTAGTGTCACATGATCGTCAGAAATCATTCTAATATGCCAATTTGCTGATCATCAATATTTAAAAAAAATGTTTTATCTGAAACAAAAAGCTTTTGTAACATTATACACTATTCCATTCAAAAGCTTTGAGTCAGTACCATTTCTTTATTTTTTGGAAATAAATTATATACATTTTTAATTTAGCAAAGATGCTTTAAATTGATGATAAAGACATTTATAATGTTACAAGTTTTATTTCAGATAAATGCTGTTCTTCTGTGCTTTCTATTCATCAAAGAAACCTGAAAACAATTCTACTCAGCTGTTTCCAACATAATACATTCTTTTTGAGCAGCAAATCAGAATATCATTGAAATCACAAGAATAAATTACGTTTTAAAATATTTCCATTTTACAAAATATTTTAAATAGTAAAAATATTTATATACATATAAATGCAGACTTGGTAAGCAGAAGATGATTTTTTAAAAACATAAAAAATCTTATTTTTCAAAACATTTTTGACTGGTAGTGTATATTAGCCTATAGTTTGAAGTTAAATATATTAATATTAATTAGGTGAGTCTGAGACGATTATTTTACAGTGATTTTACATTTATTGTTCATATGAAGGCAAAAAAAAGTTTCATTAACTGAGGGATCAAAACATAGAAAGCATTGAAAGCGAGAGCCAAATACGCCGCCTTGTGGTTATTTTTGGATAAATAGGCCAGGTTTATTATAGTTAATTGCATCTAAAACTTAAAAAAAAAAATTACTTGAATTAAAATAAGCATTGACAAAATTGATATATATATATATTCAAAAAATATTTCAGCTAGTTGTCATTCATTTACAAACTAAATTCAATAAAAACTATGTAAACATAAAAAAGTATAAAAATGTCAAAAACAAAACACAATTACTAAAACTTTAACATTTAAAAAATCATTTAAAATCACAGTTATACTAAAATAACACCAATCCACACTTCTTGTGACAAATGTCTGAATTTCATGTTGCCTCATCTAAACATTAAAATCATCAGCTTTTTCTGAAAAGTCTTATAAGAGTCTAATAAAATCCTTAAATTTCAAGGACCGGCCTTGCATTTTTTTGAACAAAGACCAAATATGCTGGTGAAAGTGAGAGGGAGTGATATTTATTTTAGTAGCCTCTTATTCAGTGACACGTGTCTGCTGTTCTCCTCTTAGGGGTTGATGGCTGGCGCCGGGACAGCAGGTGACAGTTAGCCTGTCATTGCACACGACCGCCCGCTGGTGTCCCGACAGAGCCCTCCACCGTTCACTCCCCCAAGGAGCTGAACAAAGGACAAGTACCTTGTTCGGCGCCTGCCAAGGGGTGAGGATACACCATTGTTTGCGTTTGGCTGCAAAGTCTGGCGAAAGCACGCTATGAAACAATGGAGCTGAAGACCGAGTCCATTTTCGAGGCCCTGCTAAAAATAGCGTGATTCACTGACCATCATAAATCCCCCCTGCTTTTCTGGGATTGGGAGGGGCAGAAGTCAGACACTTCTGTGGACCCTGGAGGTCCAGACCTGCTGGAGCGCATCACAGAGCTCAAAGCTTCCAGGGAGGAATTTATCATTGAAGATTGGTTGAGGTTGAGGGGTCAGGTTTGCTTGCAGACATTGTTTCCTAATTTTTTTCCCTTCCAAGTTCAAGAATCCAGGAAGGTCTATAGTCTGGATGCCTTCTAGACACGAGAGCACGTCTTACCAATAAAAAAATCTGAAAGTTCATCAATTAGATTTATGGAGTAAAACAACAGTTCTTGGAAGTCAGAAATAACATCCATAGCTTAAAACCTGTTAACTGTCACCCGTCCCCTCTGTGGGACACCTACATTTACTTCACTATATTACAATCAAATCTAATCCAATCTTGACAAACTATATATCGTTGGAAAGGTCTAAGACTCCCAAATATATATTTTACCAATGTTTTTTGCTAAAAATTATGTAGGAAAAGTAATCGATTAATTTATGACAAGAGTGCACCCTCAAAAATCTAAATTATAACTGGAGTTTTGACCTTTGTTTAAAAAAAAAAGACGACTTTGTTGCCTTTTTCTCTATCACATTTTAGAAATCATCAGAAGTTATATATTGACTGAAAACTTAAAATCTCAAAATTCATCCTTTAAAACCCATTTTAAAATCAGACATTGCATTACCATGTAAATGGTAAACCAAAATCATGTTACAAAATATTTTCATTCATGAATTATAAAAATTTAAGTTTGGATCGTGCACTACAAAGTCTATGTTCAAAAATGTGAGTAACAGTTAAGGGGTTAATTTACAATCACATAAATTATTAAATAGTTTAGGTTTTCAGATAAAAAACAAACCTTTTGAAGAACTTCAGAAACCGTTAATCATTGCAGTCAAGCCATTAAAGACACAAATCTAATCTAAGGTCTAGTTCTTTTTTTTTCTTTTTTTCTTTTTTTTATAAGTGCAAATCATTCAAATTAGTAAAAAAAATGTTGTTAAAAAAAGTTAAGAATCAAACTAATAAATAAAAATGTTGTATCATATTTTTATATATTTATTTCATTGTTGTTTTTAACTCTGCAATTTTGAATTAAATAATGATTTTTTTTATTATATCAAATAATTTAACATTAAAAAAGTTCATTCTGAAAAATTTATAAATAAAAATAGTAATAAAAATAAACAAAATCAAATATATGTATAAAAATAAATAAATAAATATATATATACATATATATATATATATATTATACACACACACACACACACACACATATACATTTAGTTCTCTATTTATATTTAATGTGGAATATAAGTAGAGAACTAAATATTTCAGAAACAACCACTGACCATCCTTCAAAGTGATTGATTAATGTTCCTAATAATATCTTGTGGGTTTTAATCTGAATAAATACTGTTTTTTGGAGACAGTTGATTTCATTTGACTCAGTAAGCTGTCTCCAAAAAAATCAGCTTTATATGTTTTACATTGAAAGAATTTAAGAGAAATCGTCTGCCTTGTTTGTTCCATAGATGTTTTCTATTTAAAGTGAAATGCTCTCACTTAAAACCCAAAAGCTGAACTGGTCTAAACTGGATAAAGTCAAATGACCTCCGTGCCCTATCAACACTGTACGTGTGACAAACCAGAACATATTGCTTCAGCAGTAAGAAGCGTTCCAGGGAAAGTCACTTCTTGTTTTTGTTTTGATATGAAATCATTCACTGCCCCTTGATAATGAATATGTTTTTCTGACCCACTGTTCAATTCTTTAAATTCCAGAAGGGCTGATGGAAACGTCTTTTCTTAAGTGGATCACGTTACAGCAGTTTCCCGCTGTGTTCTCAACATTTCCAGGTCAAACACATTCACAATAAAGATGGACCACTGGTTCTGCCGAAGAGATGGGAATTTGATCACAAACTACAGGGACAAAACAGGATATTGATGACAAGGTGGTTTCCTATGTCACTGAATGATGATATGTGTGACAAATGAACTTACAATCAACTTCATTTGACCACAAAGCAGCTCATAAGAGAGAAAACATAATCATAAACATAAAACATAAACTTCTCAAAAAAGCTACTAATACTGTTACTTTTATTAGTTTTCTATTTTACTATTACTATTTGGCTTTATGTAGATGTTGATGAGAACAGATTTGGAGGATCCTCTGCACTGAATGGGTGCCGTCAGAATGAGAGTCCAAACAGCTGATGAAACATCACAATAATCCACAAGTAATCCACATGACTCAAGTCTATCTATTAATGTCTTGTGAAGCGAAAGTGTGTGTTTGTTACACTAAACAATCCATCAAGACGTTTAAACTTCAGACTGTTGTTTCCGGCTAAATCCATAATCCATAATAACGTATCCTTCAGTGAAGAAGTCCATCCCCTATTCTCCTTTCACATCTAAATCCACCAATATATGTTTTTAGAGCTTTTTGCTCGTAAACTTGATGCATGTTTCTCTTCTGATTCAGATAAGAGAAAGCAATAATGTGGATAGAGGAATTATGGATTTTAGCTGGAAACAATGTTTAAAGTTAAAAAATATCTTAATGATGGATTTGTTTGTTATAAACATGCAGCTTTTCGCTTCACAAGACATTAATTAATGGAATAGAGTGGTGTGGATTACTTGTGGATTATTGTGAAGTCTTTTTCAGCTATTTGGACTCTCATTCTGACGGCACCCATTCACTTCAGGGGATCCATTGGTGATCAAGTGATATGATGCTAAATTTCTCCAAATCTGTTCAGATGAAGGAACAAACTCATCTACTCATTTTGAAATCATTTTCAGTTTTGGCTGAACTATTCCTAAGAAGCACCTGAGACATTCACAGATGAAACACAACTGAAAACTCCATGCATTTCTCAGGGCATAAGAAATGCAAGGATAACAAAATGCACAATAACAAAACTGAGCAATAATCAGTAGGGAACTTTGACTCCTGGACCAGCTGATTAAATTCCTCTGCTGTGACTCTATTGTACCATCTTGTTGAACTTCCGCAGCTATGCTGTTAAAGTAATGAGCACTGTGTTCACTTAAAAAGCTCCTCAGAGGTCTAAGCAGTCTAATGAGGTTGAGGCTTCAACACAGGATACTTTGCCCTGGGCCAGTTTTGGTGGATATTCATTTTTGGGGCTTTGATGTGCATATGCAGACAAAATAGGAGTGACTTGGCAGACAGATGACACAATTGTTGGGCATTCAGCTGCCATTTTGTGCCATATTTAAGTTTTGGAGTTTGTCCAGAAAGCACATCATACTCGATTTCTCCTGCTCTCTCTGCCATTCAAACACAAAAACATACCACTCGGACACTCCACACACAGAAAAGTGTTGTCAGCACCGCTCTGAAAATTATCAGTAAAATAGTCATAACCGATGTAATATGCTGCTGTTATTGATGCAGATGAAACAGATTCGCTGTTATAAGAGACACTGCTGCCATAATAAATGTAATAAATATGCTACAATTCTAATTAATTCAACACATTTTGATGAAGTGAAGCAGTTCAGTCTAATAAAATGTTGACCATATTAGTATTTGTGTTTTTTTCTGTGTACGTGTTTTTTGTTTGTATGCTTACTATAATATTGCATTATGGTACCAAGTCACTACAGATAAAAGTGGCACGCAAACATAAATGTAAAAGTTTAATTGCAAACTCATTAAACTCATCAGTCTCTTCTGTACTATTTGTATGGCACAGAGTTGCTGCCCATGTAGAGTATTCCATTTGCTGCCTTTAGTTGCTTATTTGGACAGCAAAGGAGCTTGTTGGTTTTGGAACAGAGCCAGTGTAGGGTCATGTGGCAAAACCTTGCTTCCTATATTCTCTGGCAGCCATCATAAATCCATTTCTGTGCCTGTTTTAAAGGATTTCTACCATTTTTAGTATTTAGATTGAAACAGTGGCTCTGAAAATAGTACCTTGGCACCCTCTGAGTGTCTCCAGGAGGGTGTTTCCGTGTCTGCAGGTGGTATATATACACGTCCACTACAGCGCCTTGTGGTTGGTACACTGCGGAAATATGTCTGAGAGAGATGAAAGACCTCTGTAGAGGCTAAATGACCCGTGCAGCAATGAACTCACTTCTTGTCGCTTTATATAATCAGTAAGCAGTGACTTATAAAAAGTAAACGAGTCAGTCTGACTTCTGTTGTGATTCTGAGTGGTTATACAATTCATGACATTGTACTATTCACCCTGCATTCAGCAAGAAGGAGCCAAAAAGATAAAATGGCTAGACTATATTAAAACCAAACTACGTCCAGACATTGAGTCAAGGTTTGATTACAGTCAGTCAAAACAGACCGAAGTACATTTATTCATAAGAAATTCCAAATGAAACTGGATTTTTTAAAAATCATTTAAGAATAAAGCAAACATTATAAAATCAACTAAATATCACTTATAAGTACATAAGTACATTTTATATGTTAAAATAAATAAATAAATTATTCACACTTCCATTGATTGATTTGGGGTCAGTAAAATATTCTGTTAATCATAGAATCCTGAAAAAAAAATACCACAACTGTTTTCAAAAAGTTTCCCGAGCAGCAAATCATATTATAAGAATGATTTCTGAAAGATCATGTGATACTAAAGACTGTATTTAACTTTGTAATCACAGGAATAAATTAAATTATATATATATATATATATATACACACACACACACACACACATATACAAAGAGAAAACAGTTATGTAAAATGAATAACCTTTCACGATAATACTGTTTTTATGCCATTTTTATCAAATAAATGCAGCCTTGGTGAGCATAAGAGTTTTTCAAGAACATTATACAATTTTACTGACCCCAAACTTGTAATATAGTTTAGAATAAACATATATATTTATACATACAATATATTATGCATAGTTTTGAAAAAGTTTTCATCAGTAAGTGACCACAAGGCAACTTTTACTGCAAAACTTTTTTATTTCAACTGACCGCAAGGTGTTTTCCAGAGGAGCATTTGTACATAATTAGAGGTGCTGTTTGCTCATACAAAATTAAAAAAGAACATATCATACACTATCTACACATGCCACTTCCTGCGGAGTGGCATTTAACAGGGATTGTCAGAAATCCGTTTGCACACTTTAAAGTCTGAGAGGACTTGCACTTTTGCATGCAATCACTGAGGTACAGACACATGACAGGCAAATGTCTGAATGTTGTATGTTAACAGGGGAAACAAACCTAGTGCCTGTCTTGGATGTGTTATATCATCTCCCTCAATGTATTGCAATATTCTCCATCTCAAGTATTTCCAAGGCCTGAAATCTTACCATCTGTTCATCCCACATCTTCAACTCAAAATAAGACTTTTTTGAGAAGCATATGTCTTAAGCATACCAACTAACCAATTAGCAGTTCTGAATATGACTGGGTCATAAGGACGCACACTTTATAATTCAGCTGCTAAACTGGTTTTATGGCCCTTAAAACTGTGCAAA
This sequence comes from Carassius carassius, assembly GCF_963082965.1. NCBI lineage: Eukaryota > Metazoa > Chordata > Actinopteri > Cypriniformes > Cyprinidae > Carassius > Carassius carassius. The sequence continues at coordinate 6,480,001 of NC_081779.1, read as the reverse complement.
ACAACAAAAAGCAAAGCTTTCTATTACTTTAACATCATGGGGCAGAGTTATATGAACCCATAATTTTCAAGGCAGCTATAAAAGTATTTCAAAACAATTCTGATCAGTCAAACTCTATCAAAACACAAGTATAAATGTACAAACCTTATTTGGAGAAAACACCATTTTTCATTTTGAAAGGCATTTCTATACACATCTACATACACAGAGAGAACACTTCAACACATCTACAGCTTCACTCATAAACACAGACACCTAAAGCTAATCATCATCATTCTAATCATGTTAAACACTATTGATATGTTAAATATGCCACTATATTACCCAATTATCTTTCCTTTTTTCCCCTTACAATTTCAAACAACTGAATGTACGTTTTTCCTTTGAAAATATCAGTTTCAAAATCATTCTGATGGTACACCGGCTTCTAATAAGGCGAATTGCTTCTGTTTCTTTTCTGTCTGTTCCGGAAGTAAGTTTGGATGAGCGGGTACAAAATTCCTCTAAGCAACAAATATGTGTACAGCTATCCGCTGTAATTACGTCAGTGAATTCCACCCTTTTAACCGTAGGGGGCTCTAAAGTCGCAATAATACTTAAGACTACATACAGTTGCTTTAATGTTCATAATAAAAGTCATAATTAATTCAACTGATATACTCAAATCCAAAACATTTTATCAGGACAATGTCAAATCTGTATGGTTGTGTTCAGAATGGAATACTTGCCTATTGCCTACTGTATACTATGCAGATATATGTGTTATTTTCTGAAACAAACAGACAAAATTAAAAATAATACTTTATGATTAAAACAAAGTACAAATATGTGTCAATGGGATAAGAAAAACAAAGATGACTTGTTTTCACTTTGAATTAGAAAGTTGTTTTTTACTCCACTGGCAGATTATTATTATTATTATTATTATTATTATTATTTTCTTGTTTTAAGCTTAACATTTTTGTGAATTTTCTGAAAACGAGAATTAATATCTTGTGTATCTTAATTTAAGAATATTTAGATTTGTATTCTGCAAAACAAGTCAAAATACTAAATAATAAAAAAAATAATCTGCAGTTTACTGCAAAAATAGTAAATAGCATGGTAGTATGTCATTCTGAACTGCTTAACTAAAACTACGTAGTACTGAATAGTTCAGTAATGAATTTCCAAATAAAATCAAATTAAAGGGCAAATGCATCATAGCAATGTTTAATCAACAAAAAAAGTGACTCTTTTCCGAAACACAGAATCCCTCATGAAACCCATTATGAATCAAGTCAACACATTAGACCTGCATAATTCTACACATACAATCAGTTTCCTTTGACAGTAGGATGTGTTTCACACTCATTCACAGTACACTGACGCCCTCTGCAGAGCTAGTCTGGTAATGAAAATGAACTTTTAAGTTGCATAAGATTATAAGTAAATAGCCATTACATCCAACACCCTCATCAATACCTTAACTCATTAATAACATCTGAAAGTCTTTCACAGTATCAACAAATGGGAAATCAGCCTTTTCAGTAGTTCAGACTACATTAATCAGTGCTGAGATATTCTGACAAGAAAAAACATAATTAAAAAAAAAATCATAAAAAGGTTGCTTTCCATAAAAATCATATTCAATTAAAACATTCCTAAAGCTGAAGAGATAAGGAATACTTTGGCTTAAATAAACAGTATGTCAATGACAACAGAACAATAAAGTAAAAGGAATCAATTCCCATGATCATGATCATGTTTCAGTGGCTTCCATACATCACTTGTTTCACACAATAGTGTTTTAATCTAACAATCAGACATTATTGACTTTGCTGTTAATAAACAAACAAACATTAGGAATATGTATGTGTCTTGCAGAGATTGAATGGCTATTAAAAGATGAATCACTGAAAAGCCCATTTTGAGTTTTAGAAATGTGTCACATACTATGAAAAAGGTGATAATTATAAGCTTTAATGATGAAATGATTATGAAACTTTAACAATAATTAATAATTTGCACCCATTTTTCCGTCCACAAGGTAAAAAAAAAAAAAAGGTTGTCGTTCTATTCTGTAATTGAATACTAGTTTGTTCAAATCCCTTTATTTATACCAGTAACAACAGCGATTCTTGTCTTGGTAACTGATTATTCTGTATATTTATGAATAGCTTAATGATGCATTATTTATATAAAGCTTCATAAAAAAGTGCTAATAAACAATAATAAAAAAATGAATTCTTTGCAAACATTTACATTCAAATGTAAATCAATTTTACAACAAAATAAATGGTCTTCAACTATCAGGATTAGCATTATTAGCTATTATTAGCTACTATTAGCATTAAAACATCAAAATTCATGGTGTTCATAAAAATGGAACAGAAAAACGAGGAAAGTTTTGTCAATAATAAAGCCAGTGGCAGCAGTGAGGTATCGTAGAACACAGCAGTCGTCACATTCCACACTTTTCCCCATTCAAAACCTTTTCCATTTAAAGGAATTGTTCACCAAGAAATGAAAAATTAATCACCCTAAGTCCATCCAAGATATTGAAGAGTTTGTTTTCTCATCTGAACAGATTTTGAGAAATGTATCCTTATATCACTTGCTCACCAATAGTTCTTCTGCAGTGAATGGGTGCCGTCAGAATGAGAGTCCATACAGCTGATAAAAACATCACAATAATCCACAAGAAATCCACTCCACTCCAATCCATCTATTAGTCTCATGAACTGAAAAGCTTTGTATTTGTGAGAAACAAATCCATCAAGGCGTTTTAAACTTGAATGGTTAAAGTGTCTGACTTGTAACCCAAAGGTCACAGGATTGAGTCTCGTTACCAGCAGGGATTGTAGGTGAGAGGAGTGAATGTACAGCGCTCATTTCCAACCCTCAATACCACGACTGAGGTGAGACCTTTGAGTAAGACACCGAACCCCCAAATGCTACCCAGGTGGTGCAGCAAAAATGGCTGCACTTAGGGTAGTTGTGTGCACTAGGTAGATGAGTTAAATACAAAGCACAAATTCCGAGTATGAGACACTTGGTTACACATCAAGTTACTTTACAATCCAAAAAATCAGTTTTTTAGCTAAAATACGAATTCTTCAGTGAAGAAGTCCATCCCCTGTTGTCCTCTTACATCAATATTCCCAGACATATTTGTTTAGAGCTGTTTTGGACTGTTCTTGCTCATAAACTGTGCTTGATCTGTGCATATATCTCTCCTGATTCAGACAAGATACATTTTTCTCTAGAGAAAGAAAATTATGGATAGAGGACTCATGCTTTTACCAGAAGTAACAGTATGAAGTTAAAAATGGATTGCAAACATGCAGCTTTTCACTTTATAGGATGTTAATTGATGGAATGGAGTCATGTGGAATACTTGTGGATTATTGTGATGTTTGTATCAGGGCTTTTATTCTGACGGCACCCATTCACTGCAGAGGATCCATTGGTGAGAAAGTGATGTATTGCAAAATTTCTCAAAATCTGTTCAAACAAATTAATCTACTTCTTGGAAGGCCTGAGAGTGAGTTTGAGCAAATTTTTGGGTGAACTATTACTTTAACATTTGAACATCAGTACACTCGCTCCTATTCCACTGTAGTTCTGTTTGGCGAAGTCCATCAGTAAAAATGGAAACTTATGGAAGGCATAATTACCAGTGTAATTTCACACATCTGTTGGCAAAGACGCACAAGTGAACATTTTCATTATGGCATCAGAGTGCACTTCCACACAAGAGCTTTCAAGCACGATATATTTTTCATGTTCAACTGGTGATGCCAGAGGACAAAATCACCCATTGATTTACTCTCTCAAACTGATTAGGACAAGTCCAGGATGAAAGCGTCTGTCTTGTCTTTTAAGGCCTGAGGTTTGAGTCCCCATATTCGAGCAGGGAGAGTATTGCCACAGCAATTCTGGATAAAATGGATTATACATAAAGATGTTAAATACGGTAGTATTTATACAAGGACAAGATCAAATTTGAATGTGTCCATGATATAATAGCAGATGATGGATTACTTTACATCTTGACACAGAACAAGACATTGTAGGCCATAGAGTGGCTTTTTGAATATCGTATTTTCCGGACTATAAGTTGCACTTTTTTTCATAGTTTGGCTGGTCCTGCAACTTATAGTCAGGTGCGACTTATTTATCAAAATTAATTTGACATGAACCGAGAGAAATGAACCAAGAGAAAACGTTACCGTCTACAGCCGCGAGAGGGCGCTCTATGCTGCTCAGTGCTCCTGTAGTCTACACTGAAGACATAGAGCGCCCTCTCGCGGCTGTAGACGGTAATGTTTTCTCTTGATTCTTGGTTCTAAATGAATGCGACTTATAGTCCAGTGCGACTTATATATGTTTTTTTCCTCATCATGATGTATTTTTGGACTGATGCGACTTATACTCAGGTGCGACTTATAGTCCGAAAAATACGGTACTTGTTTTCTATGGTTCAAAACTGACATTTGATTAAATACCAGAGTTAAAATTCATACTGATGTTCCATTATGTTTCCATATTGTTATAAGGCATTTTTCCATTAGGAGTTAACTTATATTGGTTACAAGAGACCAGATTACACATAAACTTCCTTGAATTAAAGTCCATATTGGATCCCAGTGTAACTTTCTACATATCTTACACCTTTTAGACAGTTTTCAAAATGCAGCAAGTGCAAAGTGGAAGAAGAAACTGGATGTAATAATACTGCTGGACCAGAGTGATAATCCATATTTATACAAAAATGAATGCTTCGGGCCATTCAGCTGAGCAGAATTAGAAAATGTTTGAGGACAGACAGACATAATGACAGTCAAATTCTTAGAAGATGTTTTTGGTGCATCCATCTTGGTGTTACAGCCCAGCTACAGCTCCAAAACCACCCAGTTTACATAAAGCTGAAATGATCCATGTGCAAAAAACTAAACAAATGTTTAACAAAGATGAACAGACATCCCAAGATTCATCACAATCCTGCATCGAGGCAGTTGGCACGTAGATTGAGTTTCAGTCATTGGCTTATAATGCTGTTTTTGCTTCTTGAAATGTTAAATTCTCCAAGACTGCCATTCCAGAGGGTTTCATATAATGGTCCATTGGCCATAAATGACCCGTAAAGCTCATCGTTTTGTACCGCAGACCAAACCTCTGTGGTTTGAGCCAACTCACCTCTTCCCTGGCTCTTCTGCCAGCTGATTGGCTGTTGGGTGATTCAGTCAATTGTGCTTTTAGTCCATTTAGAGAGTGGCCAAGATCCGTGAGAATGAGATGACAACGGTGAAAGCGGTCTGGCCCACTCCAAAAACCAGCGCTTCAAGAGGAGCCATGTCCTTCCCTGCCACACGGTACACAGCTGCTACTGCCGCACCTGAGACAGAAGAAATCAACATCCCAAAAAATAGCTAGATAGTAAAGAGTGTAGACCAACACTGATGTTACCTCTAGTCTGAAAGTTTAAAATGGTTTAAAAAACTGTAACTGTGAAGCCTGAAATACTTTAAAGCTTAAAGCTTAAAAGATAGATAGACAGAGATAGATGCTAGAAAATTATTCTGGGTGGTTGTTAGGGTGCGGTGGGTGGTTGCTAGGTTCTTGTGGGTGGTTGCTACAGTGTTGCATTGCAGTTGCTAGGGTGATCTCGGTTGATGCTAGGGTGTTGTTTTGCCATGAGGCTACTAAGGTGCTGCTATGCGGTTGGTAGGGGTTTCTGGGTAGTTGCTAGGGTGTTGCTATGCAGTTGTTATGGTATTCTGGGTGGTTGTTAGGGTGTTGCTTTGCTATGAGTTTATGGAGTTGATGTTATGTGGTTGGTAGGGTATTCTGGGTGGTTCTAAGTTGTTGCTATGCAATTTCTAGGATAATTTGGGTAGTTGTTAGGGTGTTACTTTGTTATGTGGTTACTAGGGTGCTGCTATGCTGTTGGTAGGGTATTCTGAGTCATTGCTAGTTTTTTGCTAGGGTGTTGATATGCAGTTGCTATGCAAGTTGCTAGGGTTTTCTTGATGGATGCTTTGCAGTGGATATGGAAATGCTAGGGTGTTGCTATGCTATGCCATGTATCATTTGTAAAGTTTTCTAAATCTTAAATGTCAAAAATTATCAAATTAATATATAATATGGTACTCATTATGGAATTATAATTCAATTATATACAGATACTAAGGGCGTTTGCCTGAGCAAAATACAGAGACTGGACAGAAACCGGGTGGTCGATAGGGCATTTCTAGGTGGTTGCTATGGCAATTAGGGTGGTGGTGGTTATTTTGTGTCTCATGTTTATTTGTTCTTTGTTATAAAATAAAATAAAAGATTTACACAGAAGATCTCAGAATGGAAAACACTTTAGCCTGGCTCAGTCATTTATGTTCTCTAAGCAGATATCTGAATTTTATTAAATGTTTTAGTGACATGATTCAGTGTGTTTGTCTAAACGCCTGTTGTAATGTAGGTCAATGTACATATAAGTCACTGTGTGTGACAGGCAAAGTGTGTGTGTAATGTGGCTCTCAGTAAATGTCTCTCACTCTGTCTTTCTCTCTCTTTGCCAAATCAATATTAATAATAAAGCAGACCTCTAGGAACAGACACTAGTGTACAGCTATAAATACAGTGGGTATAGAAAAGAATCAACCCCCTTTAAAATCATCAAATTTTGCTTTGCCACCTAAAATGAAGACAGAGACAGTTTTTGTTTTATCCAGCTGTATTTACTCAGTGCAACTGCACTATATGTGCTCCAAAGCAACTATATGTGATTAACTTAAAAGGGGTTGATTCTTTTCAATACCCACTGTAAATGGAGCCAAACTCATTTTGTGCCCGATTGGAGAACAGCTTCTTCATTGACACCCTGGCCAACTACACAATGTCCTTAAAACCTTCATGATATATTACATTATAGTGATGGACTGAAATTTTGGCAACCAAAAATATTTGTCCAACTGGAGGGCTGAAACCACTCACCAAAACAGTGAAGTTTGCTAAATATATGCACTATATTACATATGCTTTCACTTCACCTGTGGTCTTCATTACTTAATGTATGTTGGAATAAATCTGTCATAAAAAAAAGTTTTTAATACAGCAATTGTTTAAATGTCTGTATTTTTAACAATATATCATTAAAAATCTGCATCTTATGTGCAATTAAAATTTTTATATACAACTTTAATTTGAGTGCTGATTATTAACATTATTTTCCCTTTTCAGCTAAGTTAAAACTTTAATTTTGGTGCATAACTTTGGTACATTACTAATTACAAATGCATTTTATTAGTCGTAAAAAATCATTTGTATAAAAAATCATTTACAAAATTTTCACTTAAATAGTCTTCCAGAACCCACTAGCATCATGCATGAGCAAACATCACTCACTTTCATTTTAGAAAATGTAAAAATCGAATTGGAAAATAAATATTTCCTAGCCTAATTGTACCAGCAGAAGAATTGAGAAAAAAAATGTATTGAAGATTACGGACACAAAACTGGGCATTAATAAATCATGCACAAAATGACCAGGATCATTTAATAATATCGATGCCATATTGTGTTTAAGAACATGCACACTTATTTCTAAAATGGTCCTTTCCACAAAGGTTGATAAGAAAAGCAGAAGTGTGTGAATACTGACTGGTGATGACCCCGCCAGTGAGAGAAGCCAGGAACCCCACGCTGATGAGCACCACTGTGATGAGCCGTCCTCTCTTATGACGCTGCAGTGTCACACACATCAGCAGACCCATGGCACTGTGAACGAACAGAGACGAGAATAGACACCACAGGAACACCCAGTACCACATTTCTGCAGAGACAAATCACACAGACACAGATACAGAGACAACAAACCGGTTAGAAAGTTAGCTGGTTGCCAAAAATGCAAATCAGCAGAATTTCTTTCAGAAAGCTTATGCATAAATATCAACTGCTTGTGTAATTCTGCAAGTGCCAGTCTGAGTGACAATGTCACTCTAATATTGTTTAAAACAGTTACTGATGATTCACACTGGAAATGGATGGTGAAGCACAGTAAACACTGTGACATAGAAAGTCATTCTGAACCAAAATCGTGGAAATCATTCATAATTTTCTGTCGCTGTCAAATCAAACTTACAACAAACTAAAAACACATTCTTGTTCTTGCATGTTCTTATGTCTAAAAAAAAAAAAAACTTCTGCTTTCATGAGCAAAGAGAAACTGTTTTGTGAAGAACCTCTGTTAAAGGAACACTAACAAACCAGAGTTCAAATTTAGGTAGACAGTTTATATATTAACTTATTAAAATTAATAGACTGCAACCTTTTTCAGCTGAAATTCAGCTTTGCATCACAGGAATATATTACAACAGCATACAGATTTTTAATTTGTACTGTAATAATATTTATTACTGGTTTTACTGTCATTATAATAATGAAGCCTTGGTGAGCATAAAAGACATATCTTACTGACCCCAATGTATTGAACAGTAGCATTGAAGCAATGAAAAATCCAGGTAAATATCATCTGTGAACAATGTTTCATTTTCAATCAAGCTGTAATTTTGTCCAGTTATTGAAAAAGCATGAAAATATCTGTCATTGTGTACGTTTAGGATACATAGATTCTGGGAATTAAATTAGCCATCGCAAGACATTAGAATGAGTCAGCCCAAAAATGTTTCAAAAGTAATTTCCACCTCATAATTCTACTAAACAATTTCACATGTGGTGCACATGATATGTGTTGTTTAAAAATGACAGAATTCTGTAAGGAAATGCACTCTTGGAACAAATAAAATAAAATAAATGAAAACTGTATTAAAGTCAGCATGACCAAATATACCCATATTTAAAGAAATACTCCTGAGAATCTTGAGTCAGAACACATCGTAACAGAGCAGAACATACCGTACTTATAACAGTGAAGCTCATAAATACTCTCCCACTGTCTCCAACATCGCTTTCTCGTAAACTCTCTCTTCTACTTACATTTACTCTCTCTCTTTCACACTCCCGCCATGAGCTTGGAGACTGTTATTATTTAAGTGTCTAGTCCACACAGCTCTGGGGGGAGTAAATGGGCAGTTTGGCTGCACTGATAAACCCAGAGAGAGAACGAGTCGGCTCTGAAGCCTTCCAGAAGATTCCAAGACATGGACGAGCATCTTAGCTCAACAATGAAACAGATTATCAAACTGCTGTTGTCATGAATTCTGGGAAATGCAGCTCCACATAAATGAGAAATGCTTGAGAAACCACATGCTCAGGCAGAAATACTGTAATTTAACATGTCAAAACGAACGCGTCAAATAACGAACTGCATATTTGCACATGCAACGCTGGATAGTGCTGATTAGAGCTCTTGTTTACCCTGAAGCATGAAGAGACATTATGCCATTAAAACCTTAGGATGTGTACAGTTGTAAATTCATAAATTCACCACGTTATATATATATATATATATATATTACTATATATATATAGTAAAATTGTGAAATATTATTACAATTTTAAATGACTGTTTTCTATTCCACTATATTTCAAAATGTAATTTATTCCTGTGACGCAAAGCTGAATTTTCAGCAGCATTACTCCAGTTTTCAGTGTCACAGTGTTGCCTTGAGAAATCATTATAATATGCTGAGTTGCTGATATTTTTTATTATTTTCAAAGTTGAAAACAGTTTTTACTGCAGGCTACTGCTTTTTACTGCTTTTTTTTATTTAAATAGAGTATTGGAGTACATAAAATACTATTTCCATCTTTCCATCTTTCTCTTTTTCACTTTCACTACTTCAAAATTTCCTTTTAATTAAATTTATTGTTTGTTTGTTGCTATTTGTGAAATTTACAAAGAATTCCTGAGTAAAAAAAAGTTGGGCAATCTCTTAGAGAAAAAGTTTCAAAATGTATAATAAATGTTGCTTAAGCAGCAAATCAGCATATTACAATGATTTCTGACGAATCATAAGACACTGAAGACTGGAGCAGTGGCTGCTGTAAATTCAGATTTTCATTACATTAATAAATTACATTTTAAAACATACTGAAAAAGAAAACACTCATTTTATGTTGCAATAATATTTGGCTGTTAATTTTGATCAAATAAAAGCACCTTGATCAGCATAGGAGCATCGCCTATATGTAATGATACCTATGGCTCAGTAATCCAAACTAAACACTAACACAAAAACACAATGTATTGATTAAGCTATTAGCGGCCACTCACATGATAAGTGAGACGTAACATCCAGACAGAGATATATTTGTGCTGGAAGTCTGTAAACCGTACTGTACATGCACACACACACACACACACACATCAATATAAACAGACTAACAACCGCAACACAGAGAGATGTCCATCAAACTGTGTTATCAGTTAACTGAGGCAGACGCACACAAAAGCCTCAGAGCCATGCTGTGCCAGGGATGAGGTGGCACTGCCTACTGCCTACTGCCTCAGCCAACAAAAAGCACAGATAACACACAAATACTGGACAACAGACACTCAAGCAGGACGAGAGACACGTTAGCACAAATGAACTGGAAGAGAGACTGAGACAGACTTTAGCACAGAGGAGTAAACTGAAGCACAGAGATCCTGGAACACAGAGAGACAGATAAAAAGCATTCCTTCAATATACTACTGACCCACATTATTAGATACTATAGAGAGACACTTAAGACATTATTTGAACACTCACAATGACTTGTATTTCAACTACTCAAAGACAGAATGTAAGGAAAAAGTGTTCTTTGCTACTCCCATTTAATGAACATTGATGACACAACATATTTTGTATGAAAATAAATCATAAACATGATTTCTTTTGCTTAAAAATCTTATAAATGACAGATGCATCCAGTATTGATAAATATGCTGCAGCTAAAGTAATATGTTTTACATAATGTGTAAAGTTTCTACTTGTGCAAAACAATCAATTCAGCAATTTATACTATTTTCTGTTTATTTTTGATCATTCATTCTTGACAGAGATACCCTAATCATTTAATATGGCTTTAATACATATGATTTTTATTTATTTTTATATGATTTTATCATAAAATCATAAGAAATATCATATTTGTTTAACTATGATGGTTTCATAATAAATATTCTCTTAGTTGGACACCCAATTTAATAAATTATATTAATCATATGGTTTTTTTATCCCAAATATCATACTTTTACATATTCTTCAGTCACTAAATAAAAATTATTAACAAGTCCTTTGTCTCAAAATATATTCATATATAAAAAACAATTTTGTTCTTACTTGCTACATAAATCTACAACATAAAAAAATTATATATATAGATTGTCCAAAATTAGCAAAAAATTGGGCTTTCTATTGCATCAAGGATATGTCACAGTGTCTGGGTTGTGGTCCCTGGGTTTCCACTAGGTGTCCTCCTTTCTCACGGTGTCTGTCTCCTTATCACTTCCTGTTCCCTTATTTGGTCACCTTCCTCCTGTTGAGTAATTGATTGTTCCCCACCTGTCTCCTGTCCCTCATTATCCTTCTGTGTATTTATACCCGGTCTGTCTGAGTCTGTGTTGCGGAGTCCTTGTTTAATGTTTGAAAGTATATTCATGTCCGTCACGCCTTGCCTTGCCTTGCCTTGCCTTGCCTTGCCTTGCCTTGCCTTGCCTTGCCTTGCCTTGCCTTGCCTTGCCTTGCCTTCGTGTCTTGTTTATGGTGGATTTGGATATTCTGGTTTTGACTCTGCCTGGACTGTTTACCCCTTTGGATTACCCTTTAATAAATGACTTACCTGCAATTGGTTCCCTCTCCGTGTTTTCTGTAACACAGATCGTGACAGAAGGACTCCGTCACACTAGGAACCAGCGGTATGTCATTTTTCCGTTCCCCAGCCAAGATGGCGGAGCGGCGAACCAAGTACCTTCGGTTGACCGCCCTCCGCCAAGAGGGCAATGAAGTGGGTGCCCTGGCTCAGGTGTTCTGGTCCCTGGCCGAGGGCATGGGCTACAACGATGCGGCCCTCAAGGACTATTTCAATGGCGGGCTGGATGATCCAGTGTCTCAGGAGGAGATGGCGCAGTTAGAGACACTGGAATTCTGGGAGTTCGTGCGCTACCTGCAGCATCGGCTTCGGTGGGATGCACCAGCCACTTCTGTCTCTTCCGGCGGGGTGATCGTCAGCCCAGCACCACTGCCCAGGATGGCAACCAGCCAGCGCCACAACCCAAGATGGCCGCCAGTCCAGCACCACTGCCCAGGATGGCTACCAGCCAAGCCCCACAGCACAAGATGGCCGCTAACCCAGCGCCAATGCCCAAATTGGCCGTCAGTCCTGCGCCACAGCCCAAGATGGCCGCTAGCCCAGCGCCAATGCCCAGATTGGCCACCGGTTCAGGGCCACAGCCCAAGATGGCCGTCAGCCTAGCGCCACAGCACAAGATGGCCGTCAGTCCAGTGCCACAGCACAAGATGGCCGCTAACCCAGCGCCAATGCCCAAATTGGCCACCGGTCCAGCGCCACAGTACAAGATGGCCGCCAGTCCAGCGCCACAACCCCAGATGGCCGCCAGCCCAGCACCACAGTACAAGATGGCCGCCTGTCCAGAGTCATGGCCCAAGATGGCTGCTTGCCCAGCGCCGCTACACAGGATGAGAATCTCAGCTGACCCTCCGGAGTCGAGTCAGGTGCCAGTTGACCCTCCGGAGTCGAGTCAGGTGCCAGTTGACCCTCCGGAGTCGAGTCAGGTGCCAGTTGACCCTCCGGAGTCGAGTCAGGTGCCAGTGAACTCTCCGGAGTCGAGTCAGGTGCCAGTGAACTCTCCGGAGTCGAGTCAGGTGCCAGTGAACTCTCCGGAGTCGAGTCAGGTGCCAGTGGATCCTCCAGAGTCAGGACTGGTCACCGCGGATCCTCCAGAGTCAGGACTGGTCACCGCGGATCCTCCAGAGTCAGGGCTGGTCACCGCGGATCCTCCAGAGTCAGGGCTGGTCACCGCGGATCCTCCAGAGACTAGGCTGGTCACCGTTGACCTTTCAGAGTCAAGTCAAGTCACCGGTGATCTTCAAAGACTGAGTCAAGTCACCGGTGATCTTCAAGGACTGAGACAAGTCACCGGTGATCTTCAAGGACTGAGTCAAGTCACCGGTGATCTTCATGGACTGAGTCAAGTCACCGGTGATCTTCATGGACTGAGTCAAGTCACCGGTGATCTTCATGGACTGAGTCAAGTCACCGGTGATCTTCATGAACAAAGGCAAGTCACCATTGATCTTCATGAGCAGTGTCAGGCCAGCACCAATCTTCTGGAGTCCAGTAAGGACACCAGGGGATTACCAGAGTTTCGTCGTCCCGTTGGTCCAGCCGCACGGAGGTCTGCTCCGCCTTGGGGGGCTCTGGTCCTGACCACATGGCTGTGGTGGTCTTCTGCTCCGCCCTGGGGGGCCTTCCGCCCTGACCACACGGTTGTGGGGGTCTTCCGCTCCGCCCTGGAGGACTCTGGCTTCGTCCACAAGGACGTGGTGGTCTTCTGCTCCGCCCTGGGGGGCTTCCGTCCTGACCACACGGTTGTGGTGGTCTTCTGCTCCGCCCTGGGGGGCTTCCGCCTTGACCACACGGCTGTGGTGGTCTTCTGGTCTGCCCTGGGTGGCGCCACATGATGTCCTTCATGGATTTCTGTTTTGTGTTTCTTGGTTTCTGTTATGTTTCTGTCTGTTCCCCTCAGTGAGTCTGGCCCTCCGTCCCTCCCCCTGAGCCTCCACCTGTCCGCCTCCCTCCTGGTCTGTGTCGTGTCTTGTCGTGGAGCGTCTGGGAGCCGCTCTGTAGAGGGGGGGTCCTGTCACAGTGCCTGGGTTGTGTTCCCTGGGTTTCCACTAGGTGTCCTCCTTTCTCACGGTGTCTGTCTCCTTATCACTTCCTGTTCCCTTATTTGGTCACCTTCCTCCTGTTGAGTAATTGATTGTTCCCCACCTGTCTCCTGTCCCTCATTATCCTTCTGTGTATTTATACCCAGTCTGTCTGAGTCTGTGTTACGGAGTCCTTGTTTAATGTTTGAAAGTTTATTCATGTCCGTCGCTTCTTGCCTTGCTTTGCCTTGTCTTCGTGTCTTGTTTATGTTGGATTTGGATATTCTGGTTTTGACCCTGCCTGGACTGTTTACCCCTTTGGATTACCCTTTAATAAATGACTTACCTGCAATTGGTTCCCTCTCCGTTTTTTCTGTAACACCGATCGTGACAGGATAAGCCAAGTGGACAAGCCAAAATTCATTCATTCAAATTGTTTACAGTTATATAACAACATCATCAGGCTATATTTTGAAGTCATATTGTTACAAAACAAACAAAAAAATGGATGGGTTTAGTGTAAAGAACTGGGCATGTGAAAGGCCTTTTTAAACACCCTGGTGCTGGTTGTGTCCACAAAGGAATTTCTGAGATGACAAAAAACTTCTTTTGTAAGACTGTCAACAGAAACAAAGTTCCTTTTCAGGAACTCGAGCTGCGTCAAGCGCTTTGGGGAACGTCCCTGACGAGACCGAATCTGAATATCATGTGCAATCTGTCCATCGGAAGGGCGTGACGTCACGGGCGGGGTGACGTAGCGACCAGAAAGCTATAAAAGCACGTGCCGTTGTCTGTCCCTTAGCCATTAAAAGATCGCTAAAACAGCTCAATATGCCAAAAGTAAAAACAAAGACCAAACATATTAAGGGCGATTCCAAGCCACGTTATAGATTGTGTGTTCCTCCCTGCCCTCACTACATTACGAGTGGGGATACACACAGTTTGTGCGTGGCTTGCCTGAGATCGAAGCACGCTAAGTCGGCTCTCGAGGGGGCCGACTGCCCACATTGTGAATGATTGCCAATGCGGACGCTTCGATACCGGAGGGCTCTCTTCGAGGAGGGAGCCTTCACCAGCGTTCCCCGCGGTGCTGGCCCCGCTTCTGCCAAGTGCGTCAATGTGGAGACGGTTGCTGGGGATTCGCCACCCCTGTCGCCCCAGTATGAGGAGCTTTTGGAGGTGGTTACACGTGCAGTAGATAAATTAAAAATCGAATGGCCTGCTGAAAAACATTCTGAGCCGCAGAGAAGCAAACTAGAAGAACGCTTTCTGCGGCCAAGGCAACCACCTCCACATCGGAGCCTACCTTATTTTCCCGATCTCCACGATGAGATATCGAGATCGTGGAATCACCCATATTCGACCCGCCTCTTTGGCCCTGATTCGCTATATTATGGCAACGTGATGGGGCTGGGAGAGCGGGGTTATAGAGCGATGCCACGGGTTGAACAGACGCTCGCGGGCTATCTGTCACCCGGATCGGCATCGTCTCTAAAGGCTCTGACATTTCCCACCAAGCCTCTTAGAGTTACATCATCGCTGGTGGGCAAAGGTTATGTGGCAGCAGGTCAGGCTGGGGCTTGCCTTCATACTATGGCAGTCCTTCAAGCTTATCAAGCTGACCTGCTGGGAGATATCGATGAGGGAGAGGGGATTAAGTCTGAAGATGTCGAAGAACTTAGAAAGACTGCTGATCTCTCCCTCCGCGCCACTAAAGAGACCGCTCGTGCAATTGGGCGGTCTATGGCAGCCTTAGTGGCAGCGGAGAGGCATTTGTGGCTGACCCTGTCAGAGATAAAAGAACGAGACAGGGTCTGCCTCCACAGGGATGCCCGGCTTCAGCCTTCTGGCCTGTTTGGTGACACAGTCAATACTGTCGTCGACAGGTTCCAGGAGGCACGTAAACAGGCGGCGGCATTCCAGAATTTCCTCCCTCGTCGCTCTCGTGGTGCATCTGGCCGGGAGATGACCACGTCACATACCGGCTCCTCATACCGGGAAGCGCAGAGACAGAGTGTCGCCGCTCGTGCTCCCCCACGAGGGGACCGAGGGCCTCAGCGATGCTCTGAGTCGGGGGCTTCCAGGGCTAAGCCCGATTTAAGATCTGTTATCGAAGCCCGGAAGTTCTTGACGTAAAGATCCTGATGCCAGGATCCAGAGGGTAGCCCCTACTGGGGTAGAGCACGGTCCACCTCATTATACGGTGCAAGCCTCACCTCAGTGCCCTCAGGAGGTCGGTCTGCCAACCCTGCCAGAGTTTCAGGGCGCAGCGGCCTCCAGCGAGAGCTGCTCCCAGTTATTTCCAGTTATAGCGTAGGGGAGCTGGGATGCTCGCTGCCCCTTCAGGGGCCTCTTATACCAGAGGTCAGTCTCGAGAGACTGATTCCCTTAGTAGATTATTTAGCAGCGTGGAAACTACTGCCAAATGTATTTCATTGGGTCCTGCGTACAATAGAAAAAGGCTACTGCATTCAGTTTGGTCATCTACCACCGAAGTTCAATGGGGTTACACCGACAGTAGTCGGCCCCTGGCAGGCTCTGGTTATGTAACAAGAAGTGAATACCCTATTAAGGAAGGAGGCCATTGAGGTGGTCCCTCCTCTAGACAGGGAATCCGGGTTTTACAGCCGGTATTTCATAGTTCCAAACCGCTCAGTTATGCCACTGAAGTTCAAAATGCTCACTGTCAAGCAGGTTGTAGCTCAAATCAGATCCGAGTTCTGGTTTGTCACAATAGATCTCAAAGACGCATACTTCCACATATCCATCCTTCCACAACACAGGAAGTTTCTGAGGTTCGCTTTCGGGGGCAAAGCTTATCAATATCGAGTACTTCCCTTTGGCCTTGCACTCTCACCCCGCACGTTCACGAAATGTGTAGATGCGGCTCTGGTATCCCTCCGTATGCAGGGCATCCGCATTCTAAATTATATCGACGATTGGTTGATTCTAGCTCAATCAGAGCAGATGGCGGTTCGACATCGAGATGTCGTTCTCGCACATATGGGGGAGCTGGGTTTGAGACTAAACGCCAAGAAGAGTGTACTTTCTCCAGTTCAGAGAACCACCTATCTAGGCGTAGTGTGGAATTCGACCACGATGCAGGCACGTCCCAGGGCAAACTCCTCTCACTCAGAGTAGTGTATATTCCTGGAAGATTGAATGTGGGAGCAGACATACTGTTGAGGCAGGGGCCGAGGCCCGGGAAATGGAAACTTCACCCCGAGGTGGTAAAGCAGATATGGAGAGTGTTTGGCACAGGCCCGGTGGACCTCTTTGCTACTCAGGAGACATCGCAATGTCCCCTCTGGTTCTCTCTAGTTCATCCAGCTCCTCTGGGACTGGACGCTATGGTACAGACCTGGCCGAAGCTTCGTCTGTACGCTTTTCCCCCTATCGCTCTGCTCCCGGGAGTTCTGGCGAGAGTACGCCGGGACGGGGTCCCTCTGTTATTAGTAGCCCCGTTCTGGCCCTTTCAATGATCAGTCAGTGGGTAGACACCCCCTAGTTACACGTTTCCTCCGCGGTGTGCTGAGGCTGAGACCTCCAGTACGATCCCGTGTTCCCCCCTGGGATTTGGTTGTGGTTTTAGAGGCTCTTCGTAAAGCTCCATTCGAGCCAATACAAGATATCTCAGATAGACATCTGACACTTAAAACTGCCCTGTTACTGGCAATCACCTCACTAAAGAGAGTTGGAGATCTTCAGGCCCTTTCGGTGGCCCCTACTTATCTAGACTTTGCCCCTGGTATGGCCAAAGCATTCTTATACCCTCAAGCGGGTTATGTTCCAAAGGTTCCCTCTGTTACACCACAACCTATCGTACTGCAGGCCTTCTGTCCTCCTCCCTTTCGGGAGCCAGACCAGGAGAAGCTAAATTGTATGTGTCCAGTGCGAGCACTTGACGCATACGTCCACAGAGCTGCCCTGTGGAGAAAATCCGAACAATTGCTTGTTTACCACGGTCCTCCTAAAAAGGGTTCTCCTGCCTCCAAGCAGACCCTAAGTCGTTGGATAGTCGAGGCTATCAACGTCTCCTATGAGTCCTCTGGTCTTGCCCTTCCATTGGGAGCCAAGGCTCACTCTACTCAGGGTATGGCAGCCTCTAAGGCCTTCTCAGCAGGTGTGTCCCTCTTGGACATCTGCAACGCTGCGGGGTGGTCCACGCCCTCTACATTTGTCAGATTTTACGACCTCGACATGCGAGCCACTCCGGGCTCTTCTGTTCTCTCGCCTTAGCTGTGCTCTTCGGATACACACTAGGCAGGGATTTGGAAGTCTGGCAGCGTGGGCACATCATTCCCCAAAGCGCTTGACGCAGCTCGAGTTCCTGAAAAGGAAGGTCTCAAGGTTACGTATGTAACCCTGGTTCCTTGAAGGAATGAGGCACTGCGTCGCAGAGCCATACTCCCAGCACCCCTGCCAGCGCTTGCTTCCCTACTCAAAGCTGAAGCCAGCTGCATGGCACGTGCTTTTATAGCTTCCTGGTCGCTACGTCACCCCGTCCGTGACGTCACGCCCTTCCGATGGACAGATTGCACACGATATTCAGAGTCGGTCTCGTCAGGGACGTTCCCCCAAGCGCTTGACGCAGCGTCTCATTCCTTCAAGGAACCAGGGTTACATACGTAACCTTGAGACGTTCTTCATAATCAGCATATAATAATGTACAGCACATACAAACAGCCAAACCTCTAACTCCAATTTAGCGAACATACAAAAAAAAAAAAAAAACCCACCATCATCAAGTACTAACTCTGTGGCGAACCACAATAAACAGGACAGGATAAAAAAAAAAACGAGATGCTAACTGAGATCATTAAATGAGAAGAAGCAATGTCACAGATCTTTTCCAATAATAGACTGTTAAAGCTTTGTTTTCAAGACAGTGTAAAGTTTCTACTTCTGCAAAGGAAACACGGGCACTGAATTTTCAAGATATCAGAGTGACATTATAATTAGCAATGTCTGGCAGATGATAAAACACCAAAAAAAAAAAAACCTTTTAAACACTCACAACCCCTTGCGATAGCAAGTATTCACAGGAAAGCACAACTCAAATTTTCTTCAGAAATATATATTCTTGTAATATACACTATCATGAAATAAATAGTTTTATTCAGCAAGGACGAGTTAAATTGTTCAAATGTGACAGTAAAAACTATTATAATATTAAAAAATATTGCTTTTTCAAACAACTGCTGCCCTTTAGAACTGCCTCAAATAACCCGGTAAATCATGGTTTAAAAAAAATGAAAAATTAAGCACCACAACTTTTTTCAACATTGATAAAAAGAAATGTTTCTTGAGCAGCAAATCATCATATCAAAACGACTTCTGAAGAATCATGTGACATTGAAAACTTGAGTAATGATGCTGAAAATACAGCTTTGCACCACAGGAATACATTAGAATATATTCAATAATCTCACTTTTATAACCCAGACAAACCAAAGTTTCTAAGAATGCACTGTTCACCCAAAGGCAGAAACAACTGCTAAGCATGCAGACATCTGTCTCCTCTCTAAACAGCAAAAGGAAATGAAATGACTAAACATGCTTGTTCCACTGACCAAAACAGGAAACGCCATTAACGTTCCTCCTGAGTGGGAGTTTGTCATAATCTCTCTGCATTCTCTTTGAGTCTCTGTGCTTCTGCTTCTGCACCTGTGCTGTTCCTTCACATCATCACAAAGAGAGACGTCTACTGCATAAGAGCTATCTGAGCACAGCTGTCTCTGTCAACAGCAGGGGCTTTTGAGGTGGACGTTCTGATTGATGGTCTGAAGCCACAGCTGATGTGCAACCTCATCTTATGTTCTCCTGTTAAAAATGAATATTCCATCAGTTTACTCACCCTTTATATGTTTTTCCAAACCAGTATGCAGTTGCAGAAATAAATGTGTGGTACCTTTTTGGAGCTTGACTGTCGTGGACACTCTGAATGCTTTTATTTAGAGAAGGGTTACAAAGAACTTCTTCAAAATAAATTTTTGGATGAAACAAAAAAAAAAATAGCATATTGGTTTGGAATGACAATGAGGGCGAGTAATGGTTAGTACGTTTTTTTTACTACATCAGTCCTCACATGCTATCAGTCCTACAAGTTGCATCATGTGTTGCGTCATGCCAGATGTCCACGATATTGCATAAATTATAATCTGGCCAAATCTCAGAAGTGAAAGGGCTGTAAAATGTACATGTGCCTGTAAAACTGACCAACACTTACTGACCTACAACTGCTTCATGCTGACTTCCAATAACATCTGCTCACTTGTGATCTGGCTTTAATATTATATCACTTTTTTTTCACTATTTTAGTGCTTCTAAACTGGTTTTCAGAATCAGAATCAGAATGAGCTTTATTGCCAGTAAGTTTACACATACGAGGAATCTGTTTTCGTGACAGAAGCTCCGCATTGCAACAGAATGACAGCGACAGAACAAAAACACAGATAATAAAAGAATAAAAGTAAGTAAGGAATAACAACATACAAATTGACAATTTTATGTGCAGGTATATTACAATAGACAATTTTGTATGTACAGGTATAATATGTCCAAATTTGAAGTGTAGACCAAGTATGTGTGTTAGATAAATAAGTTTATGAGTGTATAAATAGTGTTGTGTGTTCCACAGTTATTGTGTAAGTGTTCATGAGATGGATTGCCTTCTCATGCAGGACCCAGATTTTACATTATGTGACCTAACACAATACCAAAATATTTGTAAATGCTATAGTGAACTGCATAAGTCCAGCAAAATTACCACCAGCATCAAATATGTAATACTAAACATATATATATATATAGTAGTGTTAGTTGTGTAAACCATGGTATTTTACCATAGCTCTATGTACAAAAAACATATTACCATTGTACTTTTTTGTTGTTTGTATTACTATAGTATTTTCTTACAGGAACAACAATCATTGCTCATGCACTTGAACTGCACTTCACTAGTACACTAATGCATGCAGCCAGTCTGATGTGAACCTTTGAAAAGCATCGTGCCACTCATTAATTTTTAGTTAATCTAAAGTCATCAGTCATTGCATTGTTTTTGGCGGCTCTCAGCTTGTGTAGTGGAGTAATCGTAAGTAGTTACCATCACCATATTGGTCTCCACATGATACCGTGCTCGTGGGCTTTATTTCTGCAGCATTATACAGTCTTTTGCCATGTAGATTGTGTGGTTACACTGTGTTAGTCTGGCTGTTAGTCAACACCATTACTGTGTGAAAACATCTATTCAATGTCAAGGGTGTAACCTGCTATGGAAAAACTGCCCCATATCGCCCAAAGTATAGTTCATTTCCTTTTTAAGGGTCCAGATAAGGTAGCTACACCCATAATTGTATGAACAAATACAGCAATAATATTTTCTTTTCTTTTAATGTTGCAATTTTTTGTGCATGTATGAAATGGATGTTATTAAAAAATTGATTGATTTGTTAGTCTCTTTACCCTCTCTCTAACAAATAGTATAACACACACACACACACACACACACACACACACACACACACACATATAAATACTCACCCTCTATATAACATTATATATACAGACACACATATGGTATTCACTGAAATACTTTGATACATATCTTGATTCTGAATGATTACCATATAAATGTTATTTACAAAAACCTTTACAAAACATCCTTATTGCAGTACCATAATATTACCATGTTTTATGAATATTTTCCAAGGTAAAATCCTGTTTCGTTTTTCACATTTATCATGGTAATACTACTTTTTTTTTAATTACTGTGATATTAACAATGCAATAAATGAATATGATAATCATTCAGTATTATAATAGGCTATATATTAAAGGGTTAGTTGACCCAAAAATTTAAATTAGCCTTTGTGTTACTCACCCGGGATTCGTCTGAAAGAAGAAAGTCACAAACACCTAGGATGCTATGAGGGTGAGTAAAACGGGCTTATTTTAATTTTTTGGGTGAACTAACCCTTTAAAGTACCAAGTTATTACCAACTGTGCTACACAAGGGATGTAGCTGGAAATACACACTTAAAATATAATGTAATAGATATTAAGTAATGCACACAATACTACACCTTAATACCAAATGATTACTATACTAATATAGCCTACCATGTCATTTACTAAAACTTTACCCTTACGAAAAGTACTTTGGAATGTTTCCATGTCTTATGAACATGTAACAAAGTAAAATCATGATTTTACCAACACTAAATCTTTTACAATACTATGATGTTGGTAACACAACAGATGAATATGGTAATCAGTATCATAGTAGGCTATATCAAAGTACCATGGTACTGCCATCATGTAAGGTACACACTTAAAATATAAGAGGTAGCTATTAAGTAATAAATGCAATGCATAAAATTATACATTATTGAATTGGCATGTAAGCACACAGTTAGTGTGATGTGAAGTGTGACCTTGTTCAGATAGGATGCGCGCAGCTGCTCGTGCGTCTGCCGGTACAATAGACTGGCCGGTGTGGAGAGGCGTGTGCGCGCCTGGATGAGACACAAGAACCCGTTTCACCGGATTTTTTTTTCCTAATGTGAACGTACCTGTGAAGTGCTGTAGGGTTGGTACCGTGCCCTGGACCCAAAGGCTCAGCACTCGCTGCACCGATAGATTAATGGAATAATCCCTATCCATGTTCGCGCTGGGCGGCTGGAGAGCGGCCCTCTTGCTCAGATATCTGACCGAGGATGGAGGACACATGGAGCCTCCTCACCGGTGCCGCTGCTCGCTGGAGGAGGATGGCGGAGCCGCGGTCCGTCTGATCAGCTGCTGCTCAGGGGCCATGATGGATACGGCTGACACACACACACATACACATACACTCACACACATACACGCACGCGCACGAGCGCGCACACAGCGGCGCTTCTGCATGGCTCTTAAAGGCGCAGCGCTCTTAAAAGGAGGTGAACATCATATTAACATTACGACCAGATACATTGGTTTATGAATAAGCCTAATATAAAATGATTTTTTTTTAGAGAGAGAGCAATCATAAATTAAAGTTAAGTAACATGCAATAGGTTGTTAAACCAGATGCTATATAAAATATCCATTTAGATATTTAAATCTCATTTAAACATTTAATATTAAAAATTATACTACTACTACTAATAATAACAATAATTTAGTTATAAAATTATTTAACAATTTAATAATATTAATACATGTATTGTTATTCATATTATTGATAATAATGATGCTTTGGTTGTACACAGTTTAAGTTAAACAGTTTAAATATTGAATTTTTTTTTAATACTTATTATTATTAAATAATAATAAGATTAGTAATTTAATGTTAAATAATTGCATAATATTACAAATAAAACGATCGTTTTTATTTTTATTAATATTACTGATAATAATAATGTTTAGATTATGCATGGTTTAAATTAAGATATAAAGTAATATGAATTTGTATATTGAAATATTGATTAAATATTTATTTTTAGATAATAATAATAGTAGTCATTTTTATCATTATTAAATCATACATACCCAATATAATTTTAACCACAGAATTCTATTTAAATTGATGAGCATCATCAAGTGGATTTATTACGTTCACTGTTGAAACTGCACTATAATATTTTCTACAAGAATTGTCTCCTCTTGCTGTTGCCCTGCTGAGTGAGATAAGGTGTTGCTGTTTTGAAAAATTCCTGTGAAATAAAACAGATCCATTTTAGGACAGGGATCTCATACCGTTTAAATATAAAAGCTGTCTATGAAGCGTACACATTAAGTAATATTAATGTCTGAGTATTTCCTAAAGAACTGAAGAAGCTTTCCTAAGCTCCGGGCAAGAGATTACAGGCTTAAATATGTTCCCTGTAGCTACATAATATTACATGTACCAAAGCACTGAAATATATCAAGCCAAAATATGCCAATCAGAAAAGATGCAACCACATATAAAAAAATCTACTGATTTATCTGTAATTCTGAACATAAAAATCAAAAGAGCCACCCTTTGAATTATTATTATTATTATTTTAGGACAATGAAGCCCGTTCCCAGAACAGGTTAACTGGAGCCAAAAAAAAAAAAAAACACTGAGCATGAACTATTGGGATTTTCAATGGGACAGTAACATAAGCGGAGCGCTTCTGTTCCTCAAACCCACACCCTGATCATTTTTGCACTATTTATCAGCCTGATATTTGAGCCTACACTTGTTGCA
Source organism: Carassius carassius (assembly GCF_963082965.1). Lineage (NCBI taxonomy): Eukaryota > Metazoa > Chordata > Actinopteri > Cypriniformes > Cyprinidae > Carassius > Carassius carassius. Next base: position 6,455,971 of record NC_081779.1, on the reverse strand, counting down.
TTACCTTACAAACACAAACCTCTCAGCTTCTGCTTTCTCATTGTAAATGCTCCATTTAAATAATGGCCATATCACAAGTCACATGAGGAGAGGACACCACACCAAAGGACTGGATGAAATTGTTTGAAGACAAACACCTGATACTGAGCCTTTTGTGAAGAAATCCAGCTCCTCTTAAAGGGCCGAAGGGTGTGTTTCCAAACGTAGAAGGAATCATTCAGCTCAAGGGGCATCGTGGGACTGCATGCACACAAACCTATTAATTCAGGCATCACTAAGTAACAAGTATCAGTCTAAAGTTTTGTGCAAATGAAGAACAAAAAAGTGCTTTGCAGCTAAATACAATGCAAATTATAAATTTATAAATCTGTATATTGTATTCAGTGTTCATCTTTAATGGCTCAGAAATTAATTTGGTCGTGGTCAGGTTAGGGATACAAATTACCATAACAAACAAACATTTGATTTGCATATCACAAACACACCTCTACCATGCGGTTCATTCATCCTTGAATTTAATGAGGTCGATGAAAGACAAAATAAATAGACAACCATCATACTTTACTGTGATATTCCAATGTGTCTTTGGCATAATAAAAATTGCCTATGGAAAATTACTTGTAGTAAACTAACTCGTTCTTCTTCACAGTATCCAGCAGATGGCGCTATGAACTTACATTATACTGTACTGATTGACCCATTAGTTTTCCAGTGTCAGCTTTGTAATATCAATGTACTACAGTTAGACATGAAGTATCATATTAGGTCATATGATAAAATACAAAGAAACAAAAAATAAATAAGGACTACACATAGCCATTTTACATTTGAACAAACACCTTCATGATGCATGAGTGCAATCCACTGTAATGTTTCTGGCTAATAGATAAATAAATACTTACATACTTGCATATATATATATATATATATATATATATATATATATAGCCAACACAGTCTCACCCCTATTCGTCACATACTGCCGTTTGGTCATTTCCTGATATAGCACCAACATATCAGAAAGAAAGAAAAAATATCCACTGTTTTTTCACAGTTAGAAAAAGGATCACCTCCTTTTGTTAGTATTTTGTTGAACCACCTTTGAACCAGTGACCCAGCTTTTAAGTCATTCCACAGATCTTCAATGGGGTTTAAGTCTGGGCTCTGACTAGGTCGTGCAAGAACATTCACCTTTTTCTCCTTCAACCACTGTGTGTCAGTTTTACTGTGTGTTTTGGTCATTGTCGTGTTGGAAAATAAATCTTCTTCCCATTGACAACTTTCTGGCAGAGGGCAGCAGATCTATCCTGACAAGTGCTCCAGTCCCTGCTGCAGAGAAACACCTCATAACAGGACATTACCTCCTCCATGCTTTACTGCAGGAATGCTGTTATTTGGACGGTGACTGTATTGGATTTCTGCCAGACATATCGTTTGGTGTTGAGGCAAAATAATTCAGGATTGTCAAAATTGTCAAGATGCGTTTTGGCAAAGTTCAGTCGTGACTGCATGTGCTCTTTCTTGAGGAGTGGCTTTTTTTCTTGCAACCCTCCCAAACAAGCCACATTAGTGGAGAATTTGTGATATTGTTTTCACATGAACACAATGAACACTCTTTGTAATAAATTCCTGCAGCAGTTTCAGAGTTACTGTCTGCCTCTTGGTCGTCTCTGACCAGTTGCTTCTGGCATCCTGATCAATCTATTTACAATCTATTTTTAGCATCCAAAAAAAAGATTTTGTTTACATAATGTATGTTTTTGTGCTGTGTATATTTATTATGTATATATAAACACACACACACACACACATGCATGTACATATTTTACAAAAATAGGTTTTGTTTATATATTAATTATATATATATATATATATAGTTACAAATTGTCGGTTTCTTGTTCTCTTCAGGTGACTCACATTGTGTACAGCTTATCAGAATATCATAGCTGTCAGAGTGACTGAAATGATTCACTGAAATGATCAAGTTCCAGCCTGAGTCACAACCACAGACCCCACTGAAAAAACATAACATGACACTAGGCCTATATTCATCACCCAAAATTTCCCCTTTCATTTTCTATTTCATTTTTATTTTTTGCTGGTGCTTCATTGCTATATACTTAAGTTCAAAGGGCTTCAAAAAACTTGCAAGATGAAGTTTGAAATTAGTTTTTAATTATATTTGAAAATAATATTGAAATTATATTTAATTATGTTAAATATGAACTTAGTTGAACTTTTACAACATACAATATATATAGGAATATATAGGAAAATAGTGTATATAAACTAATAGTCACTAATGTTGAAAACTACTGCTCTAGTAGGTTAAACCACTCACCCCCCAAAAACAACAACTATATTTATATATAAATATATATATATATATATATATATATATATATATATATATATATATTCCTCATTTACTTGTCTCAATGAGTTACTTCTGGAGAACACAAAAGGATATTTTTTACAAAATATATTGGCGGTCAAGCTCCAAAAAGCCAAAAAAAATAAAAATATGAAAGCAGCCCATACATTTTTTATCTTTTGAAGTCATACTAATTTGGGAATAAACAGATTAAAATATAAGCCATTGATCTCTAGAAATCTTCACTGTAGATCTCAACTTAAACCTGATGCAAAGCCCTAATGGAACCATATTTGATTTATGAAAAGGCTTCAAAATTCACATGGATTATTTATTTGACATTTTTATGGTTCTTTTGTGTTTTTAGTTTGAATCTAACATATTTTTCAAAATCACCTGTTTCTATGCAAGTGAGACTTCAAAGCAATCGCTCTCTCTGTCAAAGAGAGAAGGGAAAGATTCAAAAGTTCATTCAGAAAAGTTCAAAAAGAAAAAGGCTTGCTTTGTTACTCACTGATAGGAAGTGATTATGTGAGTCTCTCCTGAGGTAGTTTAACAAATAACACGCTGAAAAAGCTACTGATGTGGGACTTTAAAGCTTTAACCTGGTTTGACCTATTCGCTAATCAGTTGTAAGATCATTCCAGATGAAATTGGTTGTAGTATAGACACCTGTGGGATACCTGCCTATACCTGCCTGAGACTAAAACACAGGCCTTAGGCTACAGAAACCAAACCCTCTGACTTTCTGCCTGATTTTTTTATGGATTACTCAATTACACTTAAACCTGCTCTTAATGAAGGGGATTTCTCTTCTGATATTACAAGATGTGTCAAATCACACATTTAATAGAATCTATCCTTTATATCCCAATTTTCCATGGAACTTGTTGTACAATCAGGAAATCAATGCTTATAAAATAAATAAATAAATAACATTTTACTGACCCCAAACTGCCTTAATTATAGTTCGCTGTCATGGAATCTTGTAATTACACACAAAGAGCCAAATGACTACAACATCTTTGTTAGCATGTGTTTCTTCAACAAAGATCTGTCCAGTTGACAAAGGGTCTGTGACATCAAACAGACCCTCCTGTCAATCAAAATCAGCTTCCATGGGAACCGGTAGTCTAGAATCTGCTACAGGCAACCTAGACTTAAAAAGGAGGCGCAACTCTGCCATTTTTCCTGTTTCCGAGAATATCGCATTAATTAGAATGACACATAGCATTTCAGCAAGGTCTATCATATTCTTGTCACAACGTGAAGGTGTAAGTCCTCTTGGCTTTGATGAACAGCCCCTGAGGCGGTGGATTTTCAAACGTGGAATTCCCCTCATTCAATCAGACATGACTAAGATCCATGCACAGTATGGCATCATCAAGGGATGATTCAGACATCCAGTTTTAAAGGGACAATAAGTAACTTTTTAGGTATTTTATTATCTAAAATCAATATTTTTATTCATAAATATGCCCTCAATGGTGTACAAATACCTATGCCAATGTTTAAACTAATCCTCGTAAATGAAGAATTTATTATCTTTATATACATGGGATGGGTAGGTCGACGGAGGCTTCCATGTAGTTCCGCCATCTTGCAAAACTATAATAGCAGAGAGGGACAAAAAGTACTAAGCCAACGCGTTTTCGGTCAGAGCCAGAAATGCAGGTGCAGAGCAGTGAGAGGCGCTTGAAACTGCACCGGCAAGTTTAAAAGGCTGGATTGCATTCTTATTATGGACCATACATATGCCGCGCCACAGGAGAAGAAAACATCGTCGCCAAAACGAAGTGCTATTAGAAGACATCCTGTCAAAGCTTTTTGGTACATATTGCCTACCGTAGATGCAACGCGCATTTGAAAAAGCGAGGCGCTGGAGAGCAAAATTAGTTTGAATGCAAAATACAATTTCACCACTAGATGGGAGTAATTCCTACTTACAGTCCCTTTAATTTTAAATCACAATTATGTTGGATTTTATAGGTTTTGTCAACTTCTCAAGAATGGCATAGTTCTCATAATAGCCAGATGGTAAGAAATTATCTGCACATATGATGTCAATCTCAAAGACCTGTACTAAACACCAAAGCTCAATCTGAGATCATTCTGCCTTTAATGCATTTGTCAACACAGTTGAATGACTAAATTCAGACATTTACTGTAATTGCAGCTGAAACATACATTTTAAAACTTTCACTAGTTTTAAGGAGGTTGGTGGTTGCTAGACATTTTGAGTGTTTGTTAATTGCATTGCTATGCAATTAGTATTGTACTCTGACTGGTTAAAGGGATACTCAGTCCCAAAATGCAAATTTTATCATTAATCACTTACCCCCATGTCATTCCAAACCAGTAAAAGCTTTGTTTGTCTTCGGAACACAATTTAAGATATTTTGGATGAAAACCGCGAGGCTTGTGACTGTCCCATATACTGCCAAGTAAGTTACACTGTCAAAGTCCAGAAAAGTATGAAAGACATCGTCAGAATTCTCCATCTGCCATCAGTGGTTTAATTATAACGTTATGAAGTGACGAGAATACTTTTTGTAAGCGAAGGAAACATAAAAAACGACTTTTTCAACCAATTCCTTTGTCAACAGTCTCCTCTGTGTTTCTTCATATCGCCGTATGCTGCATACACTCTTCTGAATCAAGGATGCGCTGTTTCTACGTGTATTTAGCTTTGATTTGAAAGAAAACAGCGCATCCTTGTGGTGTGGCTGATACAGAAGAGCATACACAGCATACGGTGATATGGAGAGACACAGAGAAGACAGTCGACAAAAGAATTGTTTAATAAAGTCGTTATTTTTGTTTTCTTTGCTTACAAAAAGTATTCTTGTGAATTACTAGCTGGTTGTTAGGGTGTTTTGGGTTGTTACTAGGCTGTTGGTGGTTGCTAGATGTTCTGAGTGTTTTCTAGTGCATTGCTATGCAATTAGTATTGTGCTCCGATTGGTTAAGGCATTGTTAATGTGTTATGGGTTGTTACTAGGCTGTTTGTGGTTGGCATTCAGAGTGTTTGTTTGTGCATTTCTATTCTACTAATGTCGTGCTCTGATTGGTTGTTAAGGCATTGCTAGCTGATTGCTAGGTAGTAAAATAAGTTACACATCAAAATGTAATACTTAGGGTTAGGTTTTTTTTCAAAACGCTAACCGTAAGTCTGAGTGGTAACAGTGATGCTTGACTTAACAAACACAGACAGTGGCCTTCACATGGAAGATCTCTAATCAGCAGCTGTGATGATCATGCAGGAACACGGCTGTCTGAAATACTGTCAGCTCAGGTTCCTCTCATCTCAGCTCAGATAAAGAGTGAAGAAGTACAAAGGCAGGTTTCAAAGACATTAGTGCAAACAAAGGTCATCTGATTCTGTCGACTGGAGGGTGAAATTGGGGTTTATTCTTTTCATATAGAAGAACAGAACATCTTCGTCCTTAGAATGAGCTCAGATGTCCTGCCAGAATCACACATCAGCAGGCGATTTAATGTTTTTTTTAATGGTATCACGTGTTATGGCTTCATGAGATATGAACAAGGATTTACTGAAATTTAACAAACCACAGAGGGGTTGAGCCATAAAAGAGGCTGTGAAATTAAAAAGCAAATAACTTAATTTCCTCTTTGAGGTATCACATGGTGTCAGTGGTCATCCACAGTGCAGAAGGGTTTTTACATGCCGTGTGTTTGTGGTTATTACATGCCAGATCTAAGACACAAGTTCAATGGTACTAGTTGTAGTGGTTCAGGCACTGTGATGATTCCATGAATGTTGTGGGTTTGTTCCCAGATCACACTTCTCTTGTGATCTTAAACAAAACATTTAACTTAAGAAGAAGTTCCAGTGTAGTGCGCTTCTCACATGGGTCTGCCACAAGAATAAAAAAAGATAAATAAACCACAAAGAAATGACTCTCATACTGAGATCACATTTAAGTTCACGACAGAATGATCTGCTCATGATGAGTCACGACCATGCTATGCTCACACATATTTATGGCTTTTTGTTGTGCATTGTACTGTATCATGGCCTAAAGTAATGGAATGATACAACTTCTAGGGAAAATATTACAAAAACAGAACTGACAATTTAAGAGCAATCACTTTAAAACTTTCTGATTAATTATAGCATAATTGTGGAACAGTGGTTAGTCTTAGTCTTAGATACAACAATGAATCTTGCACGGCAAGATCTCACTTAAAAATGCAAACTTATTGGTTTGGTGTTTTGCAACGTCCAGGAGTCAGAGTACACAAGAAATATTCACATTCACAAGAAACCAAGCTGCGACAATTAGCATGTCTGAGGAGCTAATCACTGGGTTAATCATTGAAGGCACTGAATCTATGGAAGATAATGAAAATTTGAAGAAACTATTAGCAAATACACAACAGTCCTTCAGTGCACCAGTCACAAATGATTTTCAAGCACCTACTGATTATGCTACATCAGAAATTGTTGCAGACCCAGTGATGTCTGAAGTCTCAGAAATTTTTTTTTCTTCTTCTGGTGAGCAAGCACCCTTATCCAGACTTATACATTACATAAAAAGCTAAATCTGATCAGTCAGATAGAGTGGATGGTTCAGTAAACTAAAAAAACAAACAAACATACAAAAAAACAATACAATATAAAATAAAATAAAATAAAATGGAATAGAAAAACACATTATAAAATAAAATGTTTGGAGTCAAAATTTGTATTTGATTTGCAAAAAGACATAATGATATAATAAAATATTATTACCTTTAAATATTTCTATTTTAATATATTTTAAAATGTATTTTATTCCTGTGATGGAAAAGCTTAAAATTCAGCAGCATTACTCCAGTCAGTGTCACATGATCCTTCAGAAATCATCCATGATAAACCATCAAACCATGATAAATTTTCTTCAGGATTCTTTGATGAATAGAAAGCCTCAGATGAACCGATGTCTGTTCACTAAACTATACATCACAAACCTGCCTTTTTAGTCAAGCAGAGCATCTCAGACAGTGTAAAAAGGTGTAACACGTTTCTGCCGGGACACAAACAAGGTCAGTCGGGATGCTGCTGTCTGGATTTCCTTATCAGCCCGTGTCTCTCACCCCTGCTGTGCCTAGGGCTTGATGACTTCCTCACAACTCTCTCCACCAGACAATAACCAGCCTAGAGCTTCTATCTCACAGATTCTTATCAGCACCCAGGACGAACCTGACCTCTTCCTGTAAATAAACCCCGGCAGAAGAGACGATCCCTCAGTCTGTGCCCAGCGCAGCTTACCTAGGTAGCATGACGTGAAGTGTTTGTGAGACTCATTATCTTGTTTTCTAGATCACTATATGTTTGAATTACAGCAGCATGTTGTAACGTTGAGTAAACATGTCTGCTCACACTCGTGTGCGGGTTTCCCTCAGAAAAAAAAACACAATGAAAACCTGTGAAAACTCTTCATCTTATTGAACATATTCAGTCTTTACAAAGACATAACTAACTCTAACCTGTCTTATATATGATTGCTGATATGGGCATTTATTTGATGGAAACAAATACATTTTCAGTCTTTTCCTCTTTTCCATCTTTTCCATCAGATGGCTTCTGATGACTTGAAATATTGTCTGGACTACTTCCATGGTTTATATATTTCTATAATTAGCCTATATTGCATACAAAAGAGGTATGCTTCCACTAAAGAAAAATGGCTTTATTGAATAACACATACTGCAGGGCTATTCCAGCTCATTTTGAGGTTGCTTAAACTGGATTGTGGGACTTTGAAGTGCAGCTATTCTGTTTAGTGCATTTGCCTGAGAAGTTTATGTGAATTATTCCTCTATACAGAGCAAAGCCAAATCATGTTCGTTTATTGCATCTATGAAATGCAACTCTGTTTTATAAATATTACTGTTCAGATCAACTATAAGCCATGATACAGCCTGCTTGCTGACTCTTTGAAACGGTCATTATTGGATATAAAGCTCAATCTGCTTTGAGTTTGTTTCAGTTTCAGATCTGTTTGGTTATTAGCTCAGCAAACTATAGACACACCTCCTGGATACTGTACACACTGCTTCTATTTATACATGATGAATACAGAGATTCCTATTTTTTCACATCCAATACTATGGTCAAAGAATAGCACTGATTTTTTGATGGTAGTGTTGCTGTTTGGTTTACTGAGGAGTTTGTAGTATTTATTGTGTTGGTAGTATTCATAAATGGACTCTAGGGTGTTCTGGGTGGTCGAATCATTCAGTGCAATTGAGATTTAATGCACAAACAATTAAAATTAAACACAAATATAGCTATATATAATATAATTATATTTTTTTATATATAATTTTATATTTTGTAATGGGCGTTACAAATGTGAACAAAATAACAAATGTGTATTTTTTTTATTTTTTGAATAATAATTCATACATTTTATTAATGAATGATTAAAAACTGACAGTTAAGACATTTATAATGTAAAAAAAATACATTTAGAAACTTTATTCATCAAAGAATCCTGATAAAATGTATCACGGCTTTCATACAAATAGGAAGCACAACTGTTTTCAACATTGATAATAAGAAGAAATATTTATTGAAGAGCAAATCAACATATTAGAATGATTTGTGAAGGATCATATGACTGGAAGACTGGAATAATAATGCATATATTCTATATATAATATTATTATGCCACACCTTTGTCCAATATTGTGTATTATTCATATACTGTATATATATATATATATTAATATTATTTATATATATATATATATATATATATATTAATATTATTAATATATATATAATTAATATCTATATCTTAATTTGGATTTTTGATTCAAGAGTTCTTCACAATTATTATGAACAACAAACTTTTAAAGTGGTATAACAGTATATAACAGTATAACAACTAATATAAGAAACTAGTATAACAGATAATTTAGTTAAAATCTCATTCTTGTGAGTGTGTGTCTGTGTGTGTGTGTGTGTGTGTGTGTGTGTGTTTGTGCCAGAATCTCTGTTTATTTCTGCAAAGAAAAAAAGAAGGTCATTTGGCGATTCAACATCTTGTCTAGAGCTAATGTAACAATCCATCTGTGCCACATGCTAAATGTTCCGGTAAACACAATTATTCCATGCCTGAGAAAAACAAGGCTCAGTCTGGGTGCTCACACTGATGTCACTGGCTCGAAAAGCACTCAAGTATCTGCATGGCTGCAAATTACAGGCTGCAGCAACCAACACTCAAGCTGGCAGAGTCTGAAGCCTCCTAAATGAAGCTCTTTTGTGGCAGGGCTTGGCATGACGGATGAGGGCAAGATTCCTCTTTTCCCTTTGTGCTGCAGAAGTGCGAGCCAGGAATGAAACCTTTTGCAAGGCGTCCAGCATAGAGGTGCAGAGAAGCATGTTATGTTAGTGCACGACAGTCATGCTGGAGTCTCAGTATATGTCACAGCAGGCATCTCAAACAATCCGTATCTGATGTCAGCTCCCTTTGAAGTGGTCTTTAAAATATGAATGATTTTCTTTAATGAGACGTGTCCTATGTAGACTGTGCCGCTGTTTCATTTTGTGTGAAGACTGGGAATGATTTTCTGTTAATCCTCTGTGTAGTGCTTTTTCACAATGTATTCTTTCAAATAAACCAAACTTGAAATGACTATCAAAACAGGTCAGTTACATCTTGAAGTTTTAAAGTGATAGTAGCATATGGATGCTGACTAAAAACAGTAGGAGTTTATCTCGCAATTCTGTTTTTCTGGTTTCAACACGGAATAAAAAAAATGTATGATTCACATATCTTTTTTTTCTCCTCAGAATTGCAAGTTATAAACTTGCGACTGCAATTTTGAATTTACATCAATTCTCAGTTCTTTTTTTTCTTTTTAAGCCACTTAATAAAACAATTCAAATGGTAATTGCAACTTTTTTCTCACAATTTGGACATTTCTTCTCAGAATTGCAAGTTATATCTCAATCATAAACGGCCAGTCAGAATGAGGTCCGATGTGCTGCTTAAAATAACCTCACAGTCTCACATCTTCAGCAGGAGGGCATCCCAGGGGTCCGGAGTCATGGTTCTGTCAAATGCTCTCTCTGCCTCCGTTTTTCCTTGTGTTGTTCGATTACATCCTGAAGAAAAACGATAAAAAGCACAGTGCAGAGCTGCAGAGAATCGATACTTCACGTGATCTAAAAATAAACAATTAACATTCATTAATTTAGCAGACACTTTTATTTAATGTGAATTATGTGTCAAGATACTGCAGGCATACTCTATAAAGTTTTATGCCTGTGCTGGGGTTCCAAAAAGTATTTGGACACATACAGTACGTAATGCTCAGAACTATTTTACTTTTTATTACCACAAAGTGTCACAATTTAGTTTGTATGTTTTTAAGTTAACTTTTTTAAAATTTTGTGATCTATTCAGTAGTGAGGGGTAAGCAAGTATTTGTTATTATTATTATTGTTTCAATATCTCTATTTAGTAAGGTCCTGATCAGACAGATCTGCAAAAAAAAAAAAAAAAAAAACAGCTCTAGATAACCCGTGACAGCCACTACAAGTTTCTCCTCCATTATTGCAGTCTCCGGACGTTCCAAGCAACTGTAAACTTCCGTCACCACAGTACAAGGCCCACCTCTCAATTCGATTCATTCATTCGATTGGACAATGCCGTTCTGCTCAGAGTTTTTTTTTTTTTACTTCAGGTGCTCAGAGAGCTCCTCTGAAAACAAGAGCTGCAGCAGAAAACAATTAAAAAAGGCACCTCTAACTGCACCAAAACACGTCCTGTCTGATCAGTGTCTTTAATATTTCACAATATTTCTCTTTTTATTGCATTTTTAATCAAATAAATGCAGCCTTGGAGAGCATTCTTTCCAAAAAAAATAATACAAATTTGAATAACAGTGTAACAATGACATGCATCCATTTTTATTTGTGTACAAATGTTTTCCAAGTACAAAAAGTTTTGGACTTAGGATTTGGAAAGTAAAACACATTTCCAAATCCCAATCCAAAGGTTTTTGCACTTGTGTTCAGATCATCTAAGATGGATGTTCACGTGTAAAAAAGGATTCATCAGTAAAGCCTCAAATGTACATTGCTGGAACACTGAAACAGAACAGCGCTGTGTGTGTTGGAAAAAGTCAAGGTGCGCACTTTGGAACAGTAGCTCTCATTCTGAGCTGATTGATTTAACAGTGATCCTCAGCTTTGAGCTCCGAACTGCTGCTCTGCATAGAGTCTTAAAACTATTGAATCTCTATTCAAGAAAGCCATTAAAACTTTTGATAAAAAAGCATTGTCATTTCACCATTGCCATATTCTAGAGAGACATCATTTTTTAAGTTTTGACAATTTCAAACGTTTCAAGTACATTTGCCTAGTTTATAATGTGTTAAATAATCTTGCTCCACCTCCACTGCATGCCTTTTTTCAAAGGCTTGCAAGTGGAGGTAGTACACGGGCCTCTGTAAAAGGGGACTGTATGATACAATTTAGACGTACCACCTTTGGACAAAATGTATTATCAATAATAGGTGGTACATTTTGGAATAGCTTGCCCCTTGTGATACGCGAGTGTCCTTCATTCACCTCCTTTAAAACTCAATTAAAACAGTGGCTCTTAGACAATCAGACATGTACTCACTTTTAACTGTAACATTAGTCACTATTAGTCATACATAGTCATACATTTTCACTGTTAATGTAGTATAGTGGTGAATGTATAATGTCATTGTTATTATGAATTTTTTGTCTTGTTTGTATTGTTGATGTATATTTTTATTTATGTGTATTGTTGTCATAGTGAATGAATGTTATATGATTGTTGGCTATTTTCTTTGTTAGTTTTTATGTTACCGGCCTGGGGACTGCAGATGAAAAATAGTATCTTTTTACTAATTCTGGCATATTTACATGGTGTATTTTCATACAACAATGTACATGAATATGCATGGTCCCTATTAAATAAACTAAATAAATAAATAAATAAATACAAAAAAAAAAAAGATCCATTGCTAGATTTAAAGTCAGGTATCACAAAGCAATAGTTCACCAAAAATACACTTCTGTCATTATTTACTCACCATCATATATTTTGGATGAAGTCTAAGCTGCTCTTTACTACATAACGAAAGTAAACGGGTGCTATTAATCTGCCAAAAAGAAATTTGGTATTTAGAAAGAATGCACTAAATTGATCAAAAGTGACAATAAAGGTATTTACAAAAGTTACAAAATAATTCAAATAAATACTGTTCTTTAGAACTTTCTACTTGTCAAATAATCCTGAAAGATTAGTTTCCACAAACAAATATTAGGTAGCACAACTTTTTTTAACATAATACTAATAAGAAATGTTTCTTAAGCAGCAAACCAGCACATTAAAATGATTTCTGAAGGATCAAAGGATCAACTTTACACCACAGGACTAAATTACATTGCAATCCATATTCAAAGAGAACACAGTTCATTTCCAAAGCACTCTTCTTTTAAAAACATGAAAAAATATCTTACTGACCCCAAACTTTTTATAGTATTTTAACAAAGCTGTCAGCTATCAAACATTAAACTCATAAACTCTTGGGCATGTGTGTTGGACGGTGTGGCCCATTACTCACTTGCATCTAAAAAGAGTCGAGCCGCCCAATGACTCAGCCCCCGAAATATGAAGGCTTTTAGCAGTCCACCACAGAAGATCACTTACACTCAACTATGTCTCATTTTTGAAGTTTCAGTATGTATTTAGTCATCCTGTAAAAAAATAAAACAAATTTAAACAGCAGTGAATGTGATTAAAAGAGAGTTTTTGCCATGTCACTTTGGCTCAGTCAAAGAAAACAACATCGTGAGGTCATTCATCACCTCCAGACAAACATTTCGACAAATTACGCCAATCTATGCGAGAGGAACTCAAAGTATTATTTGTGGCCTTTTACAAGCCATCTTTGGATTTAGCTGTTCCGGAACAATCCATGCGGTGAGGAAGAGGAGGTCCAATGAGCCCTTCTTCAAAGCAGAATCATCTGCACTTGGACTGCTTGGGTTTAACCAAACCCTTTCAAGTGGGGTTCTCTGGTTGGTCCTCACTGCTGCCAGAGGACCAAATGTGCTCTTTTCAAAGGGCTGGAGAAAGTAAACACATCAGAACCAAATCCATGTGTGGTTGTTGCCGCTAGACGAGAATCTGATTTAACTTTAGATGTTTAGAAGGCGTCTGCAAATTAGAAGAGCTATTGCTTCACAGCTTGATTGATGAACAGAGACGGATGAGGTGGTTGTTTTATTGGTTTAACAGGAGGAGACAAAAGCAGAGACTTGAATGAAAAAAGATTTTCAAAAAAGAAGAAAGAGTGAATGATTTTGCTAACAAGTCTTTGGTTGATTGTTAATTACAGATGCTCATTAAGAGCATGATTACACCGTGAGACACACACATGAACAAACATGCTCTCACAGACATGCACATTCACCACACCAGATGTTCATGTCAAATGTGAAACATCTCAACGACACTCCCAACTATTTCATATAAATAAAAAAATCAGGTATCCACAATTCAGTATTCAGTATCAGCCAAAAACAATTTCATATTTACCATCACTTAAAAAAATAATTATAAAGAAAAAATATTTTTTATCAATTGTTAAATTAACTACACATTTTTAAGTGAAAATTGTTTCTACACCATTTTTATTTCGATTTATTACTTATAAACAAATTACAAAAAAAAACACTAATATCACCTGATAAATAAACATGTTGTGCTTCCCTATTTCTTATTTTTTTTAATAATCAATACCAATACATTTTTTATATTTTATTACTCTATTCAAACATATAATTTGAATATAAAAAATATCTATTTTTATCTTGTTTCTGTATTTTTTATATTATTTGTATTTTTATTAAATTATTATTTATTATTTATTACTTACATGCATATACTGACTAACACACAAATCGATGTCTAAATGCCTGTGCAGTATGTACTATTTCCTGCCAGTCATCCAAAGTTATATCGTTGTGGAGAAACAGTGGTCATATTTCACATGACATTAGCAGCTTTTGGGATAAACTGCAGTTTTCAACTAAAAGAAAATGGAAAATTGTAGGACATCTGCGGCAGTTATTGAATTTTTCCATTCCTCACCATCTCCGCTGATGGATGAAGAGCTGGCACTAACATTTTTCACGTTTGGTAGCACCTGCAACAACATCATTATTTAGAACTTCACAGCGCAATAAATCATTTCAACATGCCAGCAGTACTTTCCCTGAACGTCTGAAGATCGATCACACACAGCTTTCCAAGAATATGTGGTGTCACTCATCCCATCTCTCCATTCATTCAGGAAGGTCAAGAAGAAAATCCAGGCAGGAAAAAGGCCTCTTGTCCATGTGTTTGCCGAGTACTGCAGGGCAAGGTGGAGGCCGGCATTCTGCACTGGAGTGTGAATTTCACAGAATGGCATCACATATACGTCTAGACTCACTTTACGAAAGCCAAACCTGCCCTTGAGCTCATTGGAGAGCTCACAGAGAGGCTCCTCATGCACACTAGAGCAACAAAGGTGTCCTGTGTCACCTGCTTCAAAGGTCCCGGAGGCCTTATGAACCCTCACAAATGCAGCATAAAGTCCACATTGTAGAATATTCTGGTTCAGAACAACACACTGAAACTAGGCCTTCTGTAGCTCTGCAAAATAACACAAAAACGACAAAGGCATTCACACACTGACCACATCATCGCACCGAGTGTGTACTCACAGTTGTGATGTTATGATACTCGCACATTTTCTATGCCACAGTGGTTAAAGATCTGGCTTTGTAGGTGAAAGTTTACAGCTTTAATCAAGATTCAACCTTGACTATCCAGCCATAATGCTGAACAAGGTGCAAGCAGTCAACTGGAAGTTAAAATAAACCCAGTTCACTTTCTTAATATGATGTGATTATGATAATGATACATTAATATCATTTAATATATCATTATTAATATAATAATTGCATAATATAATAATTGCATTCAATATGAAATAGAATATATAAAATAGAATTACAATTAAAATAAATGGTTTCAAATGATTTTGAAGTGAAATTTTAAATGAAATGGAATTAAAAATTAAATTCTATATTTGCCATGTCTGGAATTTCTCTTTGTGAACTTGTAAAAATAATAAAACAGTTTGAATGCAATAAATTTTTCATTGCTATAATTTAATCTTACAACTATGTAAAAAAAAAAAAAATCAATTTAGTGAGTGTTGTCTAGTTTTAAACCTTGTGAAATAATGACCTTTTTTGTATTTTGAACGTATATTTATGCATAAATGTCTTCTCTTTAGGCAGTCTGAGAAATTCTTCCTTTTCCATCCACATCCTGATAGATTAGATTACAAAAACACTATTATCTCATGGTCAGGACTCTATTGTAAGATGATTTACAATGTAATACATAAACTGTATTTTCTATAAATCATGGTTTCACAGGAAGCCCCACCAAAAGGACACAGGGGTCTCGAGTGCCACCACACAGCTAATGGGAAAATACTTCATTACATCAGTAACAGAGTGAAACAGCTAAAATTACAGCTGTGATCACAGATTGCTGGTGAAGTCACTCAAACATCACATGGAATGGGATTTGATGGGAAAATAAAAGAGATTTAATTTTACAAGACTGATTTGTGTAAAGCAGACAGACTGCGGTTAAAGTCCAGTCATGTTTTTTAGCTTAAATTGTTAGATATAATTGATTTTATTTTATCAGGTATTTGTGGTGTTATTTAATGATCTTAAAATGTTTCCATCATCTGGGACATGAAGGTAAACTATATTTTCTGGCCTATACATATCCAGAAAAAAATCTATTTAAAGATCTTTTGGGACCAGGTGTTTCTATCATCTCAGCTGATCTGACAATGTTATATATGTCTTTGTGTGTGTGTGTGTGTGTGTGTGTGTGTGTGTGTGTGTGTGTGTGTGTGTGTGTGTTCAAATGCGAGACACAATCTAGTTTTTACTTTCAAACTAATGGCATGAGCAGATATCCTGGGCCTGTGTAGACATTATTACACATGATGAACAAAATCCACTCTCACTCCAGACCATGTGCTGTCACAACACACACCTCTCATAGCACATCAGCATTATTTATGAGGGTCCGAAAACTGCTGTAAGTAAACTGCACATGCAGCTCAAGCCACATTTTTCATATTAACTATATTTGCTTGACAGCTGGAATTAATATTGTACATTGCACAAACTAGGAAAACTATTATTAAAAGAGAATGAAACCACTATTTATGTTTATGGTTTCGTGTGGATTACTTCTGGATTATTGTGATGTTTTTATCAGCTCTGACAGCACCCTTTCACTGCAGAGGAGCAAGTGATGAAGAAACAAACTCATCTAGATCTTAGATAACCTGACGGAGAGTACATTTTTGGGTGAACCATGGCGCTGACACATATTCAATTCAATTTGTTATTTTATAATTTCAAAGACTTTTTAAATAGGATTAAATAGATTTCTTAAACTAATCAGTGCAACAAGTTTGTAGACAAAACTTCATTGTGTCAGGTGGCATGAGTTCTCCTTGTGTATGTACGACTGACAAACAGCACCTGGCATCGCCCACATTGTACGCTAGATTAGCAGCAGGAAGTTTTGTAGTAAAGCATGATTGTTTCTCTTTCAACTTTCCTCCCTCCTATTCCTCCTCCTCTTTTCAATCCAAACAAAGCTGAACATGGCTGTTGAGAGTATTCAGTGATTCACCACCTGTGTAAGTGTGTAGATACAGGTCACATATCTAAAGGGCTTTAAAAAGAAAAAGAAGTGGATTTTTTTCTGCTGGCAAGACGTCATCTGCTGTCAGTTTCCAGAAGAGAGACATATTTGTGGTTTGGAGTTAAACAAAGTGGAGCACCCAGTGTCACTCTATCAGACAGATGTGAAATTCCAGCCCTCTATCAGTCTTGGGCTGCTGTTTTTGCAAGTAACTTCACATGTCAAGTCAAGTCACCTTTATTTATATAGCGCTTTAAACAAAATACATTGCGTCAAAGCAACTGAACAACATTCATTTGGAAAACAGTGTGTCAATAATGCAAAATGATTAAAGGCAGTTCATCATTGAATTCAGTGATGTCATCTCTGTTCAGTTAAATAGTGTCTGTGCATTTATTTGCAATCAAGTCAGTGATATCGCTGTAGATGAAGTGACCCCAACTCAGCAAGCCAGAGGCGACAGCGGCAAGGAACCGAAACTCCATCTGTGACAGAATGGAGAAAAAAACCTTGGGAGAAACCAGGCTCAGTTGGGGGGCCAGTTCTGCTCTGACCAGACGAAACCAGTAGTTCAATTCCAGGCTGCAGCAAAGTCAGATTGTGCAGAAGAATCATCTGTTTCCTGTGGTCTTGTCCTGGTGCTCCTCTGAGACAAGGTCTTTACAGGGGATCTGTATCTGGGGCTCTAGTTGTCCTGGTCTCCGCTGTCTTTCAGGGATGTAGAGGTCCTTTCTAGGTGCTGATCCACCATCTGGTCTGGATATGTACTGGATCCGGGTGACTGCAGTGACCCTCTGATCTGGATACAGACTGGATCTGGTGGCTACGGTGACCTCGGATTAAGAGAGAAACAGACTAATATTAGCGTAGATGTCATTCTTCTAATGATGTAGCAAGTACATCAGGTGTTATGGGAAGTGTTCCCGGTTCCGGTTTACCTAATCCGGTTTACCACATCTCAATGTTTTACAAGGTCAGAAAACAAAAATGTTATTAAATGGAAAGAGTAGAAATTAGTGGATTCACATTCAGCCATTGTGTGCTGTATGATATTACAGACAGTTTGCACCTTGAATGCAAAAAAAAACGTTTTTTTTTTTTTTTTTTTTTTTTTTTTAAATAAACCCAATGCCGAAAACAAAACAATATATATTTTCTGATATTATGCAATAAATGTAAGGTTAAAAGTAATTTTATTCTCCTGTGCTTACGATTAACAAAAGGAGTCAGGAAATACATCTTAGCACAGATGGAAAATATACCTGTGGTGTCATGTTGCATTTAAGTCATTTTAAAGATTAAATTCAGTGGTTTTCCATTCTCCATTCACTAATCTCTAACTGAATGATTATTTTATTCAGTTCACAAGTTTTTTTCCCCTAGCAACCACCCAAACACTCTAGAAACAACCTACCAACCACCCACAAAACTCTAGCACCTTGAAAAAAGTTTGGGGTTGTTAAATATTAACATGAAAAAAAAAGTCTCTGTATTTATTTGATGATTGCTAAATATTCTTACAATTTTATTTTTTTGTTTTATTCTTCTGATGCAAAGCTGAATTTTCAGCATCATTACTCCAGTCTTCAGTGTCACATGATCCTTCAGAAATCATTCTAATAATATTATTATTATTATTATTATTATATTATAAATAATACTATGCTGATTTGCTCCTCATTTCTTATTATTATCAATGTTATAAACTGTTATTTATATTATATATTTCAGGGTTCTTTGATGAATTGAAAGTTCAAAAGAACTGTATTTATTTGAAAAATAAATCTTTTGTAACATTATAAAGGTCTTAACTGTCCTTTTTGATCTAATTTAATGCATCCTCACTGAATAAATGATCATATTCTAACTGACCCCAACTCTTGCATGATAAAAAATTATTCTGTAAACTACTAACAACAACTAACAATCACTTTCCATGTTTTTCAGAGACCAGATTATCTTGCATTATCCCACAAATATCCTAGGACATAGGCTACACATGATTATATACATGTTAATACCAAGCAACTTATAAGTGTTGACAAAATAACGATAAGGCTGATAGAACAATAGATACAAGATTTTCTTTGTCTTTTTTTTTTTTTAATCTCATAAACATTTACCTTCAGCATGTTTTAACAACACTTAGCTCAGCTGGTTGAATACATCAATGCCAAGGTCATCGATTTGATTCCCAGACAACATGCAAACTGATAAAGTGTAGTGTGTGCCAGTTTTTTAAAATAAATATGTCAAGCTTTCATTAAGAACAAACAGATTCCAGTCCTTCATCCGAGGCACGCAACACACGCTTTTGTCTGGAAGTGAAAACATCTTGTGTAATTCCTGAGCAGTTCTGTATTATCCCCACAACACATAATATGTCTGACAAACAGCCATCAGCTATGTATGGATTATTCACATGGTTTGGGGAGAGTAAAATATTCTCAATTCAAAGTCCTGGGGTTTGGTATGGGACTAAGCTGAACTAAACTAAGCAGGACGCCAAAATATGGAAACACTACATTCATCAAACAGGAAATCATTTGTGATGTCTGATAGGTGGTGAAGGGTCTTGAGCAAATCTTGGCTGTTTTTTTTTAGAGGGGATTCAATTCAAAGAGACCTTGCCTGCCAAAAAGAACACGCTGAAAGACCAGAGAGTGTCCGTCACCAGGGAAACAGCAGATCCGATCGAACTCGCAGCGAGGGATGAAGTCAACATGGCCAGTCTGACCCAGATTTCACGTTCCTCACAGACAGTCGGTTTCTTGCTTTTTTTTTATCTGTTTGATGAGGGGAGCAGATCCAGACATCAAGGCAACTTTACACATAAGTTTTGTCTATGCTTAATTCTCTATAGGCCTTGAGGAATATCTCGAAAGCAGTCCATGGGGTTACAAACACACACATGCACACACACTGAGAGAGAATAGTCTAAAATGATCTCTGCAAGCTGCTTCCTGTGTAATAAAGGAAGTAAAGAAACTTCTTTTGTTTCTGTTGTGTCCTCACTATAGGATGTGACAGTTGTAAATTATAGTTGAATAAAATGTAAATCTATATTTGTGTGTGTACACACTTTTTAAAGCATTTATTTAAACTTAATATTAAAAATATTAAGTTAAAAATGTCAAATGTAAAACTATAAAGTACAATGATGTTATATATAAAAATAATATTAGTATCAATATTATATAATATATATATTTTAAATTACTGTATTACAGTATGTTCAGCAGTAGTAAGTTATGGGACAATCATGTGTTTATTGTAGTTGTAGATATTTTGTCACAACTGTTTCCCCACAGTTGAGTTCCAGACTGAAGTGAGAGTGAGGACAGCAGAGACGTATTTCACACCCCTGACCTGTTTAGATGACCTCTCAGTCCGTCTGGACTCTCTCCAGCATTACATAATGAGAATATTTCATTCCCAGACAGCTCTATTGTTCTGTTCTTCCCTGCAAATGATGTTCAGACTACAACAGACAACACAGCAGAAAACACTATAAACAAACAGGGCTGGAATTCACGATGAGCCGCAGCACTACATTATGTCCAGTCCAAGTTTTCCCTGGAGACCAAATATGGATGAGCGTCTCTATTTCCCCCTCGGCAGACATGAATGAACAATGAAATTAGGTTTTATAAATCCACAGCATTCCTCAGAGTGTTTCCATCTGTTGCAGGTAAGCAACACACACACATGCTTCTGTTGATGTGGGACAAACTTTACTATTTCGGTTTGAAGGTTATGGTGGAATACACAAATGGCATAATATATCTACATATTGCCCGGGAAACTGGGTGTCCTTACAGGCAGGTGAAGGGGCACTGGAACACAGAAGCTCAAACAAGCCGCAAGCAGAGAGCATTCTGGGAATTTTTGTTTGGGTAGTGGGGTAGATGTAGCTCGGGTCCCACTGCAGATTTGCAAGCGTCTGTTCTGCTTTTGTCTGAACTGTGCTGCTGGAAAACTAAGAATTAATGGAATTCAACTGCAGGTGCCTTTGTACTGCTTTTACGCTTTCTAATCTTGACTTTTACATATGCATTGCATGAATTATGTACAATATTTCTTTGCGTGTGAACCACTATACTAGTGAGAAAATTGAGAATCCTTAAGCAACTCAGCATTACACTACAGTGTGCAACTGGAAGGTTGAAAGTAATGGCTGCTTCCTTTAATTAGTTTTTAATAATATTTCAAAACATTACTGTTTTTTTTTTCTTCAGTATTTTTGATCAAATAAATTCAACCTTGGCAAGCATAAGAGACTTCTTTAAACAACATTTAGAAATGTATTTGAAGTGGGTGGAGCCAGGGCTGGACTGGGACAAAAAATCAGCCCTGGACTTCATCCAGACCGGCCCACTATGCATGTAAACATGCGCGTGCGCACAAACACACACACACTCACACACACACACTACATGTCTATACATACATTAATCTGCATGTAAAATTACTGATTAGAATGTATTACTATCAAAACCAAGAAAAAACTATTAAAATAATAAACAAAGAAAATGCAAATGATTTTATCAGGCTTTATTTATGTGCTTCTTGTTATTCTAATAGAAATATTAATGCTTAGGGTACACAATTTCTGCTGTAACTATTTCATGTCCTGCAACATAACACTTGTTTTTTTTATATTAATTTATACAAATTACCTCTGACCTGTTGGCTGCTTATAGTAGGCTAGTATTAAGACCACTGATCTACAGTAAACTTGATCTATAAAGACCACTGATCTACAATAAAATAAAAGAGTAATTAAGAAAAAGAACGTTGTGTAGTGATTTATTTGTAATTTTTCTTAACATAATCTAAGGCCTTTAAAAATCCTTGAAGTAGACTGGCTTATATATTCAAATGCAGAGCTCAATGCTAGGGTTCAAAACGTCTCGGTTACGTGTGGTAACCCTCGTTCCCTGAAGGAGGGAACGGAGACACCACGTCGGTGACCGACGAATATGGGATATCGCTTCAATAGACCAATCTACTTCGAGTGCAAACTAAACGAGCCAATGCACATTTGAGGTGATTAGAAATTTGAAAGAAATTTGAAGTGATTAGAACCCTCTTGGGAAGGCAGAAGTCTGCCGGGGAAACACGGGCTCTAAGGCTATACCGTGGACTATACACATATGAGTACCGCTTAGGTCTCAATATGGAACCCACCCTTCCATGGTTCTCACGGATTCATCATGAAGGTCTGGCGCCGGACGTTCCGCTGCGTCCAGCTGCTTAGGGTGATGGAGGATCTCAACAGGGTCTACAATACGGACACTCTGGAGCGGTTTAAGCAAGCCGCCACTACCCGTTTGAGGTGAGAACACAGGAGGATACCGGCTCTACACGAAGGCTATAGAACCTAGCGAACGTGTTAGGGGTCGCCCAGCCCGCAGCTCTACAAATATCTGTCAGCGAGGCGCCACGAGCCAGCGCCCAGGAGGATGCAACACTTCTAGTTGAGTGAGCTCGCAACCTGAACGGGCAGGGCACATCCTGAGCCTGATAAGCCAGGGTTATGGTATCCACAATCCAGTGGGCCATCCTCTGCTTAGAGACGGCACTCCCCTTCTGCCGGCCTCCGTAACAGACAAAGAGCTGGTCTGAGGTCCTGAAGCTTTGTGTCCGGTCTACGTAGCACCTTAATGCTCGGACGGGACAAAGCAAAGCCAGGGCTGGGTCTGCCTCCTCCAGGGGCAGCGCTTGCAGGTTCACCACTTGGTCTTTGAAGGGTGTAGTGGGAACCTTGGGCACGTAGCCAGGCCGGGGCCTCAGGATTACCTGGGAGTCAGCCGGCCCAAACTGTAGGCACGAATCGTCGACCGAAAATGCATGCAGGTCCCCTACCCTCTTGATGGAGGCCAGTGCAAGCAGGAGCAGAGTTTTCAATGAAAGAAACTTTAGCTCAACTGAATGCAAAGGCTCGAAAGGGCCCTGCTGTAGTGATTTAAGCACTAGAGACAGGTCCCAAGAGGGTATACAGGGGGGGCGGGAAGGATTTAACCTCCTGGCCCCTCTAAGAAACCTGACGATGAGGTCATGCTTACCCAGAGACTTCCCATTCACGGGGTCATGGTACGCAGCAATAGCGGCAACCTGGACTTTGAGGGTGGAGGGAGACAGCCTTCGCTCCAACCCTTGCTGCAGAAAGGATAGCACGACCGCAATCGGGCATCTTCGGGGGTCTTCTCGACTAGAAGAACACCACTCAACGAACAGGTTCCACTTCAAGGCGTAAGCGTGTCTCGTAGATGGTGCTCTCGCCGAAGTGATGGTGTTCACTACCTCTTGGGGTAGGTCACCTAGAACCTCCGCATCCCGTCCAGGGACCAGACATGGAGTTTCCAGAGGTCTGGACGCGGGTGCCAGATGGTGCCCCGTCTCTGAGTCAGTAGATCCTTCGTCAGAGGAATTGGCCAAGGAGGGGCTGTCGCAAGGAGCACTAGTTCGGGGAACCAAGTCCACATGGGCCAATACGGCGCTACTAGCAAGACTTGCTCCTTGTCCTCCCGGACTCTGCACAGTGTCTGTGCGAGAAGGCTCACTGGGGGAAACGCCTACTTGCGTAGGTCCCGAGGCCAGCTGTGTGCCAGAGCGGACGCTTTCACTGTAGTGGAGCGGACACCGCAGAGCTTGGGGGGGAGCCGGGCGATCTGAATCGCATAGCCGAGGCTGATGGTTCACAGAAGCCAGCGAGACGGGCTGGGTAGCGCTGACCAGGCGCCTAAAAACCGTACAAGCGGGACCAGCGGAACCACAGCCGTACCCGCAGTGGGGCAGCGAGGTGGAACACAGGGACCCAACTCGGGCGGCTTGTGAGCAGGCCGGAGTGTGGTGCGAGTGTGGGGTGCAGGGCTCACCTGGTTCCACGGGTTGGCAGAGGGTGCGTGAGTAGGGCCTTTGTTGACGCTCTCGAACCGCCCACTGCTGCCATCTGGCGAAGGAGGAGGATGAGTGAGGTCCGGAGCTTGGCCGTCCGCAACTCTCCGTGCCCTCCTGGGACCCAGAGAGGAAGAAAACTGCTCTCCTGTCGAGATTTCCCGATTCTCCGCCTGGCCCTCCTCCAGGGGAGGGAGAGGTGCCTTCACCATCCCCCAGAAAGCAGCTACCTCTCTCCGGGTCACCCGTCCCGGGGCCTCTTGCTCTTCTGCTCACCGCCAAGTTTGACGGGGGCCGGGAAGGGAGGGGCAGCCTGCCTGCGCCCAGCTCCACGGCACCACTTGGAGGCTGCTGCAGATGCGGCGCGTGAGCGGGGGCGGATGCAGGGGGCTGCCCTTGGCGACGAGCAGGCTGGGGCACTGCGGCCGGCGGGCGGGTAGAGGCAGCTGCCCGCCAGGGCAGGATGTGTCGGATCCCCTCAGTCTGCTTCTGGGCAGCAGAGACTTGCTGGGCCAAGTTCTCGACTGCGTCGCCAAAGAGGCCGGTCTGGGACACAGGGACATTGAGAAACCGGACCTTGTCGGTGTCCCTCATGTCTGCCAGACCCAGCCAGAGATGGCGCTCCTGGACCACTAATGTGGACATCGCACGACCCAGGGAACTCGCGGTGACCTTCGTCGCTTGGAGCGCGAGGTCAGTGGCGGTTCGGAGCTCCTTTAGAACTTCCAGGTCATGACCACCCTCGTGCAGGTCCTTCAGTGCCTTAGCCTGGTGCACCTGCAGTAACGCCATGGCGTGTAAGGCGGAAGCAGCTTCCCCGCAAGCCGTATAGGCACTGCCGGTCAGACCAGACGAGTGCCTACAGGCCCGGGAAGGAAGCACCGGGTCTCCACGCCAGGAGGAGGCGGACTTAGGACACAATTGCATCGCTACAGCCCGCTCCACTGACGGGATTCCCGAATACCCCTTCGCTGCACCGCCATCGAGGGTGGTGAGGGAGGAGGAGCCCACCGGCCGGTTTCTGGCAGTAAAAGGAGCCATCCACGACCTGGTGAGCTCGTCATGCACTTCCAGAAAGAAAGGCACTGGGGTGGGGCGCTGAGAACCAGCGCGCGCCACCCCGAGAAACCAATCATTCAGCCGCGAGGGCTCGGGAAGCGGTGGAGGATTCCACTCGAGCCCTACCCTCTCGGCCACCCGGGAAAGCATAGCTGACATTTCGGGGTCCAACTCAGGCCTTGCCACCGTCCCAGAGGGCGGCAGCGCAGCCGAATCTTCGTCCGACAGCTCTCCCTCCGATGCTGAGATCGACATCCGGTCGGGGGGAGGCCCACTGGATACCACTGGTACGCTCGCTGTAGAGGGCCCAGTGCGTTCCGTGGGTTGCTCCACTGGATCGGAGGTGCAAGAGGAGTGGTGGGCCCTAGAGGGTTGGTTCCCTGCGGGGTTTGCCACCACTGTGACCCTCAAACCATCCGCGCTACTGCCGGAAATGGTTCTCGTCTCTATCGGCCGCCAGAACGAGCCCCAGATCGCGGCCGTGGCAGCGGGACTCCGCCCCCTGAAGGTAGCGGAGCCTGGTTCGCAGCTCCGAGATGGTCATATTCCCGCAGTGAGAACATGACTCATCCACGAAAGCCACCTCAGCGTGCTCGACGCCCAGACACGTGAGGCAGCGATCGTGACCATCACCCGTTGCCAGGTAACGACCGCACCCAGAAACGCACGGGTGAAACGGCATCCTTACAAGGACGATCCGTCGTCTTTACAAAGACGCACCCGTGAAGCTCTTTTAGAGAAATTTGCTCTTTAGGAAATGCTATTTTAGTGCTGAGGCGCACAGGGGAATTGGCCGTTTGCAACACGACAGGGGTAATGCAGCCTGAAGTGTGCAATCCACTCGACACAGGAACGACCGCCGCTGAAGCGCCGTCTCGCCAACACACGAAGCTTCCGAGAGCGTGCTGAACTCGTAGTTCACAGCAGACACAGTTGAGCAGAGCGATACTAACGCTCGGCTCCGAAGCGAAAAGCTGGTATGCATTGCACCTGCTGCCCTCTTATACTCACGCAGTGATCAGCGGCAGCTGGATGCAATAATTGCATGCCAATGTGCATTGGCTCGTTTAGTTTACACTCGAAGTAGATTGGTCTATCGAAGCGATATCCCATATTCGTCGGTCACCGACGTGGCGTCGAGAGTGACCGACTGAAAGGGAACTGTACTTGCCCTGCCAAAAATAAATACATAAATAAAAATACAATTGCTATTGTTTTCTTTGTAAATAAGCTGCAATCTCATTTCACAATTCCAATTTCAATACCACAATAAACACTAACTATTAAGTTCAAACATTAATGAAGTCAAGTGTACAGTCAGTGATAAAATAAGAAAAAAATATCATAAATAGCACCGTTTTCAGGTACACATATTGCATAATCAAATGTAAAATATTTCACTTAACACACACACACACACACACACACATATACATATACATACATATATATATCCTTGTTAAAGCTATTCATGAGCAGTTTTTTCTCAATTGATTACAAAAAATATATCTCACATAAATGCTGTAAATATACAGAGACATAGAGCATCAGCTGGTTTTATTAAATGTTAAAAAATAACTAGTTAAAATTAAATATAATGCAGTTTTCATTATAATAACAATTATTTGATGACAAGTGAAAATATTATAAATATGTACTATAGTGCAAAATACTCCTTTCTTATGGCTATTTTTCTCAACTAACCTGCTATGGTCTTTAAATGGCTTTCTTGAGGCCTGCTGACGTCTTCACTTAAGTCTTTTGCCTTCCAGCAAATAATTTATTTATCTTGACACATTTGGTGGCATCTGCCTCAAGTGCTTGTCGTTTTCTCTCTCTCAACTTTCGGCCCCTCCTTTACGCTTAGATATTTTATTATTTAACATATTGAATTTCGTTGCAGTTGTAAAGCGGCTGCTTTTCAAGGCTAGAACTTGATTCTGATTGGCCAATGAGCAGTGAACACGTCATGTGTGCTCATCACAGGTTTGACCTGTCAGTCTCGCAGCTCACATCAGCATCATGGGGCTTCATGAGAGAGGCACATAAGGCCGGAATTGGACTATACAACAATATACTTACGAATATATTTGCGATTAAAAATGATTTAAAAACAAAATACATAACGCACCGGGCCAACCAGACCGCGGCCCTTTGGGAATCTCCTGGTAGTCCCGATGCCCAGAACATGCCTGGGTGGAGCTACTGTATGCAAAATAGAAACCAAACAATAGGCAAAATGTCACTTTATAATGGATTGGATATGGTGTACATGCAGATAGTAGGAGCACAGTGAATACTATCTTTCGTCACTGCAGCCATATTGTTAAAACAGACATGAAAATTAAAATATCTGGCTTTGATTCCACTGTCAAAACCAAATCATGCACACGCTATGAATATGTTTCCCTAATTCCACATACATTCAATAAAACACGGGATTTGGATGAAAAAAAGACAGATCTGAATTCCAGACATGATTATTTTTTCATCTGCAGAAAGGTTTTGAATAGTTCTGCTCTCCTTCTGGAAATGCTAAGACAGCTGAATTATGTTTCAGACCGAATCTTGTCTGGGGATGTGTTTTTGCTTATTTTTTAAATGTGGATCTCTGCAGATGAATGAATGGTTATTGGGACAGTCTTATACTGCTGTGAAGATGATTGTAACATACCACTGATAAATGGAGGGGGTCGAAGGAGAGGGTTTGTGAGGTTTTTATAAGTTTGGAGTGCAGGTCAGGATTGATTTGTTTGCTCAGATGGTTCGAGATGGCAGTCTGGAGTGAGAAACAATTGATCAGCTGGTGGGACAGGTCGGGTGGTCCGATTTAACTAAAAACTTAAGTACTTTTCAATTCTACAAAAGGTTATTTTATCCACAAACAAATCTGTAATAATTTACTCTGTGTCATGCTGTTCCAAATTTGTAGACTTAAGCAGAATATTAAATTAAAGTACTCTGTATACCAGAAGTTTTCAAACTGGTGGAAAAGTTCAAAGTCAGTGTAAAATTGTAAAAACAAATAATTTTTTTTTAAAGATTAAAAATAAACTTATGTTAGGTTGTTGCCTTAATTTTAAAAAGTATAATCAAATTGGCTGTACGAGTCATTTCAACTGATGTAAATTTTAGTTGAATCTTGTATAAATTAAAAAATTAAGTTGGAATAGGTTAAAGTTAGTTAAGTAATTTAAAATGAGTTTAAGTAACTTTTTTTACAGTGTGCATTTATATTACTAAAATGAGTAGAAAATAATATAACATAACAGATACTGAATATTTTCCAAATAATATTTGACACATTTATAATGAGGCTGAGTGACGTGACATTCAGCCAAGTATGGTGACCCATACTCAGAATTCGTGCTCTGCATTTAACCCATCCGAAGTGCACACACACACAGCAGTGAACACACACACACACACACACACACAGAGAAGTGAACACACACCCAGAGCAGTGGGCAGCCATTTATGCTGCGGCGCCCAGGGAGCAGTTGGGGGATCAGTGCCTTGCTCAAGGGCACCTAAGTCGTGGTAGGCCATGACTTCCCCATAAATATTATATTTTATATATATATATATATATGCCCTATTTATACTGTGAAACTTTATATATATATATATACATTTTCACAGTATAAATAGGGCATAAAAACATTAAATAATAATAGCTGCCTTCAAAATTTTAGGATGGGTTCCCACACATGAAGATGATCCTATTCAGGAGTCCGTAGCATCTAAAATATTGGAAGCCCCAGCCCTATATGACTCAAGTGCTATATTTCAGGTTTTCTAAAGTCATATATTGGTAAAGAAATAACTGATTTCAAACTTTTGCAAATTTTTACATAAATTTGTAATGCAATTAATCTTGCAGAAGACTATAGCCTGGTTTTCTTTTGGGAAATAGTTTTTCAGTGCAAGACATGCTTTGAAAAGGAGACAAAATAGATTTAGTGTTATCACTTTATGGCCTTCAGATTTACAAAACAGAAAGACAGATAGCACGTACTGTCTGTTTCTCAAGCCAGAGTTCAGACTGAGAGCAACTGGACAGAAAAAGACATAGTTTTCAGCCTGATCTATCTGTGTGTGTGTGTGTGTGTGTGTGTGTGTGTGTGTGTGTGTGTGTGTGTGTGTGTGTGTGTGTGTGTGTGTGTGCGTTCACTGGGAGGTCACCAGTGAGTGGAAATGTTGAGGTCACCTGTTTGTTTCCAGAGTGTTGATACAGCATTGTGTGTATGTTTCCAAGCAGCAGGAGTGTCATTACAGTGTCCCACCCAATGACTGAAACATTCTGAACTCCAACACGAACGAGAGGTCTTCAACTTATCTGAGAACGTCCTATGACTTACAGCCTCATTGATAAATAACTAAAATGTCTCTCAGCCTCAAATCAATGAAAAAAGCAACAGGTCTTTTGACCCTGGCCAGTGAACAACCATCTAGCAATCACTAGGAACTATTTCCAGTGTACTTTGCGGTAACTGGAGTGCTGAATGAGAAAAAGTAGCATTATAGGATCATATACGCCAGTATTTTGGCTCGTGTGACTGTCGGGCAAATCCAAAAGTGAGTTTTGATTGAGCAACTTGCAAATCTTTGCTGCTCGAGCCACAAACGGTTTAATTTGGTTTAGTCTGATTAAGTGGACTGGATCATTTAGTTCACTAAAAAGAACCATAATGTAGTAAGTAGCATTTAGTTTCTTACACCGACTGATCACTTCACTTCATTAGACCTCAATATACCGTCAGGAGTCACGGGTATTAATTTTGTGTTCCCTCATATTCTATTTTTGAGTTTCAAAGTTCTGGTAGCAGCTGACTTGCATTTTGTGAATCACGAAGGACAATGGTTTCAGCTAAAAATAATCTTTACTGAAGAACTAAAGTAGCCTACATTTTGGATGGCCTGAGGGTGAGTGTACTGACAGCAGATTTTAATTTTTGGGTGAACATTTAAAACTTGCACGTACAAAACTGATTCTCAAAGCTGTCACAAGCTCTTTTGCACATTTCAAGACATCAATCTTTTATGCTCATATGGTACTGCAGACTGTTTCAAGGGACAAATTGTGTTGCTGTTTTTGATGGGATTTTACTTTGTGTTGAGGCCATACTGGATATCCAGTACCCCAAAAATGGGTAATAACTTCAACCATGTACACGGCTGGTGCCAAATATCCAAAAGTAGGTCATTGAACAAGCCACAGAACTGTGTGTTTTTCTTCAGATAATATGGGGGCCTTATGAAAGAAAATACATTTTCAGTGTTAATGAACTGTTTTGTGATTATGTATACAACACAATTTCAGTATCATTAGAAGTATTTTATTACATGGAGGGCTTGGTTCAGGACTTTTAATTTGAGTGTCCTGTAAGTTCAGTGTATACAATGTGCATGTTGTTCATCCTAACACAAACTGAAATATCCTCAATGCATTGCTGTCTTTCTTTTATATGCCCCAAAATACACCATCCCCAAAGTAAACCTCAACCAGAGGGCACAAAACTCTTTGTTGCATTAATAAAAAGCTTAATAAAAAGCACATCCATTAAAAAAAAGTTTCTAACACAGCTCCGGAAAGCAAAGGAAAACCAGTCTCCTCTTTGCTTATATTGAAATCCTCCGACATTCTTCTTTACAAATCCTCATTTTGTAATTATTAATTAGTGACTGTTGTTTTGTTTTGATCTCTTCTCTGCATTTCTGCCTGTGTCACTTTTGAGCAGCTCTTATTTTTAAAATAACTCTTACTGAATTCGTCTGAAAGAAGAAGGCCATACACACCTAGGATGACTTCAGGATGAGTCATTTATGGCTTCATTTTGCCAATTTTTCTTTTATAAATGAACATACAAAATAGAACATTATAAATGACAAAATGCAATTCTACTAAAAGTTCTGTGGTTCTATGGGCACAAATTCAGTAGGTACAGTATCTGAATGCAAAATTTGAGCTGTTGATGCATCAGTCTGACAGTTTTCAAGGTGCTGAACAAACATGGTGTTTTTGCAGTGGTTTCGCTTAGAGGAACAAGTGACAAGTACCAGCAAGGCTTTCGACAAGAACCAAATAGAAAGAGATCAAATCGGCTCAGTGCTCATTGTAGAAGGCCAGGTGTAGTGATGAAAGAAAGTCTGAAGAACAGAGTGAAAAAAGAGGGGGAAAAGCTGTGTGTGCACACAATATTCCAGATATGTAGGGTGTCTCGCACTGGAAATGGAACTGTCAACACCCCACCACGCATCATCACTCACATCACACACACACACACACACACAAACACACTTTTGTGCTCATTGCAATGCCATTAAACTTCTAGAGAAAACAAAGTGGGACAGAGAGGGGGATGTGCGGCACCTAAACATTTGCTCTCCAAACATTTAATGTTCTCTTTTGATTGAGAATATTTAACACTAATATCACAATTATTCATCACAAAAATTATCTCAAGGTCACCAAAAATTGAATTTGTGATATGTCTGTTTGAAAAACAACTTGATCTGACTTTTATCCATTGGGGATTGATTGGATCAGAGTAGACGGTCTGAAAAATAAGAGGGATTGGTGACATAAGCTGAAAATTCACATTGATGAAAGAAAATAAACAAGGTCAATTTTTATTTCCTGTCGACTTTAGTGTTTTTTTTTTCTGGAACTTAATTTAATTGCTCTCAGAGGAAGACAGGTCTAACAAATTGTTTCTTATGAATTAAGAGGTCTAGAAATTCAGGTCAGACCAAACCAGCAGTCCCAAACAACAACAGACATTCATTGTGCTGTGAAATACAGTGCGTGTCTTGACACACAAATGCACAGGAAGTGTGTGATGAATGCACAGGAATAAAGCTCATTCTGATTCTGAATAGGTCAAATCAATTTCCATTTTCATGGTACATCTATAGGCAAGTCCTTCAAATCTCTAACACACCAACACTAAATAATGAGAAACTAATATTCAGCCGTTTAAAACTAGTCTTTTCTACAGGTTAAGCAAATAAACATTAAATTTAGTATTTGTGTAGGTGGCTTGTCAAGCAGTGTCCTGCAGTGTGACATACTACACATCACAAAACTTTCTTTCATAGTAATTATATCATATCGGCAGAGATAGGCACAAATACATCAAAAAGTATTTTGTTACAAATTACAAATACTTGCTCATAAAATGTATTTAATTAAAATAAAAATAAAAACTGGTGTGAGAAATGTATTTCAATAAAATACAACTCATTTGTCATTTGAAAATGCTAAAATACAAACAATATTTACAAGCAATCATTTGAAGTGCAAGAGACAGTGCCATTAGATTTGGTAATAAACACATACACACTTAAAAGAAAGAGCGTGCAAAGAAAGTCAAACAACCTTTACAAAAGAAAGGTTTGTAAACCTTTTGTTTACAAGGTTTGTAAATCCAACCATGTCGGATGATTTTGAAGTTGGAGGAGAAAATGAGAAGTTTTTCACCCTATACCCTACCTTTTTGAACGGGAGTTTAAAGACGAAAAAAAAAAACATTCATGACCTTTCCAATGTGATTATGTAATGTGTGAAGTTGTAGACGTGCATCGCAGAGCTAGTGCAAGATGAGCATTAGTGGTTAAAAGTATATACATTTGAGTTTTTTTAGAAAATGACCAATCTTTTTTTGTGTTGAGGACCCCTGAGGACCCTTATTCCTCAGATGGGATTGTGTAGAGCCCTTTGAAGCTGTCACGTACGGTGTTACAGATAACACAGGAGAGGGAACCAATTGCAGGTAAGTCCTTTATTTGAAGGGTAATCCAAAGGGGTAAACAGTCCAGGCAGGGTCAAAACCAGAATATCCAAACATAACATAAACCAAACAAGAAGACAAGGCAAGGGCAAGAACTGACGGACATGAATTAACATTCAACAAGGAACATTAAACAAGGACTCCATAACACAGACTCAGACAGAACGGGTATAAATACACAGAAGGATAATGAGGGAACAGGAGACAGGTGGGGAACAATCAATTACTAAACAGGAGGAAGGTGACCAAATAAGGGAACAGGAAGTGATAAGGAGACAGACACCGTGAGAAAGGAGGACACCTAGTGGAAACCCAGGGAACACAACCCAGACACTGTGACAGAACCCCCCCTCTACGGAGCGGCTCCCAGACGCTCCACGACAGACACAAAACAGAGACCAGGAGGGAGGCGGACAGGTGGAGGCTCAGGGGGAGGGACGGAGGGCCAGAAACACAAAAACATGGGGAACAGGCACCAGAATGTAAACACAAAACAGGGAGACCAGGAGGGAGGAGGACCGGAGGAGGTTCAGGGGGAGGGACGGAGGGCCAGACTAACAGAGAGGAACAGGGACAGGGGTGAACACAAAAACAAAAAGGCAAAAAAAACAACATGAAGCCCCCCAGGGCAGAGCAGAAGACCACCACATCCTTGGGGTCGAGGCCAGAGTCCTCCAGGGCGGGGCAGAAGACCACCACAGCCATGTGGTCAGGACCAGAGCCCCCCAAGGCGGAGCAGACCTCCGTGCGGCTGGACCAACGGGACGACGAAACTCTGGTAATTCCCTGGTGTCCTTACTGGACTCCAGAAGATTGGTGCTGGACTGACACTGCTCATGAAGATCAATGGTGACTTGCCTTTGTTCATGAAGATCACCGGTGACTTGACTCAGTCCTTGAAGATCACCGGTGACTTGACTCAGTCCTTGAAGATCACCGGTGACTTGACTCAGTCCTTGAAGATCACCGGTGACTAGCTCTGACTCTGAAAGGTCACCGGTGACTAGCCCTGACTCTGGAGGATCAGCGGTGACTAGCCCTGACTCTGGAGGATCAGCGGTGACTAGCCCTGACTCTGGAGGATCAGCGGTGACTAGCCCTGACTCTGGAGAGTTCACTGACACCTGACTCGACTCTGGAGAGTTCACTGGCACCTGACTCGACTCTGGAGAGAGTTCACTGACACCTGACTTGACTCTGGAGAGTTCACTGGCACCTGACTCGACTCTGGAGAGTTCACTGGCACCTGACTCGACTCTGGAGGGTCCAATGGCACCTGACTCGACTCTGGAGGGTCCACTGGCACCTGACTCGACTCTGGAGGGTCCACTGGCACCTGACTCGACTCGGGAGGGTCCACTGGCACCTGACTCGACTCGGGAGGGTCCACTGGCACCTGACTCGACTCGGGAGGGTCCACTGGCACCTGACTCGACTCTGGAGGGTCCACTGGCACCTGACTCGACTCCGGAGGGTCAGCTGAGACTCTCATCCTGTGCAGCGGCGCTGGGCAAGCAGCCATCTTGGGCCATGACTCTGGACAGGCGGCCATCTTGTACTGTGGTGCTGGGCTGGCGGCCATCTGGAGTTGTGGCGCTGAACCGGTGGCCAATGTGGGCATTGGCGCTGGGCTGGCGGCCATCTTGTACTGTGGCGCTGGACCAGTGGCCAATTTGGGCATTGGCGCTGGGTTAGCGGCCATCTTGTGCTGTGGCGCTGGACTGATGGCCATCTTGGGCTGTGGCGCTGGAACGGTGGCCAATTTGGGCATTGGCGCTGGGTTAGCAGGCATCTTGTGCTGTGGCGCTTGGCTGGTAGCCATCCTGGGCAGTGGTGCTGGACTGACGGCCATCTTGGGTTGTGGCGCTTGGCTGGTAGCCATCCTGGGCAGTGGTGCTGGACTGGCGGCCATCTTGGGTTGTGGCGCTTGGCTGGTTGCCATCCTGGGCAGTGGTGCTGGGCTGACGACCACCCCGCCGGAAGAGACAGGAGTGGCTGGGGCATCCCACAGAAGCCGATGCTGCAAATAGTACACAAACTCCCAGAACTCCAAAGTTTCTAAATGCGCCATCTCCTCCTGAGAAACTGGATCATCCAGCCCGCTGTTAAAATAATCTTTAAGGGCTGCGTTATTGTATCCCATGCCCTCGTCCAGGGACCAGAACAACTGTACCAGGGTACCCGCCTCATTACCCTCTTGGCGGAGGGCGATCAACTTCAGATACTTCGCCCTCCGCTCCGCCAT
Source organism: Carassius carassius (assembly GCF_963082965.1). Lineage (NCBI taxonomy): Eukaryota > Metazoa > Chordata > Actinopteri > Cypriniformes > Cyprinidae > Carassius > Carassius carassius. The sequence continues at coordinate 6,420,805 of NC_081779.1, read as the reverse complement.
CCTGGCTGGGGAGCGGGAAAAAGACATACCGCTGGTTCCTTGCAGGACGGAGTCCTTCTGTCACGTACGGTGTTACAGATAACACAGGAGAGGGAACCAATTGCAGGTAAGTCCTTTATTTGAAGGGTAATCCAAAGGGGTAAACAGTCCAGGCAGGGTCAAAACCAGAATATCCAAACATAACATAAACCAAACAAGAAGACAAGGCAAGGGCAAGAACTGACGGACATGAATTAACATTCAACAAGGAACATTAAACAAGGACTCCGTAACACAGACTCAGACAGACCGGGTATAAATACACAGAAGGATAATGAGGGAATAGGAGACAGGTGGGGAACAATCAATTACTAAACAGGAGGAAGGTGACCAAATAAGGTAACAGGAAGTGATAAGGAGACAGACACCGTGAGAAAGGAGGACACCTAGTGGAAACCCAGAAAACACAACCCAGACACTGTGACAGAAGCTGCATTGAAACTGCAGCTTCAAACCACTGATCCCCATTGAAGTCCACTATATGGAGAAACATCCTGGAATGCCTCAAAAACCTTTATTTATTTTCGGCTGAAGAAAAAAAGACATGAACATCTTGGATGACGTGGGGGTGAGTAAATTATCAGGAAATTGTTATTCTTGAAGTGAACTAATCCTTTAAAGCGCTCTATGTAGAATTCAGAAACCCTTGTTTCTGTAGCCAGCAAATTGCTCATGCCCTTGCACACATTCTAGTAATGCAAGCGACGGCAAGTGTGATTCACTGACATCATGTTGACAGATGAGGTTCATTAAAATTACACTGTTATGATAGTTTCCTTTGGATTTTTCCAGCAAAACCGCCCTGAGTCCTTCACATAAAAATTTGTTTTACACACTGCAGGATGTTCCATACATGTCCACATTAAAGATATGATCTTCAATGGCAACATACTGATTTGTTGGCGAGGTCTTACCCTGGTTTTCTGCTGAGGTGATAATTCTTAAGAAGAACCCCTCCATCTCTGAACAGCAAAGGTTTTGTAGTTCTTTATTTCATTCCCTTGGCCTTCACATGCCCTGGATTCTGACACAATGCTCCACAGCTACAGGGTCATCGAAGGTCAGCATGATTATAAAGGACCTGGAGAGACATACAGAGAGAGAATGAGATGCTGTCAAGACTTTGCTGATGCCACAGGAAGCTCTGCTGATTACTGGTGTTGATGGATTAGATGGGCGGTACCTTCACAGTATCCTGAAGGACCTGGGATATTAACACAATGCTTCCAGGTTCAATCTCAAGTAGAAAAGTAACTGATAACCAAGTTAAATCATCATTGTGCCCTTGAACAAAGCAGATAGCCTAGTTTTTCCCCTGAGAAATGTCTCCAATTGAACATTGCATTGCTCAGAGGCTGCACTTTTACTGCATACTTACTGGAATTTTCCATTATGTTTAGGGAGCATATAAGTATACTGCATACTTACTGGAATTTTCCATTATGTTTGGGGAGCATATAAGAGAATAAGGCTCTCATACTCTAGGGGGAAAAATTATTAAATTCTCAGTAATGTAAATAAGTGAGATATTTATAACAGTATAGAAGACAACATATGCATATGATGAATGAGAGATGAACAAATAAACATTCCTAAAACTATCAATTAGATGACAGAAGGCATGTAGCTGATTGCATATAATATGTTTTATTATATGCAACAAAGTTTAGAAATGTGTATATCACACACATCAGAACAATATCACAAACACACCACAGAAAACCACGCTTTTATATTAAATTGTACCAAAATGTTTTGTGATATAGTTCTTTCAGATTATCCTCTCTAGACACAAATTCCTCTCTCGGTACAACTCACAAAACCAAAAATAAACACAAAAATAGTTCAAGCATCACGAACAGCCTAAAGCCAGCAACCACCTAAAACCTTCATTACAGAATAACCACAAATCTCTCGGCCTTGGAAACCATTGTTATGGCAACAGCTGGTATAGAGCATTGTGCAGCTCAGAGTTTGCTAAAACTAATAACTTTCTTCCTTTCTTATTTCATGTCTTGACTGAAACTGCAAACTAATGACTTTTAGACATACAATTGGAGCTCTCTTGCTAAGAACAGACTATTGATCTAGTCTTATACATTTTCTATGTAAACAACCAAGGTAAAAGTTATAAGACAACAGAATTAAAGGTCCCTCTTCAAAATATGCAAATTACAGTTTTAACAGCAATGTGTTAAAATTTACATTTTATATTTACTAACATAGTTTATGACGAAAATGTGCAGCATTCGCCTATGCAAAAATTACTTCCACAGTGACACAAGGTGAGGAGTTCTCTAATTGTAAAATTTTATAAAGGTAAAAAACATATTTTAGTGGTATTAATTTGGTATATTAACAACTTTTCTTAATTTAAATTGAACCTGTAAAACTTCAAATAGGCCCCATTTACACTGCATGGTTCAAGTGACCCAATTACGATTTTTTCCTCTCATGTGGCACAGATCGGATATGACCGGTGAACGTGTAAGTAGGAAAAAACTGCATGGATTCCGATGTTCTCAGATAGGATTCAGGCCCTCATTTATATGTGGTAATAAATCGGATAAGAATCGGATACGTGCATTTGCATTCCCCAGTAAATGCGAGTCGTACGTCATTAAAAAAGTTACATCAACTCAGGTAGACACCACCAACTGAGATCACATGACTTATTATAGGCGCAAAATTCGCCCAGACTGCAACAAGGGCTCCTCTTTTTTCTCCGCCGTACGAGACCAATGTTTTGCAGATGTTTTTATTGACTTTTAAAATATTGTGGAAAGCAAAACTGTAGCGCATTAAACCTTCATAATCATCGGGAAGAAGGAGGCGGGAACCGGCGGACAATAAAACTGAAACTTTAATTACAAAATAAACACAAAACAGCGAACAAAACCAAAACACAAACTAAAATCCAGGCCTGGTCCTCTCTCGTCCTTCACTGTCGTCGCTCCTGTTTTATATCCTTCCATCTCCTCAGTGGGACTCGAAACCGGTGGGTCGAGCAGTTGTCGCTCATTTCTCAATCACTCCACCGGCCTTGCCCCGTTCCCACGGCTCACGGCCCCACCCCACTCGTCACAAAAACACTGTATAATTTTATTTGCATCTGCATCCATTGTATTTCGTGCTGTTTTACTTCCTTTTTCGGGTCAGAACGTCTACGTTTGGTAGTTTAAGCAGTGTATAGTGTAAATGCAAAAATTGGATACAGAACACTTTTAAAAGATGATGTAAGCGGGTCGTCAAAAAAATCGGATGTAGTCAGAAAATCGGATTTGGGCATCAAGCCCTGCAGTGTAAATGCAGTCATATTGCTATTTTTATGGTAAATCTCTGGCAACTACAGCTGCCAAGGTGTTTGTTTGTTTGTTTGTTTTTTACCAGAAATGTCACTTTGACTTGTAATACAGTGTATAATATTCAATTTGTTATGAAATAAAGTTTAATACTTTGGATTAAGGGGTTTGTTCAAATCACAAACCCTAATTGTAAGCAACAGTTATAATGACAATTTCCTTAAACAACACCAAGTAACTACATGAATCCTAAAATAATTAAAGAAAAACCTCTCTGTGGCATTTTAGATCAGTCTTGTTAAAGTGAGAAAAAAAGAGGAAATCATTTTAAAGGATGTTTGTGAAGGAAACAGGTGCACAAAAACAATCTTACACTGCATGTCACAGAGAGCTCCTTCTAACCCAGTTGCCACAAATGAATGACAAATGCTTGTTTTGAGATGTATGACTGTAGATATGATTGTGGTCCTGAAACAAAGAGCGGGGCTCTGAGTCTACAGGAACTACTCATGAGACCTGTAGAAATGGGAGAGGCAGGCAAACATGAGGGCTGTGCTTGGAATAGCATGCTACTTTTACTACTCCTGCTATTTTGACATAATATAGTATGTAACTTTCTGTATGCATTGAATATACAGATAAAGAACTACATTTGCCAAAATGTGCATTAAACAACTAATTTCTATAATGCAATAATCTACATGCAGCGGGGCTAACAGGGCTATGCTAACCAACCAAACATCTTGGGAATACCCTGAATAACTTACTACTAGGGTGACCATATTTGCTCTTTTTCTTAGACATGTCTTGGCTGGGCTTTCACTGTGAGAAGTTGGTCGTATTTGTAGTACAGGTTCAGTAGAGTATCAAACATTCAGCATAAACTGACAGGCCTCATGTTCTGCATGTTTTTGAAGCCAGTAATCACTGCATTTCTTCAAAGCGTGTGCATGCATTTGTGGCAAGCTCACTAGGCAGTCAGTCACACCCCGGCCTATTGCTAGATCAGGCCATCCAGGGCGTTTCCTCTCACCTCTTTGCCATCATATTTTCATCGCTGTCAAAAGCTCTGTTAAACACACTGACGATCAGCTAGGCCTACTGGTGAGTACATTTTTACAAATTACTGCTTTTATTTGTGGATCACCTGTTTTGTGTACGTGAAAGTAGTGAATCCTTCTGGAAGCAGAGCATTTTTCATACATTTGATTTCAAGCACATTTACCAAAAACAGCACATTTCATTCGAGTTAAAAAGGGGGTCTGAATTCAGACATCTCCTTGTTTTCTTAACTAAAGAGGTTTTTACAACCAAAATCAAATTCAGCATAAAATGGTTGTTAAGACATCCAGAGCTGTAAAATCAGACTTATTAATATTAATATAAAAATCAATATCAGTAAAATATCCAATGTCATAATTTCCCACAACTTCTTACAGAGGAGTTCAGCAAGCTTTGTTTTAAATTTAAGATTGATATGAAATATGTACAGTATGACCTTACATATGTTTATATTTTATTTTAAATATTTTAAATATATATTGCGACTTATCTTCTGGCAAATTAGCAAGCAAACAACCTTGACTGTTCATGGCTTATGATCAACCTCAATGCGTATTTCACAACAGGAAACCACAGCATGTATGTAGTTCGTAGTCTCTTACATGACATGACAAATTCAAAAGCAGCAAAACCAAAATATTCTTGAGTGAGAATTTAAACAATCCAGTCAAAACAAAAAGATTATCTGGAACAGTGTTATTATTTAGGATTGTGATTTAGAATGAGTGGAAAAAATAAACCAAATTCCTTCTTGCATCACACCTGGCCACATTGAAATCATCATCCTGAAGCTTATGTAAGACTCATTATTCCAGTGCCTGTGGTGGTGGTACAGTCACCGCTCATGTAATGCCTGCAGTGACGCCGAAAAGGGATGAATTAAAGTTCGACAGATAACCCAGTTGAAACTGTTTGACATCAAGAACTAAAAGATCTTGATCAAAATCCCACATTAAGGTAATCTCAGGCAACAAACTCCCATCCACAACATTAAATCAAGCTATTTTTTACGACTGCATGTATAATCCAAATCAAATCAATCAATAGGGTTCTTACATTCACGGAAAACCTGAAAATACCAGGAAATTTCCATGGATGGATTGATGAATGAATATTTAAATAAATAAATAAACACTTTTAAAGCTTAGTTTTAAAAACTGACAAATCATGGGATTTCTAATATAAATAGGCTATACATGTTCTTGGTATGATCTGCTCCGAAATATTTCATTGGCCAGAAATTGCTCTTATGCAATCTCTTTTTAGCAATCCTTATCCAGAAATCACAAACGACTGGAAAAGTCATGGGAACTTTGATTCAAGACACATGGGTCTGTAGTTAAACCACTTACCAGGGGGCACAAAATTTGTCATAAATCACAGAAATGTTTATCAAATAAGTAATAAATTCTTTACAAACTGAAAAAGAAAGCCAAAATAAGTGTTGGTGTAAGCGTGTATGGCAAGCCATTTTAGAATTTAAAACTTGGTTTTGACTGTTCTTAAATATAAATTTGGATAGTCACAATTGTAATTTGGTTAGTCATAATTATAATATGACTAGTCACAATGACAATTAGAGATGTCTGCAATTATAATTACACTAATATGAAATCGGTTTAGAGATGTCTCTAAATACTTTAAGACTAGTCCAAACTCCATTTAAGATATCTGTAATTACTTAATTGATATCTTCAATAGATACGTCATACATCCGCAAATGTAATTAGAGATATCTCTAATTCAATTTCGAATCTTCACAATTGTAGTTAAAAATTTCAGAATTCTTTAGAATTCTAATTGTTCCTAGTCGAATTGCTGTTGTGTGATGTCTGAATAAATTTATTCAGCTCCTCCCAGAGCTCCTCCCCACCTACTCTGCTAACTGCTAACAACATAATAAAAGTCTGCTTTTGTTGGCACAGAGAGAAAAGATACTAGATAAAGTGCTTCATGGATTATTAAATAATCTGGATTCAGCCTTATGTGGTAAAAGGTCTCCAGCTTGCATGTATGTATAGTGCTGTGTTTTAATTGAATCATGTTGCAAAATGGACCAAATGCAAAGTAATTGCAAACTGCTCATCTGAATTTATTTATAATTTACACATTATGAAAAACAATGGAATTATAAAAAAAAAAAAAAAAAAAAAAAAAACGTAAAAATTTTACAAATTAATGCATGACGGACAAGAACAATGCTTAAAGGAACAATGGGTCAATGTCATCAAAAGGCACACACACCAGTAATGTTCCTGTGGCTCAGTGGCAGAGCATTGTGTTTGCAGCGCAAAAGGTTGTGGTTGCTTTTTGCACTTGGTGATTCTTTTAACATTATATAAAATGTTGCAACAGCTGACATGAGGCCTATACATGTGTTCATTTGTAAATAAAGGCTAACAAAATTTTATCAGCAACAAACACGTCTCACCATTACAATATAAAACAGGACAAAAGCCTATTTAAGTCCTCTCTGTATAGCCTAACACTTTTACACATGCTCCAGATAAATTTTTATTTCCATACTTTTGAATTTCTTCTGTATAAAACAGTTTAAAATCACCCAAAGATGCTGGAGCTTTATTATACAACTCTTCGACAAAATTGCTGATGACAACAGTTTCCAAGCTAGGATTGGTTAAATAAAATGTTAAAGGTGGGGCACAACAAAGGTGTATTTGCATGCACATTGTAGATCTATAAACTTATTTTGACTAGTCAAACTGTTAATTTCAGATATCTACATTGCAATTACACCTAGTGACAAAGCTAAATGCAGATAGCTCCAAATATAGTTCTTCCTAGTCAAAAATCTGATTGGGACATCGATAATTAATTTTCAGATATTAATTTCCAGTCATAATTCCAATTCAAGATATCTTTAAATATGATTTGCCTAGTCAAAATTCCAATTCAAGATATCTACAACTGTAATGTGGATATATATATTTAAAAAATCTAATTAAAGATATCTTAAACTGAATTTTGACTAGTCAAAACAAATTTAAAGAAATCTTGAATTGAATTACGACTAGTCAAAACTAATTTGAAGATATCTAAAATTATTTTTCAATGGAAGTCAATGGAAGAATATGACTTGTCGTAATAGCATTGTAGATATCTGGAATGTGTATTATGACTAGTCAGAATCACATTGTAGATATCTTAATTCCAATTACTACGAGTCATAATTGCAATATAGATATCTGGAAATACAATATTGACCTAAATTATATTTATGGTTCGTCAAAACAAAGTTTTAAATGTTAAAACGGCTTGCCATACAGCATCTAGTCCGCCTGACTGCAGTAACGTCACGATTCACGAGGGGAACGTCCCCTCGACCGCTGACCAATGAGCGTGCGATATGGAAATGAGCTCCCGCAGGTTCGCCTGAGTAGTGCGCGCTCCCCCAGCCAGCGCTCAGATTAACTAACTTCAGCCCTCGAGCCCGCATCACAGCGATACATAGCAAAAAAATGGGCAAAAGGTGCGTCTAGCCCGTTTAAACGTTAAAAGAAGAATTTCGTCTGACCTGAACTCGGATTTTGTTTCTTACTGGAGTTACTGACGAGCGGAGTAAGTTACTCACAAAGATGAAGTACAAAGTAAGTGACTCTTCAGTCTTCATTCAAATGCGCTATTTCCGTAAACTAAAATCGGAAATCAGTCATTTACTATAAAATGTGTAGAATTTACATGTTTATTGAACTTGGGGTGGGATTTCTATGACTTTTTAAAATGAAAGCACAACTGTTCTTCAACTGTGATAGATAGATAGATAGATAGATAGATAGATAGATAGATAGATAGATAGATAGATAGATAGATAGATAGATAGATAGATAGATAGATAGATAGATAGATGTGTGTATTATTGTATGAATGTTCATTATAAATGGGCAAATTAAGTAAATTCAATGGAGGATGGGCTTCAAGCATCCTTCCCTCTTAGAACCAATGCTATTTCACTAGTTAAATATTGGCTCCAGCTCTGAACAGCAGTAATTCGTGTGTAACCAACCATTCATTTATTGGATGGCTGGTATGATCCGAAAGCAAAGTGCAAATCACATAATTTGTTACAACCATGACACAAAAGCACTTAAGCTCTATTGTAGCGAGACTGGTGATAAATGATGTGATTTACACTCTGCATTTTCAACTCAAGTTACCCAGAGCCACTTGAGGATATATGGGGCCATTCATTAGCCCAGTCTCCAGCCCCTTTTCCAATGTGAGCCTCCCTGCGATTATGTAATGTGATGTTTTAAAGCAAACAGCATGCATTTTTTTCAGAGTAACAGGGTTGCTGTTATACTGAGTGTTCCTGGTGGAGACAGAAAATAAAACCACTCCAGGATTTTATGTGCATGTCCATGTTTGATTTGTGCATAGATTGCCCTTTACACTGCTGGGACTGTTTTCTGAGGGTTTGTTTTATAGATGTCATTCAAAAACGATGAATAGACTAATTAATGAACTCTTTATACTTCTACTCATATGGTATTTTGATTGTTATTAACATTAAGTATTAAAGGAATCATTCACCTAGAAATGTTTTACTACATTTTTTATTTTTATAGTTATTTCACAAATTATTGCTTCTCTCATGAACATGACATGAAAGCTGGGGTGAATGTCAAGATATTAGAACACTTGGAATGTAGTGCATGAGTCTTATCACCCCACTTTATACTTTTATGATGCTTATTTCATAATTGTATAGCTTGACAGTCTCAGGTGCCATTCACTTTCATTATATTAAATATTGCATTTTTAAACAAAATTAAGCTACTTTTTGTGTAAAACAGACAGCGATTTTAGCAGTCTTCCTTTAAAAAGTTTTATCAGCTGATTCTGGGGCACACCGAAAGAATGTCTCAACTTTGGCCAAATCTGTACTTCCAGCCTATGTGCACACAGCGTGGGGCAGCTTTTCATTCAGGAGAAACTTGGCTCTTGGGTGCGATTCCCTCCCATTTGCATAGTCTTTGAGGCTTTCAGCCCTTTGGGATGATTTGCTTCCTACTTTGGAAGGATCGAATGGCTCTTCCTAAACGGAATGCTTTTGTCTGCTTCTCACTATCTGGGGAATGTGGAGTACTTGGCAAGACACGGACTGTTAGCACATATCAGACTGTTTGGATTCCTCTACAGTATCTCTCTCAAATGTACTTCAAAGTATTTTACGCTCAACAAAGCTGCATTTATTTGATTTGCGATAATAAAGTAATAATGTGAAATATAAATAAAAATGAAAATAAATATGTTCCATTTTAATACATTTACAAATTTCAGAAGCCATTACTTCAGTCATCAGTGTCACATGATCCTTCAGAAATCATTCAGTCAAGCTGATTTGGTGCTCAATAAACTTTTTACAGATTACATAATATTTAATGAAAAGTCAAAAGAACAGAATAATAATAATAAAGAAAAAAATAATATTTTAGTAACATTGTAAATGCATAATATTTATTTTTAAAGAAATAATTCTTATCGTCATATCTATATATAAAATGTTTTTATTAATTATTATAATATATGTTACAATATTTGTATATATTTTTTCATACAAATAAAAAATAAGTAAATAAATACATTAATTAATAATAAAACACACACACATAGATAGATAGATAGATAGATAGATAGATAGATAGATAGATAGATTTTTTATTAATGTTAATATAAAGTCATTATAGAAAAACATTATGCATTTATTCCTTTTGATTTTGGAGAGAAATATTACCTATTTCACCCCATAACTTCAGAGGTAGTCACATTAAAACAGAGCAGATTTCCATTTATCTCCTATTGACATTGATAGATCCTTTATTTTGCTGGCATTTCTGAAACTTTTAAAGCATCTTTGCCTCAGAGACTGGTTTACTTTGTGGAGTACCTTTACCACAGGGTATTTGAGGGTCAAGGCCACAGGGGCAAACTGATAATGCTGTTGTTGTTTCTGACGCAGAACGACTGATGTACATCACTCTGAGTGCCACACAGGCTGTTCTCGGTTCACGGTCTGATAACTAATCTGTCAAACCTAACAGAGTGGAGAGACAGCTGATGTCCAAACTTCCTCAGTCTAACCTGTCCTCAAGATTAGAGATTACTTCCACCAAAAAAAGTCTTTAAAAAAACAAGTTTTCTCAAGTGGTTCTTTTTGGGTATCAAGAAAGTCCCTCACACAGTCCATGAGGTGAAGTACTGTTCCTAGTTAAATATTAAGTTCCTACGAGGGCAGTTTTTCCACCTTTGGAGCATTGAAGACACTAAACAGGCCTCATCTTTCAGTCACATGGTCCACATCTTGACGTCACTCATCACAAAGGTCAGTCAGAACGCAGGCCTGTCGACGTCAGTTATGTTTTCCAGCAGGTGTGAGAAGATACATAAAACACAGATAATCCCCAAACAAGCAGACCTATTGACTCTTATTAGATTTCAGAGCTCTTGTAGCCTGTTTTTAACAGACATTGAGATCTGGGAACAGTTTTAGACTGTTACGCCATAGATTTTCCTTCGGGAGAACACGAAATGAGAGCCGACCACTCCTTGAAGCACTCAAACTTCTGCACCCTTCTTTCCTGCTTTCTTTTCACTCTTATGTAACTGTGGCACAAATAGCCTGACAAGCACAAAGAACTGATTAGGTGAAGTAAACCTACTGTTTTTTTCTTCTTCTTCTTGTTCTTCTTCTTCTACTTTTTCTTCTTCTTCTCCTTCTCTCTCTAGGCTGTAATTCAAGTCAATGGTTTTGTTTGGAAATTGACATTGTTCTCAATGTGTCTGAGGAGAAAAAGATAGTGGGTTGCCTCACTGAAATGAAAATAAATGTGACATATAAGGTAGAGAAAGGTTAAGCTGTGATTTAGTGACTTATTTTTGTGTGTTAGAACGATAAAATTGTAGTTACCATCAGTGATTTCTACGGGACAGGAAAAACAAAGATCTCTCTCATTCCTATAATGGAGACCAAATGAAACAAGTCTCCTGATTCTCAGAATTTAGAAGTAGATAAATGACCTAAGCAATCTCACATGCATCTACGGTAGTTTATTTCCACCATGGAATAAAAAAATAATTTAAAAGGTAAATGCAACTTTTTATTTCTAATTTGTTTTCTTTTTCTCTCACAATGGAAAGCTTATATCTCACAAGTCAGACTTTTTTATATCTCCAATTACTGAATTTTCTTTTTAGAATTGTGACATATCTAGTGTTTTGGAAACATTTGCCAAAATAGTCACTCAAAAGTGAGAGTTTTCGATATGAACTCAAACATTTCTCATCAGATTTGTCCTAATTATAAAGAAGACATAACTATATGGATAACCTAATTATCTAAACCATATTAATTTTATAGCTCTGTACTCGTCTCATTTGCATTATATCTATAGAAGAATTTTAGCTGATGCTGAGACAAGATTGATAATGCAGCAGAGAACTCAATGAAGAGCAATAACGTTTATCTTTAGGCGTGTGGGAAGTTATTAAATGTAAAGGAACTCACCGAAAGGTCTTTCAAGTTTAAAATCACTTCTAGTTTCCATCTATTTGAGAACACTGGCGTATGAAGACTTTTGTGTGAGTGAATGTGTGTTTGGTTTGTGTGTGTGTGTGTGTGTGTGTGTGTGTAGACCTCATCGTGGTGGTATTGTGCATAAAGAACACTTCTCAGCAGACATTCCACATTCCCCAGGGTAAGAACAAGGAATATTCAGAGAGCAGGTCTCAACCAGCGATCCACAGCACAGCTCTGCCCTGTTTGAAAGACATGGACAAAGAAAAGAGATGATTCTGAAGGAGCTGAGAGTCCTCCTGCATAAACAGACATGGGGGGGGGGGGGGTTGCAAAGATGCATCAAAAAAGGAACTGTGTACCTTTCAGAACCATACTTAGATGTTAAGGAGCACATATCCTGCTAATATTCAGATTAGTGCTCGACCGATATGTGAAACACAAACTTTATTCTTCAAGCTTGGATTTTGTGGTTATATTCATGCATCAATGCATGAACACAAATCTTTAGAATTCAGATCATAATTTTGGCAAAATAGCAGACAAACTAAAAGAAAGCCAACAGTCTGTTTGCCTCGAAGTGTAAACTATTTGAGATTGATGTAAAGGAGGATAGATTGCCTTTTGTGGTGATTTAGAGTGATTATCAGTCAATGGTGGGATGGCAAACTGTCAGATAAGAGGAACTTTGACAGCTGCAAACAAGGGAAGCAAATAAAGGTGATATGATAGTGTGTTTCCCTTGAACTTTGTGACTTCTCTTTACTTGTAATCATCACTATTTAGACTGACCGCTTCAGCTGTTCACATAATTGGAAAATTCTGTATGAATTTGTCATTAATTTTACATTTTCTTCATGTGTTTAATTTAGTCAATTTTATTTTATTTTAGAAAACAAGAAAAAAAAATGTGTTCTATTTTTGGTCTTTTTATATATTTTCATAATCTTTTTTTCCTAGTCAAAATATATACTTAAAACATTTTGATTATATATTTTTGATATAGTATTTATACTTTTTACAAAATCGAAAATATATAAAAATATTTATATAATATTAACAATATATAGAAAAATTGCCAAAAGTATTATCGGAAAAATACACACTTTTGGCAATTTTTCTATATATTGTTAATATTATATATAGTTATAAATCTATACACCATAAACTATCTTTCCCTTTTACATTTTTTTTAAATGTAAATTTTTTGCTTTGTGAGCTCACTGAATAAATAAAAGGTGCAGTTTTTTCTTGTGCTGTTTTTTAATCTTGTAACACACAGTGGTTTCTGATGACATATGTTTTTCTGCTTCTTTTAGACATGTCAGCGTGAAACACGCTTGCCCTATTGACCCAAAATGCTTTGAAAGTTATTTACAGCAAGCTCATGCACTGCTTATCTGTTTCGGACCACTACCGAATAAAGTTCTGGGTAAATTGCCCCTCAGAAAGTCCCTGATTGTGGGGTAGTACTTTTTCAAAGGTTTTGCAAACTTTCAGGGGCGGAATTTGGGCGCTAAACATGTTGATTGGCTGAGTTCACGCAGCATTGTGATTTCAACCACCATTTATTTGGATGGTTTTCAAAATATTACTGTTATTGTGTCATGAAATGTAGTTTTTAAATCAGTACTCCGAGCAGTATCGATATTTTAACGTTTCTGTTCTGCATTCCTCTGATATTATTACCATTCCGTAACCGGTTTGGGTGGAAGAAATACTGGTTAATAACGTTATTTTTTTAAAAACAATATTATTTGCCTAATAATAATAATAATATAATAATAATAAAGTATAGCATTTTCTTTACTCAAAAAGAAAAGGAAAAATAGAGATCTAACGCTTAGTCCTCAGTTGGGCAGGGAAGGCTAAGCATGCTGGTACTTGAGTGTCGAATGCACATGCACCAACGCCGAGAAAAAAATGGCAATTTTTGCGCTGCGTCATCAGGCCTAATTTGGTCTTAATCCGGCCCTGAAGGCGGTTCATTGTCATTGAGACTCTCCTATGATGAGTTCACAGCTGAGCGGACATTTCACTCGTTGGCTTCAGTCACATTTGCATATGCCGGAGTCTACTGGAATTCGTGATTGGTTGACAGCAAATTTCAAATATTAAATGGAACGATAAAATAATGTTATTAACCGGTTGTCGGCCATTTCAAATTTTCGATTCTGTTCGGAACTATAAAATTTGATTTCGTTTCTGGTTCTGTTCCTGTCAAAATTTCGTTCGTTTCCGGTTTCGGAGCCCTGTTTAAAAGTATTTCAGGCGAGAATGTAGTTTTTTAAAACTTAAATCAGCAGTTTATTTAAAAAGACAGTGCCTATTTAAAAAATGTGTTTCGCCGATGTTAACTAATAAATACTGATATCAAGACCCTGATGTTCTGATGTAAGGAACAAGGTCAAGTCAACAGCTATAGCATTATATTTCTCATATATCAGCTGTATGTTTTGAAACTATTTGTTTTTAAATCTATTTACATTTTTACAGTACTTATTTATCATTTATTTCATTTTGAGATGCCAAGCTGAACACAAGCTTCGGGCTGAATTTCTAGTTACAGCAAGGCTTGTAATGACAGAATAAATAAGCAAAATAAGACTGTCTCTTTGATAAGCCACTAAGATGTTAAACTAGGTGTTTATTGCACTGATTAGATGTGTAAATGTCATTACACCCCACCTACAACAATCTGGGTCTTTTTTTCAGTAATTATGGTGAAAGGTTGCCAGTTTTTGGCCACCACAAGTCTTATTATGTCCATGCCTACAGCATTTGAACACCAAATCTAACCACAGAATTGTGCAACTGCTCCAAAACGCTAGTGTGGTTTAAAGGTGTTAAAGGAAAAGGCTGTGCTTTATGATTAGAGTTTTTGAGGTTGTCATGTTGGCTGGACTCTGTTTGGTGTGTTTGTTAGGTGGTTGGTGGGTGTTTTTTTTATTTTTTTTTGCTGGTGTCATAAGTCATGTTGTCAGCTTTAGTGTGGGCGATCACTGATTCACAGTGCTGAGGAAAAGGGAGGGATAACTAATACTAACATCACGCCATCACTGAAATGAGACAACTCTTTATTTTGTGTCCCCTCGCAGCCTTTTATGTATTGGTCAGATGCAAAGTGAAACCACTTTAACCCCCCCCCCTGGTGGGAGTTTCCAGAGTGTCAGCGTTCAAACCATCAGATTGAAATCAGATTTTACTCTCATGCACATGCTTGTGAATATTCTGCAACTACAGATCAATTTGTTGCATTTGTTTTACACTTCTGATCATTGCATTGTCACAAGCTGCTATTTGCTAAGTTTATTACTGTCACTGAAGTTTCTATATATTTTTGTGCCAAAACTGTTAAATCTTTTGTTTATTATCAATTGAATCTCACAGTATCAGACTACCAGTCAATAATATGTTCAGGTCGTATTCAACACAAAATCAAAAGAAATAAATTAGAAATTATGTTTTGCTTAATGAAAATGAAATCTATAGGACATATATTTAAATGTTTTGTATTGTGACATTATTTTCATGACAAAAACATTTCGACCCCAATTCTCACTAACATAATCAATATTTATAATAATATAGGGAAAAGAAATTTGGAGGTGAAATGTTCTTAAATTATATAATTTCACACAAAAAAATCACAATGGTCCAAAATAGGTTTGAATATTCATTAAGCACAATGTTATTTAATTGTTATTTATTATAGCTTTTTGGATGAAATATGACCTGTTTTCATGAGATGTTAGTATTTGCAGAAACTGAATTCAATATATTTTGCAATGGTGATATCAGCTACATCATGCTATATGACAAATTAAAAATCACTTTAATTCATAATGTGTTACGTAAAATGTTCTGTAAACATCCACAATCTCTTTTTATGCATGTTCTAGCTTTTAGTTGTTCATGTGTAACTTACTGTACATCAAATTAGAGCATTGATCAAGCACTATTGTGTTTTGGCTTGGGGCATGAATTATCGATCACGTTTTGCTGCTATTATTGTCACCGTCTGTTTGTCAAAGGTGGGTTAGTTGCATGTAAACTCACATGCAACTATCTTTTCTGCCAAAACATGACGCATTGCATTAAGATGTCAAGACAGACAAACTAGCTCAAGAATTATCTAAAGTAAACATAATCATAACCAATCCCTTGAATGTCCCCTTTGTTCACCACACTCTAGTTCATTTAGTGCAACAGCCAAGTTGAGTCATCAGGTCTGTATTAGAGTCATTATGGTAATTATCTTCTATATTTATTTGAGTGAAATGAGGGTAAAAGGTGCTGGTTCACCAGTCCTACCCACACCACCCTCCCTCCAGGGGAACGTTAAAGTGAGCTGGCCTTAATTCTCACACCACTCCATTTCACTGGAGGAACACACCACTTTTCGCAAGGTAGGGGGTTTGCTTATTGGCCGAGACCATTTAATGATCTTTGTTTACACAGTGGTTTTTTTTTGTACCCTGAGGGTTTCGATTTCTGCAGTTTTTTGGTGACTTTGGCAGCATTGTTGGGGGAATTTTTCACTAGTGTTTTGACGTGCTCATTAACTTACTTTCATAATCAGCCTTGATGATTTTACTGGAGTAATGCCAAAAACCACAAAATGAGAGTGTACTTAAGAAGCAGGGAGGTTCTCCCATACGATAGTAATTTTTGTTGTGTAATGGTTTTAAGTTCTGTGCAGGTTAGCACGTATTACTCAACAGAGGGTTTATTTTACAAGCACAAACTGTCTCGCCACAAAAAAAAACATCTTCATTTAGAACCGAATGAGTCATGAATTTCCCAAATGTCTCTGAGCGGAGAGCTGATGTAAAGGCATTGGTCCAGGTGTGGATACGAGAAGCTAAAATTAGGCACCCTACTCGCACCCCATCCAATTTTAAACTTAGCCATTCCCAAATACATCAGTGTTTTAAGTGTTTTATTTTTAAGTGTTTTATTTTGAATTTCAATAATATGAAATATCAATAATGATGATTTTTTTTTTTGCAAATGTGTGTCACTCTTGCTCATCATTATAATATATAACATTAATTATATTAAATTAAGCATTATTTGTGAATTTAAATAATAACTTTGTCCTGAATCAGTTTTAGTATCACTGAAATACTATTATAACTCTTATTAATAATTTAAATGTTTTTATTTTCATTTTTTCATTTTTCTTTCTAATTTTAGTCAGTTTTAGTAATTTTGGTTTTGTCCTTTTTATTAGTTTCTTTTGTTTTGTTTTTAAATGTCTGTATTGTTTTTATACATTTGTAATTCAGTTTTAGTTGTTTTAGTGAATCAAATAAACTAAAAGAAAATTAGAAATGTTTTATTTTTATTTTTAAGCAGATATCATGGTACTTTAAGTATTACTTTTTATTGTAATTTCAGTTAACATTTAAGTAACCTTTATAATTTTGGTTTTAGTTTGTTAACTATAATAACCCTTATTATTTATATAATACCCTATTTGTAGTCAACATTGTAAATTTGAGGTGTTGCACCAATTGGTAACTTCTAGACAGTGAGAATTATTTGCTGGGCAAACCTGGACACATCTGGTTCTTTCCATGTAAAACACCAGTGTTTTATAAAATGGCCAAACGTTTTATGAGAGTCCATGAAATACCCTACATCATGTAGCTTTACAGTTCAGTTACGGATCACTTTCAGGAAGTCTTTTCAACATTTAAGTGTTGGGCTTTCCCAGACCATCAGGACAGGTAGTGTGTCGCGTGTAGTGGGGCAAGAATGAACCGCTGATTAGATCACTTTATGATGAGGCCAACATCTCTGTTTAGGTCTGTTGCCATGCAGTGAGATTGCAGATTGAGTTATCACAGTCATAAAGGACTGGAATTTATTTTGGATGTAGATAACGCATATTTTCTGCCACAGTCATTTCTAAAGTCTAAGGTAGATGATGGCTAGTTTAGGGTGGTCTTACAGATCAGGGTTTGCTGTAAGATACATGTCAAATGTTTTAGAAATGCAGTACTTCTTCTAAAAGTGTTGCACTGTAGTTGTATTGAAGTTAATTTCTTCTTTTTGCATGGAAACTTTGCACAAGAGGAAACATGTATTGCTGTGATACAATAGTGAATGCTTTGAATGAAATATTTCCAGATCAGTTCTGCTTACAGACATCACATTGTGTGTGTGGGTAGATGAGAAGACCAAAAAATGGTTATCACATATATATTTAGTATAATAGTATAATAAAAACTAGTTAGTGATGTTTACTACGGCTATTGACAATACCACTGCTCATAATAAGCATTAGGGCTTTTTCAAAGTGTTATAATAATGCAATCTCATTAAATGTAATAAAGCATCAGTTTAAAGTTTGTACACACTACAACTAAACTTGGAAATAAAATTAAGTGGTTAAGTGATTCGACTTAAGATTTTCTCATGCATTGTTTAATTCTCTGCCTTGTTTCCCATTCAGTGAATTCTTTTTTGCATTATTTTTGAGCAAATAAGCCTTAAACAGTCTGAATGCTAAAAGTTGAACACCAAACGCTCCTATTAGACAATGGCATTGGTGACCCTTAAAGGTCATGTTCTTAAGCTCACTGTATTAGTGTGCCGTGGTTCTTTGAGCAGGGGATGTTGTCATGCCCTAATGCGGGTGACCGAGGCCATGAATGTTAGACAATAGCCATGCGACCAGACGCCCAATCACAGATAATGATGCTGTTCAAACAGGAAGGTTTGAACGTGGGAACTGGTTTACTTAGCATTGTGGGAAAGCAGACGAAGGCACACAAAGTCTGCTAAGACAGAACCCAAAGAAAAGCTGAGAGACACACTGCTCAAAGTGAAGATAATGTTTGTGTTTGGCCCATGGGAGTGTTATTGATAGGCTGATATTTTGGCCAAGATAAAGCAATTTCTGCCAACCACTAAATTACATCCCAAATTACCAAATTAGAACTGAGTTTTTACATTTCCAAATTAAGGCATGTTGTTAGAATTTCAATGTAAGTGGAACTGAAGCTTAAGAATCTCGTTTTTATCAATATATGTCCTAAATGTTTACAGTGGTGCTGTATGATTACCATATTATTATCATAAAGCCTGACATATGAAATAATAATAACAAAAAAAATATTTTATTTTTAAATGGAACTGTTTATTGAACCTTTAAACGAAATATTTTAAAAAGTCGTGTTTTATAGAAAGTATTGTATCAAATATGATACAATAGGCTTTTGAGGGTTAAGCCATTATGAAAAATAATGGTGTAATTTAAGAGAAATAAATTAAATCTAAATCTAAATCTAAATTGCATTTATTTTCTGTATTTTTTTTGTTGAATATCTTAACTAATTGATTGATTTATAATAAAATATGTTATATATTTTAAAAATGGGAGTGTCATGTATTTAAAATTACAAAATATTATTAGAATTTGAAAAATAAATTGAATGTAAAATAGGTCAAATATATTTCAAAATTCATACACACTAAACCTGTGTAATATTGTTTTATAACTCCAATCTTACATGAGAGAATGTGATATGAAATATGTAATATCCTGTGGCCTGGCACAATATGACCTGAATTCTGCCAGCGCTGTTCTGTTTTTTATTTGTTTTTATTTTTTTCTCTCTCAAAGTGGTTTTTAAATGATTGACAGAAAAATGGTTTTCCAGCATGGCCCCTCAAAGAAATATGTTTTGGCTATGGAGTCGTCGAGTGGATTTTCTGATTATTTGTTCTAGTCCAATGTAGATTCGACTCAGCCAGACGTTCAGTTTGAGTTTCAGTTATTATTGAGACGCAGTGGATGAAAAAGCTTCTTTTGAAGGGAACTCCCAGCAAGCCACCAAACTAAACAGATAGAGTTACACAGATGTTATTTAGACATCTAATTGTGACATTACAGGGAACCGCTTTATATTGCAGCCCACAAGAACCCGCTGAAAAAGTCCAAAAATCACTTTATGTAATCATATAATATGCCTAGATCATGCCTCAATGATTGTCATAATACTGAACAAATCATATTATGCTGGAGCCAGCTAGCAGTTATGGTGAGAATTTTCTCATGCAAAATCTGGAATGTTAAACGCCTTAATGAGTGCAAGCACCATTATAAATTATTGTATGTTCATTCTTTACAGAATTTAATGGCTAAAGCGCTATACGACAACGTCCCGGAATCTCCGGAAGAGCTGGCATTCCGGAAGGGTGACATCCTGACTGTCATTGAGCAGAACACTGGCGGTCTGGAGGGATGGTGGCTCTGTTCGCTCCACGGCCGCCAGGGCATCGCACCCGGCAACCGCCTCAAACTGCTTATCGGACCAATGTTTGAAGGACAGACGCCTGCATCCCCCTCCCCCCCACAGGGTCACGCCCTCCAGCAGAGGCCACTCACACCTCAGGGTGTGTACCAGGTGCCACCGTCCCACCAGAGCCCACAGGGACAGGGCATCTACCAGATCCCTCCATCTAAAGACGTGTACCAGGTTCCACAAAGAAGCGCACTGACTGTAGATGGGACTCCCAACAAGGTAAACTGAACTACAGCAAAGATGTTCACTTCTCACTTTATGATAACACTTGTGGTGAACTTGTGAAATATGTTGACAAGGTCAAAAGTTCATCTAGGGTAGTGCTTTAATGTGCATGCACTACATGCTTTTGCTCTTGCTTTTTTTTGGATGGAATGATGGAAAACTAAATAGAGGAGATCAGGCTACTGAACAAGCTGAGAAAGTGTATGTCAGTGGTAGGAAAGGGATTTTTGTGTCATTCTTAAAAACTGTCAGCTTATCTGGCAGTTCTCAAGACACAAAATAAGACTGCAGGATTTGGGCCAAAAACCCAAGTCATATTTTATTATTTGTTTCTTACTATAACGTTGTTTCAGATATTTACTTTTATTGGAATATTAAATATTTCATTTTAAAGAACTGCAGTATGATTAACTTTACATTTCATATTGCGGATGATAATCAAAAGTGAATATTATTGAGATTAATCTGTTTTTCCAATTTGCCACTTCAATACAGGCACTGTGACAGATCTTGTGTTCATAAGCTTAAGATGAAAACATCACTCAGGCAAACTCATAACACTGAGGTCATGTCTGGGATCGTCGCTTTAAAGTAGAGCTTCTGTTTTTGACATTGAGAGTTTAGGGAGCTACTAGTCTCTGAGATCAGGAGTGCTCGGTTGGTCCACCTTAAATGATCATGGATATAGGGACTGTCTTGTCTGCAGCGAGGTTTGTCTGGCTGGTTTGTCTGGTGGTGTTCAGAGAAATGGCACACCTTGTTTGTTGGTTTCCTGAGGGTGGCATAACAGTTGACCAGCTCTTATAAGAGTGAGGTAAGAGGGTGTTCCCACATCTGTAAATGCAATGTTCAGTTGACGTTCCTCTGACATCAAGTGCATTACGAAGGTGTGGCATAGTGGAAAGTGCAACTGAAGCAACCATTTCCTTCCTGCTCTCACTTCCTGTGCTGAAAGTAAAAGTGATCCCCGTTTTAGAACTATTGCTGTAAATGGTGATGCGATTTTGATCAGATTAGTGTGCAGTTTAGATTTTCCATGTCGATTGTTCTTCATTGCTGCGTCTGTGTGTGCTTACTGGCAATGCAATCCTGACCTTCATAGTTCAGCCAAAGAAGTTCGAAATCTAGTAGAAGTTCAAGAGCAAACAAAGAAATTCATGTGACAACTGATAGATGACATTTAATTTGCATTATGTCTACCTTTACTTTTGTGATTGAATAATATAGTATAACAAGTAATATATAAATAATTTTTTGCAGGCCAGCCATATTTGACCTGGGAACCCCTGTTTACAAGGGGGGGGGCGACAACTCCAAAAAAGTAAAAAAAAAAAAAAAAAATATCCAACTTGTTTTGAGCAGTTCTTATACCCTAGGAGTAAGCAGGTTTTAGTTCAGTGTGACAACATTAACTGGCATTTTCGGACAAAATGTCAAAAAAAAGGAAGTCATTTCTGATGAGGAGGGTTAATTTACAGAGTATTATTTTCTATCATCAACAAAAAGTTTAGGAATTTTAAAAAAGTTTAATGGAATTTTAGTTTTTTTTAGACTTGCCAAACAAATAATATATGAGAGCTCTAAGTTGTCGTCTTGTAATTATGGTGATTCTGAAACAACATGTTTCATACTAAGTCTAATTCTAGAACTTCTAAGTTCTCAAATGTTTCATTTGAATCCAGAAAGTGTCTATTTGTGCTGTAGTACTGTTATGCCTGTGGTTGAAGTGTTTGTTGCTGGCACAAAACAGGATTTGGGCACATAATGACACACTGAAGGTTTGGTTGCTGAAGTCTGGTTTTTTCGAGGAGGGCGGCTCTGTCCCCGCCTGACCTGAAGAGTACAGTGATCCAAAGCTGCTCACAGCTGCACTATTCATGCCAGCCAGAGCCTGCCTCATGCAAGGGCCATCTCTGAGATTTACACAACCACACAATGTCCTTTACACAGCCGGGCCTTATGGGTAGAGATGAGATCTCTCGTCCCATTGCTGCCCGCGTATTGTTGACACAACAGATTGATGCTGTTTGTGAAGTAATGAATTTTTTGTGACTTCATACACACAGTTGTACATCCATATCAATGAAAATTCGGAGCTTCGACATCTGCAGACTCGAGTGGAATGTTTTAGATTTTTTAGATTAACGTTTCTTTATGAGTCACATAATAAATCATAATTTTCTGCCCACTCTATGGGCCGAGGCTGTTTGTTATTTCCACTAACTAGGTTTTGTTCTCCTCTTTCTGCCTATATCTCAGACGGCTAGTCCACGTTTTTAGTTGCATACCTCAGTCTCCAGGAGACATCGTAAAGATTTATTGGAAGTGTAGGCCGATCACATGCCACCACACCCTGGACAAGATCGCAAAGTAGTAGAGCATTATTTGTGTGACTCACACTTGGTAGTTTCTTTGCAACTAGATTTGTCTTCCTCATTTCTACTAAGCATTATATATATGTGTATATATATATATATATAATTAATACATGAATAATTTTATAATATGCAAAATCTAAATGTATTTTCTGTAAACATTTATAATTATTTAGAAGATGACTGTAATATATGTCTGTAATATATATTTAAAACATTAGTTTAGTGGTTTATATATATATCGTTTTTTTTATTAAATAATATAATATTTTTTTTAATAATGTAATTTTAAATTGTATACATGTATACATAAAAGTAAAATTAAATTTACAAATGAATTAAAATGAATAAATTTAATATTTAAATATGCATTGTATTCTTTTTTAAGTTTATATATAAACTATTATTTTATTTTATTTTTATATACATTTTTATTTTACTTTTTTATATAAAATTTTATATAAAATAAATGATGTAATTTAAATGTATTTTTATTTAATAACATTGTCATTTTTTTATTTTATACATATATAAACATACATATGTAAATTTATATAAATTATTTTATATTAACCTTTATTTAAAAATGTATAAAATTTAATTTCATATAATATGTAAATAATCAAATAATCATTTTATTTAATAGTTTTATATATTTATTTTCTTTTATATTATACATATGTACACACATACATAAAATTATTCTAAATAAAATGATATTTTATACATAGATTAAAAGTCTGAATTATTTATTATCTTTATGTAATGTGAATATTCAACATATAGTTATATACATATATTAAGTTATTTGTCACATGCCCCTGTGATCTGACCCAGAAGAGATGCCATGACCTCTTTAGTGTGAGACACATGGCTGTGTTTTCCCTCCTGCAGAGATAACAGGAAATGCTCAGGGAGAGGTAACTTATTTCCTCATGCATTTCCCACTAGACTTTTTCTGTTTTTTTTTTGTTTTTTTTTATTATTGCTGCTGCTGCCTACTTAGGCCTACTATTAATCAAAGAGAAACTGCTGGAATGAGGGTCACTGCATAATTGATGCATCTCATTTAAATAATAACCCCCAACCCCTCTCTCAATGCGCATCTATAAATCACTGGGTGAGTTTGAATGCTTCCATGTGATGTAAAATTAATTATGGCTCCTTGCATTATGTTAATACTCCTAAATTAGCAGGAAGTCTTTGTGCTTTTCAGTTTCATGGCCATCATATGGGACATCCCTAAGGGTTTGAAATCTAATTGCCTTCGTTGATGAGTTCAACTATTAATAGGATGGAGCTTTTTCAGTCACAGGAACAGAACAGATGTAAAGGGACTGGAGAGAGAGAGAGAGACACACAGCAGATCAAGTTGGAATATTCAAGATGATTCTAGAGAGTTGTTTTTTTTATTCTTTCTTCCTAATGATCAACCAAATGATTTTCCAGCTCTTTTTACTTGTCAAACGTGACTCAGAGCTGCTCAGGGAAGTCTTTGTTTACTCGAACAGCTTTCACCTAAACGCTGCATACCGACACTCTTATGTCACGCTGCGTTTTCAGCGCTGTTATTCTCCAAGGACAAAAAAGAGGCTCCTACAGCAATTAGGTCGGTCTCAGGTTCAAAAGTGATCCGGACTTAGTCACTAACAGCCAGTCAGGGTGTAACGGGATCCGGGGAAGGAGTCACCTGAGCGGGAGAGAATGTTTGCCTAGAGGTCACAGTTCACACCTCACACTACCACACATTTACTCATTTCCGATTAGACCCTCCAGGTGGCAGAGGTGTAATTTGGGTAATACTGGATGGATTTATTCATTATTTTATCATATTTGCATAAAATTAATAAGCCATATGATATTAAAATTAAAATATCATTTGTTTCCTACAAGTGTGAAACTGATCAGACCACTGACGTGCCCCATTCTCCATTTATTCCCACTTCATTTTCCCAGGATTCCTAGGAAGCAGTGATTTATTACTGATGGGAACAGGCCGGGAGATCTGGGTAATTGGTGAACTATGCTGAACCTGCAGTTCCATAGTGCTGATTTATGAACAGGGATGCGCACCTAAATTCACAGAGTAAAAATAAAAGTGTGACGGTCCCGCTTATGAAAACCATCTGGACGTTACCATCTCTGGAAGACCGTGTGTCTGGAGGGGCGCTTTATATGAGTGCGAGTTGTCGTAGAAAGACATTTTTCCAGTTTAAGGCAGCTTGGATAAATAGATAGTGGGTTTGGGAGTTACCAACCTCGCTTATGAAGATACTGCAGTTCATATGTCCTGCATGCCACAATTATTGCAGAGATAGAGAGAGAGAGAGAGAGAGCGAGAGAGAGAGAGAGAGAGAGAGAGAGAGAGAGAGAAGAGAGAGAGAAAGAGAGAGAGAGAGAGAGAGAAAGAGAGAGAGAGAGAGAATACGAGAACAGAAAAATTATTCCTCTTAAAGAGGCTTTGTGTTTTGCTTAGTTACATTCACACATACATTATTTACACATAATTATTATTCTATTGTTTTATATTATTTTTCTAAATTATATATATGATATAAATGAAAACTCTAAATCTGTTTTTATTGAACATTTATATGATAAAAAAATGATATATATGATATATATATATATGTATATATATATATAGTTTGTATATGTCATTTTACATTCATATAATTTAAGAAATAGAAAAAGGAAATAGAAGTGTATGTATGTATATATATATATAATGTATATATATAGCAATTAGTGTAGTATAATTATTATAAACTATATTTATAAACAATATTTATAGATTATCATATATATGTGTGTTTTTATTTAATATTTATGTTATTTTAAATCAAATAAATATATAATGTAATGAAATATACTGTAATATATAATAATCAAACACACAATAATGATATAAAATAAACACAAATATATTATAAACTTTTAATGCTTAAAGTTTTAAGTTGTCCACTTTGCGTGAGAAAAATAATTTCTATGAGTTTCTGCCTATGTAGAGCATCCCAAATCAATGACTTGAATCAATGAAGTTTCAGTTTGGCTGGAAAGCAGCTGTCTTTGTAGGTGGTAGACTGCTTGGCGACCCACTAGTTTTTGGAACAGATCTAGAGTCTCTCGGGCTGGAAGCAGTATGGTTCCCATTTTCAAGACCTGTAAGTGACCCGTGAGTGTTCTTGTGTGGTGACAGCGGTGTGTGGTGTATTAGCGGAGCATTTAGGACGAGGAGGGGGCAGAGTTTGGAGAAGAACGAATGGAGACAAAGTACATTCCAAAGATGCTTCTGTTTGTCTGCTGCAGAAAATGGATATAGAGCATAAAAGATGTAAAGAAAACTGGAGGAATATAGAGAGAACTGGTAGATTCAAAATGTACAAGATGACACAAATATTAATGTTCGGAAGCGAGAAGGCATGTGAGACAGATTACTCCATTAGAGTTTCTGTTTGCAGTTGCATTAATCTAGTCACGTACACAATGCACCATATTTCCACCGTAGCCATTTTGCAATCTGCCGCAGTATATTCTTGCTGAACAGCTTTTTGTGATCAAAAAATGAGCTTAAATGAGGCATCATTTTTTACTTTAATAGAAAACAGTATAATATTAATTCTAAAAAATTATATATGAATTGATTTTTTTGCATTTCTAAATGTTTTTTTACTTTTTATAAAATTATTTTTTATTAATTTATTTGTATTATTTTATTTTAATTTTTTTTATTATGCATTACAGGTAAAATTATTAAGTTGTATTTATTTGCATATATGCATATGTATATATGTGTGTGTGTATATATATATATATATATATATATATATATATATATACACACAGTATATATTTTATTAAGTAAACATTTGAATAATATTTTTTATTATTATTATTATTTTTTTTTTTGTAGAGTGTTTTCAAGCTCAACTTCTCCTAAGTCAATAGCACTTTATATGACATATTTCCATTTTGGCTCCAGCTTTAACGTATGCATTCTTGTTTCAGGTGGTGACCCCAGTCCGCGTAGGGCAAACATACGCTTACAGTCCTGCGTCAGATTCATCTCATGACCTCTACGATGTTCCTCCAATTCGTCCACAGGGGGTGAGTGTCACTATCAACAACACATGTACTCATATAGATGTCTACAAACTTGTATTTACGTTTTAAACACCCACACAGGTGTACGATATTCCGGCAAGCAAACAAACTGGACAGCACAACATTCCTAGATCCCAGGGCCTCTATGACACCCCTCCTTCCCAAGACCTGCGATCAAAAGGACTGTATGACATACCGCCAGCATCACAAGGGGTATAAGAATCCTTCAGTTCTTAAGGTTCATTATGATGTCACGAAAAATAGCACATGCAAATTATGAGTTGTTTAAAATGTTAGCATTGTAACTTGTACCACATATTTTGTGCTACACCATCTGGTGGTTAATAAATTTGATTTTGCTTCAAAATTGTTGATGCAAACAGTCAAAGGTGTCAAAACAAATTATAAAAATATATTTATATGCTGCCCAGTATTTATTTTGTATCATTGAGATACTATTATAGTTATATTAATATTTTAAATTAGCTTTAATTTGATATTTTCTTTATAGTATTTATATTTTATGTATATTTATGTCTATTAGTTTATTAATTATTAGTTCAGTTTTAATTATTTTGGTACTTTTAGTAAAGTTTAGTATGATTTTATATAAACTAATTTAGTTAAACTAAATAAAAAATTAAAAATACTGCCTTTGCAACTTGCTGAAAAAGTATTTATATTTTGTTTTGGTAAATGTTTATTTTATTTCAAGTAATACGTTTTTTTTTATTGTTTTCGTTTTAGTTAAATATAATAATCCTGATGCAACCCTTGTTCTTTGTCTTGTAACCGAACACTATTATTTCCCAGAAATTTTACAAGAAATAAATACTCCGATTTTTAATACTTTCCCCTGGTTAGCAAATTAAAGCCTAGGTTGCCAGCAATGTTGGAGTCAGAGTCAGAGTATTATTCTTAACTCTGCAAGGAGGTCAAAACAGAAATAATTGTGCTGAAGCCCCTCTTAAGTTTCACCGCTACTCCTGGTGAAATGTGGTGCAGTGCCTTGAGTTAGTTTGAAATAAACTGGATGTATGTGGAAGTCTATTATTAAAGTCGTGTTTAATTAGGGTTTGCAGAAACCTGGACTCACTTCGAAAGATATGCTTGAGAGAAATCACTTACAGGCCGCTGTGTTTATTTACTGACCAGTGTCCTGTTGGTACGCCCCATGTACTCCCATAACGCTGTCAGGTCAATGCCAGGTTTTATCCTTTGGCTGGATAGCAGGATTTTCCATGTCCTATTCAGAACTTCCATGAAATTCAGAACTGGACTTATTAGGCTGTCAACGACTCAAACATATTGAGTCTTATTATCGTGCTTATTAGTTGTTGTCAAGATTTCCAATTTTTGAATTTCCAATTTAGATGCAATACCTTGAAAAATATTAAAATGCAATACTATTTTCAATACCACAGGGAAAGGTTACACAACATTTCATAAAAATGCAGTGCACAAAATAAGCAGTATCTAAGTTAATTTACTAATGACCATAGAAATAATAATGATAATAACAATGTAATTGTACCAAAATGCATCAGTTGTGAAACCATTCAATTTAATATTGTCATTATACAGCTTAATTTAGTTCATTGTTGATTAAATGTAATTTAACAACAGTGCAGATGTTATAAAGTTCATCAATTATGAAACAATTCGATTCAGCTGTAAAGCAGCTCTACAGAAGACGAGTGTGCTCTTCAGTTCAAGTCACTGTTGTTTCAGTTCAGTTCAATAACAGTGTCAATGCTGCAAAGTTAATCAATTATGAAATAACTTCAAAGTTAGCTCTACAGAAGACAGTGTATAGTGTTTGGCATAATAAACCTGAGCAATGGCATTGTTAAACTGACCCAAACTGAGCAAGCCAAAGGCAACAGTAGCAAGTAACCAAACATGTAGCAGTTGTCAGCTGGCATTGGTGTATCAATATTGCAGTAAATGAGTACTTAATCCAAATTCTCACTCCCACAGGTGTACTCCACACCACCTTGTCATAATAACATTGCGCAAGACGAAGGGAATTATGACTTTCCGCAGCCTTCGAAGCACAAGCAAGAAGGTATATATGATGTTCCACCACAGTCGCTCTCCAAAGCTTCACCATGCTCCAACTACGATTTCCCTCCCAGCTCTGAGCCGATGTCCCAAAAGGGGATGAACGGCAGCGCTGGCATCTACGACATTCCAGCCAGCCAACTTTATGATATTCCACGTGGAATGCCACAGAACCGCCACACTTCCACTGAAAGAGACAGAAAAAAGTCAGTTTACGATATTCCACCGGGAGATACTCGGTTGCTCGGTGACGTTACCGAAGGCGTCAACCGCTTGTCATTTTCCAGCACGGGAAGCACTCGCAGCGGTATGTCAACTTCCTCTTCTTCCGCCGGATCACCTGCCGAGGGTCGTCTAGCTTTGGATCTAGACTCCGCTGTCCAAAGGTTGAGTCGCCTTCAGCATGATCTGGAGTCTTCAGTTTGTGCATTGCAAACTCTTGCAGCATCGCCTCATTGGCGAACGTACAGCTTCATGGAGCATCACACTAATGAGGTCCGCATTTCATTGGAGCGGGTCAAGTGTGCGCTCGCAGATTTTCTCATATTTGGCCGTGGAGCGGCTGCGAATGCCACAATGTTGTCCGATCCAGGAATGCACTCTAAGTTGCGACGCCAGTTGCAACGTCTAGAAGATTCCAATCAGATTCTTCAACAAACACATCAAACTTTAGAAAACAATAGCTGGGCACTTAATATTTTGGCAATGGGCGCCAAGCTTCAAAACAAGAGTGACGAACTAGAACGTTTTGTAATGGTGTCGCGAACGGTGCCTGACGATACCAAGCAGCTGGCTTCAACAATAGGGGGCAGCGCAGAGCTGCTTTTCCGAAGAGCACCAATAGAAGGCATCGTTCACCCCTTTACTTGCACCCCAACAGAGGATGATAGTTATGGAGCCCAGACCAAACCTTTCCCTGTATCACATGACAAAGCAAACATGAACAGCGAGAAGTGTGTTAAAAGCTGGATGGAAGATTATGACTATGTCCACCTACAGGTGAGAAGCACATTTATCTATCTATCTCTATCTATCTATCTATCTATCTATCTATCTATCTATCTATATCTATCTTTTATTCTATCTATCATTCTATCTATATATCGTTGTATCTATCGTTCCTTCTAGTCTTATCTATCATTCTATCTTCATATCTAAAATGCAGATTGTCTTTGAAAAGAAATGAAAAGGGATTTAATGCAGGGATGTATGCTTGTTTTATGGAGTTAGCAGGAAATGTCTATGTAGTATAATTGTTCCAGTTTGAAATAGCACTACTCATCTGAACATTGTGTAGTACAGCTGTAGTGTAATTCTGTTGCATAGAACTGAATAAAAATAATATATTGATATTTAATTGTAATTTTTTTCTGTCCAATTAAATTTTTACTTTCAATAAAAGTGTGTTTATTTTATTGGCTTGTATTTTTTTTAATTCAGTATCATTAAAATTATTGAGTTAAATTAAAAAGTCTTACAAAATTTGTATTACTTTTTTTTTTTTTTTTTTTTTTTTTTTGATTACTTAATAAAATAATTTCCATTTTCGGCCAAGTGCATCCAGAATCTTTGGCTTTGGCCCAGAATTTAAATTTCTGCGCATCCCTAGAAAGAATAGTAAAAAAAAAAAAATTATTTTTCATTAACTAAATTTTAAAAACCATTGCATTGCACAACTATTTGATGTTTTATTAGTGACGTTTGCCAAGTCAGTAATCAGTTTTGTTAGTGCCCATGTTTTTCTATTTGTGACTGGACTTTTACAATGTTTGCATAGCAGACAATGCAACAAACGAAACCATCATAGTATATTATACTTAAAACTAATTTAAAACTAAAAGCCTGTGAAGGAATCACTGCAAACATATGCTTTAAGACACTTGGGAAATCAAATAGGGAATGTAAAAAAAAAAATCAGATTTGCATGCTACAAAATAAGGTCTACAGCACAAAACTGTTTAAAACAGCCCATGTGCTTCAGTCTATTATCTGTTAATCCTGGACGCAGAGATTAGGAACGAGATCCCTTACATTTGAGCATGTTATAAGTGACATGCTGTTGGGATTAAAATCTGAGCACGCCAATCTCAAGCAAAAGGCTAAAAGAGGATAGTTTAGATGCTGCCAGAACAGGGTTTTGAAGAAAATAAAGAAACTGCTTATTCAAATTAAGTTCACAAGACAAATAAAGACAGAGTTTCTCATTTGAATTAAAAAGGGCTAAGTTTAATACCACAGTGGCCTTTGGCTGTTCACTGGTGGATTTAGACACTAGTATCTGCTTTGAAACAAAAAGTTTCAACTTGCTTCTGACTGACCTTTTGTTATTTTCACAGGGAAAAGATGAATTCGAACGACAACAGAAGGAACTTTTAGAGAAGGAGAACATCACCAAACAAAGCAAAGTCCAACTCGGACAAGAGCAGGTAAATGTCATGGTCACATAAACGTCATCCGCTTGTGTTTAAGTCAACAATCGACAGGGAAGTAGCTTATGATTAATGCAGAAATGCTGCATGGCAGATGCTTTATCAACCTCAGAATTAATAAGAATAGAAATGCCAGAAGAATATGACTTAACTTGTGAACACGTTAGATGAAAGAACAGGGTGGCGAAACCATTTGTTTTTTTCACACATCAAATGTAAATGGCTCATCACAAGTGAAAGCTTTTTGTTGACCAAGTCAATTTATAACTCCATCATGTGAGATCTTAGGCAGAGGTCCATTTGTTCATCATATATCAGTTTCAATATAACAGCTTCACAGATGCAGATCTCAACTCTCTCCTAGCACAACCAGCATAGCAAATGGTTCCTGTTGCATGTCAGCTTAAGCCAAGAGAGCTGCCCATATGAACTATAAGATCTTTACACATTCTTCAGCTGTTTTAAAGCAGGATATGTCAAAATCAGGTGAAGAATTTTTTTTTTTTTTTTTCAGAGACTAGTTCTGAGATGGACACAAACTACATAATATAGTTAATTTTATTATTGTAATTGTTTTTTTTCTTTAATTTTTGTATATATAAATATATATATTTTTTTTTTAACTGGTGCACTTTTATCCCTAAAAAATATGGTAGGCATTTAAATATTAGTTATTTAGTTTAGTTTTCGTTTTTTACTGTTTAAAAAGGTACACCAGTAAAGACATGCACTATTTTTCTGTATTTTTTTTCTTTATGATAATAATCAGTTTAAATAGTTCAAACTCAGAATTTCTTTCTCACACTTAACAGCTGAACCAGTTCAAACAGCTCGAACAGGAAGTGATCAAACCGGTAGAGAACGACATCACCAAATGGATCTCCCACCAACATTCAACAGGCTCCTCCTCAGACTCCTCCTCCAGTTTCTCCATGGGAGGCGGAGCTCCGATGTGTTTGCGCGATCGCCAGCTGTTGACCTTCTATGCGGACCAATGTGAACAGCACTTTGTGACTCTGCTGAATGCGGTAGATGCTTTTTTCGGCTGTGTAAAGGCTGGGCAACCTCCACGAATCTTCGTTGCGCATGGCAAATTCGTCATTCTCAGCGCCCACAAGCTCGTGTTTATCGGGGACACGCTGTCGAGACAAGCCTCGGCAGCTGAAGTGGCAAATCACGTCATGAACTTAAGCAACATGCTGTGCGAGATGCTAAAGACAGTCGTAGGCACCACCAAAATAGCAGCCCTTCACTATCCCAACACGGCCGCTGTACAGGAAATGGTAGATCGTGTGACGGACCTCTCGCACTTGGCGCAACAATTTAAAGTGCAGCTCTCACAGATGGCGGGATTGTGATGTCATCAGCATGATGTCACTAACTTCTGAACAAAAACTCATTTAGAAATATATATTTATACACGTATAGATGCATCACTGAAAGTTGTCTTTTGTAAATATTCATGCTTTCTTCCACTCTGTGTAAATATTGGCTCTATATTTTGTGTAGATTTGTTTATATAATAATAATAATGATAATAATATTAACTGTATGAATAGAAATGATTGAGACTTGCGTCTGTAGAGTGACTGTAAACATTGTTGATTGTTTTCTGTATTAGGCACCTTACACAAGTTGTCCTTAACTGCTAATTATTACTGAACAGCAGAACCTACAAAATGGAAATAGTTTGTTTTGTACGTGTGCTGTATTGTGTGACACACACTCTGCCGAGAGAAAACAGTAAGAAACAAAGTAAAAGATTTTTCTGTCTTTGCTATAGAAATGGTTTCCCTTGTTTTTGTTTGAACATTTATGGTAGGTGAAGAATTAAAAACTGTGCTCCTAGTCATATCTTACCCCAAAATCAAAAGGAAATTATATTTTTCTTGATGCCTGTTTTAGAATGATTCATATTTTCTGCATTGTGAACATTTTTTATGACAATTAAACATTTCTCTTCCCATTATTGTTATTATTATGCAGAAGAAAAAAAATTCATTACTGTATTGTAAAAAAAAATGTTTACATCATGGCAGTATTTGTTATATTACTTTTATGCTTATAAAAAAAGGGGGGGAAATCTGAATTATTTTATTAAAGTAAAACATTTAATATTTGTGTTTTTTTATTAGAATGTCACAATGCAAGAAAAAAATCTAAATGCAGCTAAAAATCAATGTCTTCGTGCAAAGATATACATTAATTCCTTTTTTCCTTCTGCTTTGTGGTGAAATGTGACCTGAATATGATTTAATGAGATTCATTCTGCTATCACAGCATAGCTAACAAAGTAAACCATGTTAAACGAACATGAAATCTGGCAGAAACAAGGAAGATGTTTTCCCAAGAGCTTTCACCCCTCCAATAACATAACTCAATGACCCACCGACCCATAATTCCCAAAGAATTATCAGATGATCCAATTTGACAGATATAATCTGATAAAAAAGAAAAGAAAAAGACCTTAGATGTGAGCTTTCCAAACCATCTCTTTGGACCTCCAAATACTTTCCATTCCAGGCTGTAATGAAATGAGCATGTATCATGGCTCGTGTGGGTTAGCGGCGATGATGAGATGCCATACTAAAGGGATCGAAGAGTAAGTCAAGCACGGTCTGAACAGAGTGCCACACCATATCATCATTAACATTAACCTACTGGAACATTCTGAGATGTGCAGTAGGAACACCACATGTCTGCCCAATCTAATTTGGTAGGATTCTTATTACGCCAACTCATCTTTTTTCACCTAACAATGTTTTTAACAGATGCACATGATGATTTAGCGTGGGGCCTGCGGTGAGATGAAGGACATTAGCTCATGCAGCAGGTGCTCTGCGGTTCTGTGCAGCTGTGCACCAGTTTCAGCAACCATTACCAGTGGCTAATGGGTACATTTTTTGATGGATCATTCCCTGCACACTGCTGTTACATATAGCAGTGTCAATTTGTTCCATAATTCATTCAACTGTAGGTTTCTATGAAATGATTTTAAAAATGAAGAAATTACTTGTTTGTAAGTTTTAAGAAATGCTTTTAATATTAAACAAACTGCTCTAATCGTTAGGATGTGAAAACAAATGGGAAACTGATTTACAATAAGATACTTTCAATGGAAGCCTAGTAGTCTAATGGGCAGCACCACAAATAAACGTAACATTCAATTGATAAATTCATGACCAGCTACAAATGCAAAACCGATTACTTTTACATGGTATACCTTGAAGAAAGATTGAAGCGATGCAACACAAACTCTAAACACACATAAACGGTTCATTTGCCCAAAAAACTAGTTTCAGTCCCAAAAGACACTTCATACAGCTTTACAGTTATAGGGCGCCGTTTGTAAAGTGGCTCATGCTGAAAATAACAGCAACATTTTGTCACATTTAGCTTCAAACAATGTTTAAAAAACTGGTATGAATTTTTGACGGTCCCTTTTTAGCACATTTACAACCATATTTGTCAACTTAGAGATATTTTAAATTGTTAAATATACATATTAAATGTTACACCTAAATGTTAAATGTTAAATCTAAATGCTAAATCTAAATGTTAAATCTAAATGTTAAATCTAAATGTAAATGTAAAATATATATGTTAAATCTAAATGTAAATGTTAAATCTAAATGTAAATGTTAAATCTAAATGTAAATGTTAAATCTAAATGTAAATGTTAAATATAAATGTTAAATATAAATCTAAATGTTAAATCTAAATGTTAAACCTAAATCTAAATGTTAAATATAAATGTAAAATCTAAATGTTAAATCTAAATCTAAATGTTTCGGTTGAAACTAAATATTTAGCTAATATGCAAATTCAGAATGCCAATAACCGGAAGTGCCAAAATAAAAGCTTGATGAGGTTAGTGTGTTTATAGCATCGTGTCGAATAAAAACCATATCATCTGAGGAAATTGACTCTTGGACATGGATTATCGTGATAATGACTACCTAAAATAATATACCTGTACATACATAATGCTCATTGTAATATACCTGCCATACATTGTCAATTTGTATATTGTCTTTCCTTACCTACCTATTTCTTTTTCTTTCTTTTTTTTTTCCATTTTGTGTTTTTTGTTCTGTCACTGTCATTCTGTTGCACTGCAGAGCTTCTGTCACGAAAACAAATTCCTCGTATGTGTGAACATACCTGGCAATAAAGCTCATTCTGATTCTGATTCTGAGTCAAAGTGAGACCCCTCGTGGCTGGCTATTATGGCTACAGGTCATCATAAGTCCCATACTTTTCATAAAAATGACATTAGCCTACTCTTAAATACAGTTTCTCCAAATGCGTATTTTCGGACTATAAGTCGCACCTGAGTATAAGTCGCATCAGTTCAAAAAACGTCATGATGAGGAAAAAAACATTGCACTGGACTATAAGTCGCGTTTATTTAGACCCAAGAACCAAGAGAAAACATTACCGTCTACAGCCTAGAGAGGGCGCTATATGCTGCTTAGTGTAGGCTACAGGAGCACTGAGCAGCATAGAGCGCCCTCTCGCGGCTGTAGACAGTAATGTTTTCTCTTGGTTCATGTCAAATTAATTTTGATAACAGCCAAACTATGAAAAAAGTGTGATTTATAGTCCGGAAAATACGGGTAGTCATTATCATGATAATCCATGTCCAAGATTCAATTGTCTCGGATGAGATGGTTTTTATTTGTTACTTATTTGACACGATTCACACACACCAACCTCATCGAGCTTTTATTTTGGCAGTTCCGGCATTTTGAATTTGCATATTAGCTAAATATTTAGTTTCACCCGAAACATTTAGATTCAACATTTAGATTTAGATTTAGATTTAACATTTAGATTTAGATTTAACATTTATATTTAACGTTTAGATTTAAATTTATATTTAACATTTATATTTATATTTATTTTTATATTTAACATTTAGATTTTATATTTAGATTTAACATTTAGATTCTAAGTTGACAAATATTGTTGTTAATGTGCTAAAAAGTGACCGTCAAAAATTCATACCGGTTTTCTTAACATTGTTTGAAGCTAAATGTGACAAAATGTTGCAGTTATTTTCATCATGAGCAGCTTTACAAACGGCGTCCCATATACAGTAACACATATTTGTACTGTACAATTCATGTCCATGGGAATCCACAAGGATTAAAGCTTCATTTTTTTATATTTAAAAGGAAAATAATCTGCATTCAGAACTAAAAGACACTGAGATGAATGGCAAAAACACCACATAAATCATCTTTAAAAAACTATTATCATGCTATTGGTCATTCCTTTGTGCTTTTAGGCATGGCAATGAATGCTAACAATATTGGTGGGAATGCCAACTCAGAAATCTCTGTAAAAGCATCAGCATCCACTGACTGGCACTTACATGTAATTAACGATTTAAACATTTTCTGCATTCAGGACTTAAGTTCTCTTCGGGGAGACAAAGAGAAAGCATTTAGAAAGAAACTTTCAGTAAACATGGTGAGAGAGTGGTAAATTCTTACCATCGCTCTCTCAAGACCCTTTATTAGTGATTTATCTCCCTCTAATAATAGCATCAGGGGAGTTCTGCGGTCTTGGATGAGTCTCATGTTGGTTCTGCACTGAATCAGTGTTGGGGAAAGTTACTTTTAAAAGTAATGCCTTACAATACTGCGTTACTCCCTAAAAAAGTAACTAAATACGTTACTTAGTTACTTTTTATGGAAAGTAATGCGTTACTTTCACGTTACTTTTTAAATATGAGCAGGGCTTGATTGTTTTTAATATAAGAAGTTCTATTTATAGCAAATGTAAAAGCCCTTTCACACCAAAAAGTGTAATGAACAGTAGAACACAGGAGAAGAAGGTTCAACACTCTTCAGCAATAAAAAAAAAAACAATGAAGCACAATTGTTAGTTTATCTAAAGTCATTTTATAATTATTAGTATGGTTGAACTGGATCATTAAAGGTCAGCAGCAAAGACACTGTTAATAAAATGGGAATAGATACATTTGTGTTATTTAATATATTTAGTTATTGCAGGTTTGCGTCATATTCTGAGTTTGCATTTCACTGTTTTGATTAATTTTGATGAATACTAAATCTGTTTTGTTTTTTGTTTTTTTGTGAGTGGGATGAATTAATGCACATTCACATTTAGTCTAGAACTACAGTAACATCATGTTCACACAGCGCACACAACGCCTCCATACTTCCGATTTCTCCCAATATGGGAACAGGAGGCTTGTCAGTCAAAAAATGGAAATACAAAGTAACTGGCGTTACTTTTTTTAAAAAGTAACTCAGATATTTTCTTGTAAATTAAAAAGTAATGCGTTACTTTACTAGTTACTTGAAAAAAGTAATCTGATTACGTAACTCGCGTTACTTGTAATGCATTACCCCCAACACTGCACTGAATTAAAGAGCTTGAGGAGGCAGGGTTGAGTTGTCCAATCACTGCCTCACACTAAATGAGTCAACCAACCAGATTCACTTCTTCATGTGAACTTAATGGAAAAAACACATTTCCCTTTAGTATTCAGGAAGCCCAAAAAGTGCAAAAAAATACTCAAAGTACAATAATCATTTGCAACTTGCATAATCCAAAATGTGAGGACAGGAAAACAAAATAGTCCATTTTGAATTCATATAGACTTTGAAAGCATCCGGCTGTGTTGTGGGTCAATTTGAATCACACTCAGTTTTATAAACTGTTTAAAATATTGGTTATTCTATTTATATCTTCTTGAATATTTCTCATTTAGGGTTATGAATGTGCATGCAAAGTTGACACATAGGTGTGTTTTTTCAAAGGTGTACAAACTTTGTTACAACTTTTGTGTTGGGGTCAAAACTAGTTTTCATGCAATTTGCCAAAAATCAACATCTGTTCAGCATTAAACCTTTTCCAAATGCTTTCATAAACCTTTAATGACCCCTGATGTTGACAAGCAACAGCAGTAAGATACTTTGCATTGCTGAGCATGTTGTGTGAGTATGTTTGCTGCATCACAAACAATGACACCACAGGTTTGCAGCCTTGATGTTTGCACCCCTGAGTACCGGAAGGTCTGACCTGTGAATACAGTGATGATGATGTTATTTCCGTGGCTTACCACAACCATTTCCTGTAAAGTATTCTAAGGCCTCAAAATTACAGCTTCTGTACAAGGCAAACCTCTCTTGCCTCTTTCATTTCGTAAATGCTGCATATAGGTTTTAAAATGTTGTGGACTAAGAGAGGGATAGGCACCTCTCTTAAAAATTATATAAGCTACTGACAGTTTTTGCATAAGTGCTTGAGATTTTGCGTTTCTGGTCAAACACTGATGGCCAGGTTTTTCTGAGCTCTTTCATTTGATTTAACCAGCATATATATTTATATTTGAATGTGTTTTAAAATAATATGGATAGAGAGCGGGCCATGAACTCTCTTTAAAATTACATCACGGTCTGTTGCTGATTAAAGCAGCTGCAGACACTTACATGTCCACTGCATGCATCTCCACCAGGTGGCGCTCGGGAGTGCAGGGCGATTTTAGTTTTTTGTTTTGTCTTTAGGTATTTGGGCACTAAAAGTGTAATTTTTTAATTAAACGCATTACTTATTCATTAAATAATTGGTGACTGGTATTAAAAATATTAACTGTCTAAGAGAAAAATCTGTCTCTTCTGTAACTTTGTGGATAATAATTTATACTCAAGTAATGACAAACTTAATAACAATACATAATGTTAATTTTAAAATACAGGTTAAAACAGGAAAATTCTTATTTTGTCTCAGGGTACCTTACAGGGGCAACTCCCGGGCCTCGGAGCGAAATCAGATGCAAGTGCACAAAAGGTGCTTTTGCATTTGTTAATTTTTTTGATTATAGATTAGATTCAACTTTATTGTCATTATGCAGAGTACAAGTACAGAGCTAATGAAATGCAGTTATCATCTAACCAGAAGTGCAAGAATATAGTGTTTTATATACATATAAGTGCAGAATGTACAGAATGTACAGTGGAGTTGCTAAATACTGTATTAAGAGTATGTACAGAATATAAATAGGAATGCAATGTAGGATTATATATACACATTATGAACAGCAGCAACGTAAGACAGTGGTAATAAATACGGTTGGTTGAGTGTACAATAGTACTATTGTGCTATTGCACTGTTTTGTCACATTAATGCTAGTTAATGTGACAAAATGTTGTTATTAACTAAATTATTTTATTACTGTTATTAAATGACATTTAGAAAGTACGTCGTTACATGCTATTGTAATTAATAGGGATTTCATACTACAAACGTACATTTTATGTTAGCATATAAATAAATATATTATATAGCCAATCAATTCAAAGTTCTAATGAATAAGCTTATTTATATTTATTCGCATTTACTGTCACTTGGTGGACATTTTTAGTAGTGAAGCAAAAACACTTTTCATGTATATATTTACTGAAGCAATTATAATTAATAAAGTTTAATTATGCAAATTTATTGTGCAATAACATATATGCAGTACTTAATATATGGTCATTTTATTTTTTTCTTTAAACGTATGAGGGAAGCTAATCAATTTTAAGTTCTAGTAGAAGCTTATTTATAAATTTTTAATTTATGAGTGTTTGAAAAAGTTCACACCTTCGTGACCTGCTGTATTACATTATGCGCATTTTTAGAAGTGCAGCAAAATTTGCTGACAGAAAAATTATTTGTTAATAACAAATAATAATAATTATTATTATTAAACGCGTGACGTAAAATTATTAGCATTAAGAAGTAGGCCTTATTAATACTAACAGGAGTTAAATACAGCTTAAATGTTCATAAATGCACTAGTCAATATATAGTCATTCTATTTCATCATTTTACTGCCATCTTGTGGCTATTTTTAGTAGTGCTGCAAAATCACTACTGCCATACCTGTTCAAATTTATATGGCCACCAAACTGATTATAAAATACAAAACCAGATGTTTTATGAGTAAGTACTTATTACT
The DNA here is from genome assembly GCF_963082965.1 of Carassius carassius. Classification (NCBI taxonomy): domain Eukaryota; kingdom Metazoa; phylum Chordata; class Actinopteri; order Cypriniformes; family Cyprinidae; genus Carassius; species Carassius carassius. The sequence goes on along the minus strand of NC_081779.1, from coordinate 6,380,373 downwards.
GAAGTACAAAACAATACCTTGGAAAAGAACCATCATTTAAATGACAGTAGTAAGCCACTCAAGACTGTCAAAATTATTTGTTTTAAAAGTATCATTAAAACTTGCATTAAAGTAGGAGTTGACATAAACAACTTCACTGTTTTATGAAATACATTTATTGAAGGGAAAACATCTACTGTCATAAAAGGGACCAAAAAAAAGAACATGTAACTAAACATGTCACCATTTACATTGGTGATAACGGCATTTCCTCAGAAGCTGACCTGTGGACACAGTTTCACACACAGGCAGGGTCAGGCTGACCTGAGGTCAGTACAGCTTTTCTATCTCTAATGGGAACAGCAGGCGTATCCGAGATCCATCTGCTCAGACAGGATGACCTCAACCCAAGCCAGAGCACAAGGATGCAGAGCGGAGGCGACCATCATAAAACTCTGTGCTGTGTTGGTAGCGAAGGAACTTTGACATCATCCTAATGTGCAGATTCTTGACACTGTTACGGTGTGCAGTCCTGTCAAACGTTTGTTTACTTCATGACAAATAAAGAAGCTTTCATTGCACTTGTTAGACAAATGTGTATGGAAGCCCATTTCAGTCACAGAAAAAAAATTCTTATCATAAGTCATAATTACCTTTTTTTTATTTCCGTGGCAGAAACAGGCTTCCATCAATGTCAGAGTCAGTAGTGCGGTTAGCTCACAGAAACATTGGAAGTTTGCTCATCGGCCTGTTTTTAGTGAGCTTGTGTCATTGATAGATTGGTTAAATGATAACAAATACGTATCGATATGCTCTCGCATAAATATATGACACATCCACGCAGCCGGAGCCGAGGGTAGCAGTGTGTTAGTCAGGACATGAATGTGTGGCTGAGCTGGTTCATACAAGAAACCGTGACTTCAGACCCACCGTGAACAAGTGTAGCCATGATGATTGAGCAGATGTGAAGGAGAGCACAGAGACTGATGCAGAAATAACTTCATGTCCAGCCTAAAACAGCATAACGGTTATGAGCTGAGCTGGAGGAGATCTGCTTCAGGGCTCTATGTAGTGCTGTCAGGAGGGACCATCCTTTGGCGAGCGGTTTTGGGTCGGTGGCGGGGTGTCGGGGGCGAGCTGCGTTCCCCCTCGGACTCAGAGGGCTCGGTTTCAGCCTGCGGGGAACCAGTGTCTCCCACCAACTCCCGCAGGAACTTAAACTTAGACAGGAAGAGCTGCCACACAACATACCAGCCTACAAACAGGACACACAGATGATATGGCTTTGCATTCCTACCTTGAATTTGACTCTGGTTCATTTGCATTAACTTTACAATAAAGCACGGATTGAGCTGGCATTTGCAAAAATATTTGTGAACTCATGCACTTCAGATGCATGACAAACTTGATTTACATTTCATTTTGCTGAGAAATCTTCGGCAACTTCTGTTAATGAAACCCAAGCTTATTGTTACAAACATTAAGATTTTGCTTTGTGATCCAACTGTTATATTAAGTAATGTCAAAAATTCTCATACAAAATAATCTAAAATCATTTAATTGATATTGAAGAAAAATGTGAACTTGGTAACTTAATCTTATGATAATCATAATAAAAAATAAAATGTAACTCATCTGAATGCATTATGGTAATGAGAATTTGGTGGGGAAATGTCAGAACGTTCTCGATATTAACTTTATTCAAAATACAATTTATTCTTTTTTCCCTTTGATGATTGGGTAAAATATGAAAAGTAAAATAATAATTCAAATGAGAATAAAAATGGAATCAAATATGAAATATATGGAGCATTATGGTTATACGATTTTATTCTGAAAATTTTAATAATAATAATAATAATAATAATAATAATGTCAGTGCAAAATAAATACTTCAGGAAGAAATATAAATTCATAATAAGAATTAAATGTAAAATATCTGGATGCATTATGGAAATGAGAATTTGGTGAGACAATTTTCATGATTAAAATCTTAATTTTCTTTATGCAAAAGATAATTAAAATATCCTAAAAATCCTATAACCTTAATTTATGCAATTATTTGTATCTTTATCTTGGGATAAAACACAAATCTAATAAGAATCATAATATCAAAAAAATATATTTTTATGAACAAAATGGGGAAAAATCTATCAACAATTGTATTTTTATGAACTAATATTAAGAAAGATTAACAAATGCAGTGTGGAAATTGCTCATTGTTCTTCAATGTTAGCTAATTCATTCGTGTTGATGGTAAAATATGACCTAGATTCATTCTTGGTAGAATTTTCATTTTGATTTCAACATATTCAGACATTTTAGTTAATGCAGAAAAAGTTTCTTCTTCATATAGTAACACATAAGTGTTGACATGTTTAGTGCAGTGACCTACATAAATCTGATCCAAGCCTGCGTCTGACATGAGGACACAACTTCTCTAGTGACATGCTGGAAATTGCAAACTTATGTACAGCTGATATGTTTCTACAGTAACAGAAAACTTTTAACAGCTCCTGTGCCTTTAACAGAAGTGGGTCAGTCAGACAGACCTCGACTAAAGTCAACACTCAACTCACAGTGAACTCTGGAGATGAGACGTCTGTGTTGTTGACAGTCAGCAAACCTGCTCTATTACTGCAGTGTTTGTCTGAACCGACCACATTCTCACACATGAGCCCATAATTCAAGGCTGTGAAGTCACTGTAGAGAAAATCCTCTAACTGAAGGTGGGACTTTTTCCTCAGAAATGTGACAAGGTTCATGATTCATGACCATCAGATCACGGAGTAAGCAACCACTTTGATAGACTTCGCAGAATCATAAAATTCCTAGAATTTCTAGTTTAAGATAAGCTACAGTGACCCCAAATGTATTCAGACAACACTCATGACACACTTAACATGTGACTGCATTTGATGAAGGATTGCAGGATCTTTCCTCAGGGTGCTCAGCAGCTACTTACCGAAGATCATGAAGAGGAGGACACATATCAGCGTGGCCACGATCACCAACACGGTCAAACCAACACTCTGCCACATCCTCCTCTTCTAATGAACACAACAAAGAAAACACACCTCTGATTATGTGTATTATTGACCATAACAGTAAAAAAGAAGAAGAAGAAAAATGGGATTAAAAATATGATTGCTTTTTTTAAATTCAGTACTACATAAAATATTTACAAATATATGCATTAATTATTCAATTTACAGAAATGCATCCACAGGCATAAATTAGCATGTTTTTAGTAGCATAGTTTTTTGGTGTAGTAATAAGACTATGTGAAATGCATATCAATCAAATCTTTCCATTTTCATATAAATAGAAATATATAATCTTATAATATATAACACACACAGCATTACAGTTTTAGACACTAACGTTACCATGATAATACCATGTGTACTGTAGTACAGTTATGGCATCAAATGGTAAAATGTTAATGGTACTTTAAATATACCATGGTACTGAAAATTATATTGAAGAGTATATGAGGATATCCTATGATAAATCTCTTTTTTGCATGTGTGATATCAGTATAAAGTGATTGTACACAGAGAGTGGTGTGTGTCTAATGTGAGTCACGCAGATGACAGTTTATGATCAGATTTATGAGCAGACTTACAGACGTTCACGCCTCAGTCTTCACGCCGAATCCCGCGGAACGGAGGCCGGGAGAGCATGACATGGAGAGCCTCAAATATTCCCTTCATCTACATCACTGTGACATGAACAGAGGAGAGACAAGAGCGAGAAAACAGCAAACTCGAGCCTCAACAACACAAGCAATCTGAATCTGAGGATGACCCGGAAGAGCTCATTCCTTCCATTCCGCCGCGTGGTCTTGTGGGAATTGAAGTTTTATCCAAACGTCAAATCACTGAAATGAACTCAATAATAATAATAATAATAATAATCTTAATGAAACTTAACTCACTCCACAACGTCATTGTATTTTATTCTATTTTTTCTTCTTCTTTTGTTTTTCTTTTCTTCTGAATCTACAGGACAAGTATAGGCCAATCGAAAATCAGTCTGAATGTGCCAAGAACATTGTCTTTACTTTTTTAACCGTTTTTGTATTCCTGTATAAAAAAAAAAAAATTAAATTAAATTAAATTAGAATCACTTACTAAAAACAGTTGGTGAAACCTAGGTTTTTCGGAGATAAACTGCATTTATCCAGCAACTTATAATGCATTTAATCAGTTTTTGCATTGCTTGGAATCAAACCAATATCTCTGACCTGTGACTGTGAACTTGAAATATAAGAATTACACTCAAAAACATCTTGACTAAACATAACCCAAACAATCAGCTGGCCCTGCACTGGTTTGAAAAACAGACGCAACAACAAAACACAACAATTAATAGAAATTCATGTCTTTATTCAAATGCTGCAATTATGTAGATATAAGCAGAGCAGCTTACATTTTACAATCAATTTATTTTATTTATTTTCTAATCATGTATGAGAGGACAGAAATTACCTGAATTTTTCTTATTACCTGAAATGTTCTTATTAAAAAATAAAATAAAATAAAATGTTTTATGGGACATTCTCAGAATCAGAATGAGCTTTATTGCCAGAATATACAAAGAATTTGTTTTAGTGACAGAAGCTTCCACGGCACACACAGATTACAGTGACACGACAGGCCGCAGATAATAGAAAGAATAATATACAAATATACAAAATAGACAATGTACAAAATAGCAAAAACCCAATATAAAATATAGACAAAAATGTACAGGTATGATATGTGCAAATTTGACATGTAAATTGTTGTATATTGTGTTGATGCTTTATGTGACTACGTTTCCCATGATGCACTTTGTACTTATGTTTCCGGTTATGTTCCGGTGTTGTTATGGAAGTGCTGTTGAGAGAATAAACAGAACAGTCACGTTAAGTCTGTGTGTGTGTCATACTGGTCTGCATACGCCGTTATACTCTTCTAAAAGACACAATAAATTGGCGACGAGGACGGTGTTAATCCGCGTGTGTGATGTAATGCGGAAATGAAGCGGCTCCATGGCGAGATCGCTGGAAATGAGAAAATACGAGCCTGCTGCTAATCAACGTGTTGACTGAAGAGGGGGAAGAAAGACAACGATTCAGATAAGTGACTGAATTAACTGAAACGACAGAGTACGGCAAAATGGCAGCAGTTTTTGGCAACATTGGTCACTTTGATGAAAGTAGTGAGCAGTGGAGCTCTTACACAGAAAGATTTGAGTACTTTGTGGCAGCGAATGCTATTACTGAGGAGAAAGTGGTACCCACTTTCTTAAGTGTGATGGGTCCAAAGACATATACACTACTGCGTAACCTCCTGCAGCCAGAAAAACCGGGAGAGAAAACATATGATCAAATAGTGGGCACTCTTAAAGCACATTTCTCTCCAAAGCCCTTAGTAATTGCAGAGCGATTTCGATTTCACCGACGAAATCAGCTGGAAGGAGAAACCGTGACAATGTTTGTAGCGGTGTTAAAAAAATTAGCTGAACACTGTGAATTTGGTGAAGTGCTAAATGACACACTTCGAGACAGATTAGTCTGCGGACTCCGCTCTGAGGGCATACAAAAAAGACTGTTAACGGAGGGCAACCTGACACTACAAAGAGCTATTGAGCTAAGTGTGTCTATGGAATTAGCTGCAAAGGAAGCACAGCAACTGAGCTCAAACAGTAAAGTGTATAAGATGGAGACCGAAAAACAAACTGAAAATGAAGGCCCATGTTTTCGCTGTGGTAAAACGGGACACTCACCTGTTTCATGCTGGTTTAAAGATGCGGAGTGCCGCAGCTGCAAGAAAAAAGGACACATTGAGCGGGCATGTAAAAATAAAACAGAAAGAAAAAAAACGCTACAGAAACCAGTATACAGAAGGAAGCAAAAGCAACATGTGTTTGCAGTTGAGCAGGAAAACGAGGTTACTGATACATCTGATGAGGAATTTCCTTTGCATGTGCTCACTGTCGCAGGTGGAACCAAGGCTTATAAGGTCACCGCGCTGCTGGAAGGACAGCCTGTGAAAATGGAGATTGACACTGGTGCTGCTGTGTCGCTCGTGTCGGATGCGGTATACAGTGAAATTCTGAGCCATCTACCACTCACACCACCTGATGTGATTCTTAAGACTTACACTGGGGAAGCGGTGACCATGAAAGGACTCACTCAGGTAACAGTTGAACTGAACGGACAAACAAAAAAACTGCCATTGTATGTGGTTTTGGGTGGTTACCCCTCGTTGATGGGACGTTCGTGGCTGGAGCAACTCAAGGTGGACTGGCCAGCTATACATATGATGACACATAAAACACTGGACCTTGAAGGTATTCTCCGAAAACACAGTGATGTTTTCAAACAGGAGTTGGGCAGCATGGAGAAAATCAAGGTGAAATTGACTGTAGAGCCGGGAAGCCAGCCAAAATTTTTAAAGGCCCGGCCCCTTCCATATGCGCTGAAACCCAAGGTAGAAGCAAGCTTAGCTGAGCTCAGGAAGGAGGGGGTGCTGGAACCAGTCAGTGTGAGTAAGTGGGCAACACCCATTGTTCCAGTTTTAAAGAAAGATGGAGGCATAAGGATCTGTGGGGATTTTAAAGTCACTGTAAATCCAGTGTTGTCAGCAGAACAATACCCCTTGCCTCACATTAATGATCTTTTTGCTGGGCTGACTGGAGGGCAAAAATTCAGCAAAATCGACCTCAACCAAGCATACCTGCAGATGCATGTTGAGGAACAGTCCAGAGAACTTCTCACCATTAACACCCACAAAGGCCTATTTCGGTATAAGCGGTTACCATTCGGAATTACTTCGGCTCCATCCGTTTTTCAGCGTGCGATGGATCAAATTCTGGCAGGGCTTCCAGGAGTGGTGTGTTACTTAGATGACATTCTAGTGACTGGCACTGATGACGAGTCGCACTTACAACATCTTGATGCTACCCTTGAGAGACTGAAAGAATACGGATTGAGAGTGCGCAAGGACAAATGTGAATTTTTCCAGTTGTCAGTCGAGTACTTAGGACATGTCATTGATGCCTCTGGGTTGCATACATCTCCATCCAAGGTTAAGGCCATTGTGGATGCTCCAGTGCCCGAAAATGTAAGCCAGCTGCGGTCTTTCCTCGGTTTGCTAAATTATTATGGTCGTTTCATCCCAAACATTGCTACGTTGCTGAAACCCCTGCACAAATTATTGTGTCATGAGAAAACTTGGAGGTGGACCTCTGAATGCCAGGAGGCATTCAAAAGAGCAAAAGAGACACTTTTAAGGTCAAATGTCCTCACTTATTTTGACCCTGCTCTTCCCATTCAGCTGGCCTGCGACGCTTCTCCATATGGTGTGGGAGCTGTCTTGTCCCACATCATGCCAAATGGTCAAGAGAGGCCAATCGCATTTGCTTCCAGGAGTCTGAGTAAAGCAGAAACAAACTATGCTCAGATCGAGCGAGAAGCGCTGAGTATTGTGTTTGGAGTTCGCAAGTTTTATCAGTACATTTTTGGAAGGAAGTTCACGTTGCTGACCGATCATCGCCCACTCACTGCAATTTTTGGCCCACACCATGGCATTCCCTCTCTTGCTGCCAGTAGGATGCAAAGATGGGCTTTGATGTTATCCGCTCACACCTATGACATCAAATATCGGAAGTCAGAATTGCACGGAAATGCGGACGGTCTGTCCAGATTGCCTCTCGCAGACAGGATAAAAGAGGCTCAAGTTGCAGAAATTTTCTACTTCAGCCAGGTGGAAAGGGCCCCAGTAACAGCTGTGCAAGTACGTAAGAGCACACGCAGTGACCCTGTCCTGTCCAAAGTCATGGATATCGTCATGACAGGAAAAGGGGAGAGCGATGACCTGGAGCTAAAACCATACATCTCTCGACGTCATGAACTTTCAGTGCAGTCAGGCTGCTTGCTGTGGGGAAGGAGAGTGATCATTCCCCCGGTCCTGCGCAAGCAAGTGCTAAAACAGCTGCATGTGGGACACTGTGGAATGGTCCGAATGAAAGAAATTGCCAGGAGTTATTTCTGGTGGCCAGGAGTGGACAGCCAAATTGAGGAAAAGGCAAGAACATGTACGTCATGCCAGCGCATACGTAATGTACCACAACTGGCACCGCTGCACCCATGGGAATATCCAGAGAATCCATGGCATCGCATTCATATTGATTTTGCAGGTCCAGTCGAGGACAAAATGCTGCTGGTTGTCGTGGATGCACACAGTAAGTGGCCTGAGGTGGCTATCATGAAATCTACCTCAGCTGAAAAGACAATTGAGAAACTGGGAGAAATTTTCAGTAGATTTGGATCTCCAGTGCAGCTGGTCTCAGATAATGGCCCTCAATTTACATCTCAGGAGATGGCCACATTTCTACAAGCAAACGGGGTGCAGCATATCACGTCATCACCTTACCATCCTGCAACAAATGGGTTAGCAGAAAGGTTTGTCCAAACCATGAAACATGCGTTGAAAGCTTCACTCGGACAAGGGACAATTCATCAACGCCTTCATAGCTTCTTGTTGTGCTATCGCAGTACTCCGCACGCAACTACCAAAGTGTCACCAGCGTCTTTGTTGTTCAATAGAGAGCTCAGGACAAGTTTTGAGCTGCTTAAACCAGCAACACTCAAAGAAACTGTCTTACGACAGCAAAAGAATCAGGTACAGCGACGGAATCTGCGAGCCAAGGACAGAACCTTTTCGGTAGGCTCACCAGTGCTGGCCCGGAACTATGGTGGTGGTCCGAAATGGGTTCCGGCTACTGTGGAGGCCCAGACGGGTCCAGTCTCGTATAAAGTCAAAACGGCTGGAAATCTTTCTTGGAGGAGACACACGGATCAGTTGCTTAAGGGAGCCAACTCATTAAAGGATCTTTCCGAAGTTGCGGATGTCACTGATCAAATTAGTGACAGTACGCCAGCTCCTGAAGTACCCATTACTGAGTCTACCAAGACCTCAAATTGTCCATCTGTAAAGGAACAGGTATCACCTGTTGTACCGATAGAAAATGGAAACCAGACAGGCCGCCGATACCCAGTTAGGGAGCGGCACCCACCTCACCGTTTTTTGGATTATACTTAGTTAGGAGCTACCCTTATTGTGTCGGGGCAGAATAATCCCCAAAAGGGTCAGCTAGGGTTTGAGGTAGTCTACCCTCACTCCCAAGGAATTAGTTGTGTTCATACACTTAAGGAAATCATAAAAAAAAAAAAAAAGCTGAATCTTCTGAGCAAAATAATACTTAATAATAAAAAAAAAAAAAAAAAAAAAGAGAAAAGAAAAGTTCGTAAGAGAAGTTGAATTTCATAAATTCATGACTACTGATATTACAGTTAATTTGTAATCTCTGTGTTAGACCTCAAAGAGTAAGGGGGAAGGAGATGTTGTATATTGTGTTGATGCTTTATGTGACTACGTTTCCCATGATGCACTTTGTACTTATGTTTCCGGTTATGTTCCGGTGTTGTTATGGAAGTGCTGTTGAGAGAATAAACAGAACAGTCACGTTAAGTCTGTGTGTGTGTCATACTGGTCTGCATACGCCGTTATACTCTTCTAAAAGACACAATATAAATAATATAATGTGTGTTAAATAAATAATGTATATTAGTGTTGTGTGTTCCACGTTTATTGTTAAGTGTTCATAAGGCGGATTGCCTGAGGAAAGAATCTGTTCTTATGTCTGGCTGTTCTGGTGCTCAGACAGCAGCAGTTCAAAGAGGGCGTGTCCTGGGTGTGAGGGGTCCTGAGTGATTTTGCCACCCCTATTGCACACTTTGGATAAGTACAGTTCTTGGAGAGAAGAGAGGGTTGTACCAATGATTTGCTCAGAAGTCAGAAAATCAGGTCAGGGGTCAGATTTGGTAGCTGAGCTAAACCAGACAGTTATAGAAGTGCAGAGGACAGATTCAATGATGACGGAGTAGAACTGTTTCAGCAGCTCCTGTGGCAAGTTGAACTTCCTCAGCTGGTGAAGGAAGTACAACCTCTGCTGGGCCTTTTTCACAGTGGACTCAATTTGATTGTCCCACTTCAGGTCCTGAGAGATACAGGTGCCCAGGAACCCAAATGTCTCCACTGTCATTACAGTGCTGTGCATGATTGTGAGTGTAGGGAGAGCAGGGGGTTTTCTCCTGAAATCTACGATCATCTCCACAGTTTTGAGTGTCTTAAGCTCCAGGTTGTTAATACTGCATCAGACAGCCAGCTCTTTAACCTCCTGTCTGTAAGCAGACTCGTCACCATCCTGAATGAGGCCGATAAGTGTGGTGTCATCTGGAAACGTCAAGAGGTTGAGAGAGGGTTTTTTAAATGTGCAGTCATTGGGTTAGAGAGAAAAGAGCAGTGGGGAGAGGACACAACCCTGTGGGGTGCCAGTGCTGATGGGACAGGTGCTGGATGACAATTTTCCTAGCTGCTGCCTGTCTGTCAGGAAGCTGGTGATCCACTGACAGACGGAGGTGCACAGAGAGCTGAGTTAATTTGGGTAGGAGGAGGTTTGGGATGATAGTGTTTCTAAAACATATTAAGGGGATACAACTCATTTATTGTAATTGACAGGTGTGATAATCAGTGGGACTGAATTTTTACCTCCATCATTAAAGCATGGGCAAAAAAATGGATAGAGTTTGTCAGCGAAACACTGGCCAGTGAAAGAGTAGATATGAGAGCTGGAATCCACATCATAAAAGGAGACCAGACCCTCCTCATAATCCACAAACACACCGACCCGCTGCGGCTTCACTCTCAGAGACAGAGAAACTGTAGTATGACCATAGGCCCAATATTCATTCCCATTCCTCAGAACCACAGTCCAGTATCCATTACTGGGATTCAGCTGGATATCTCCTTTCCTGTTAATAGATTCTCTGACTACTCCTAAATTCCATTTAGTCTTTCCCTTCACCTGCACCTCGAAATAAAATCTCCCTGAGGAGAATCCCACCTTTCCCAGGACACTTACAAGGAAATCAAATCTCTTTGGGATGTCTGGGAGTTTCTGTCTAATGTCTCCATGTCTCACTTGTTTTCCATCATCAGACAGGATGAGGTTTGGATGAGCTGTATCAGGATCCAGAGTCACATCCACTGAGAAAACAGATTTCATGGTGATGCTTTTAATCAGACTGTACTGAAGCTTTGAGAATGTAATCTATTGTAACACAGACAGCACACTGTACCTGTATACTGCTGCATCCACCTCAGCTCTGACACTATAACAATAAAACATCATGAGATCTTTAAGATGTTTTTATATGTGGAATTATAGACCATCTTTAATGTTATATAAAAAAAGTGTACATCATTATGTTTTTATCTGATCAAAGAGTTGACATACTAGTTTGAATGAGTTTGCTGTTTAGAGTGTCTTGAAGTTGAGTCAGAGCTCTGCTCAGAGTCTCCTGACTATCCTCAGTCTCCACACTGATCTCAGAGCAGCTCCTGGGGTCTGTAAGGCTGCTCAGGGATGAATAACTCTACAGCAGGAGACAGGAGAAATCCTTCAGCATGGGGAGAGTTATGGTGTCATGTACTGCATTATCACTGATCAGAGAGATGTTCACTGACCTGTAAGAGAAGGAGGTGATCTTCAGTGTGTGAGAGCTGCTCCAGCTCAGTGTTTCTCATCTTTAGCTCAGTGATCTCCTGCTCCAGCTCTTCAATCAGCTCTTGCTCCCTTTTCTCTGCTGCTTTCTGCCGCTCTTCAATCATCTCCATCACTTCAGTCTGACATCTCTCAATGGAGCGGATGAGATCAGTGAAGAGTTCAGCATGGGCTGCTTTCTCCTCCTCTGTGTTTCTCTGCTCAACCAAGTCAACCAACAAATTATCAGCGATGTTTGCTAAGGCAAGAATCAGTTATACTCTTCCTCATGCTTCAGTGTTTAAAGGGGTTTTCTAATTTCCTCAACCGAAGTATTAAACTTCGTCCTGATGCGTTTACACTGAAAAATTCTTAAAATCATGTGTCATGTTGAGGAGAAGTGATATTACTTTACGTACGTAGTTTTTTTATCTCACAATTTGGACTTTTCAAGATTGTGAGTTATTATTTCTGAATTGCAAGTAAACCTCTTGCAATTCTGAACTAAAAAAATCCAGTTTGTTCCTGAATGAATAGGTTTTTTTGAAAGAGTCGATTAAGTGAATGAATCAAAATCAGTGACTTATAAAGACAGTCACTTGTCTGCAGAAAGAGTCACTGTAAAATCCCCTCCATTAATACACAGACCGACTGTCTGGACAAACAAAAACAAGTGGACTGATACAAACAGTGAAGTCCCCTGAACAAAACAATTTATTACAGAATTTTGAACTCACTTTTCTGACCTCTGCTGAGTGTTTGATGTCTTGAATCTTCTTGATCCTGTCCTGAATCATCTGCTGCACGTCTTTATGTGTCTTCATCAGTTGAGTCTATAGACAGAGAAAAAAAAGATATTTATCATAAAGATGATTTACTGTCTTGTGACGAAATTTACAATATGTTTTTATTTGTAATTATTTTGTTTGATAAAATCACATGACATGATTACTTTAAAATCAGTTTTGTTAATAAGTCTACCTTCTTCTCTTGACTCTCCTCTTCTACAGAAACAGTGTTGTGGGTCTTGTGTTCTTTCACAGCACACATCAGACACACACACGTCTGATCATCTCTACAGAACATCTCTAGAGGCCTCTCATGTTTCTGACATATATAGTCCTCCAGATTAGTCACAGCACATTTGAGTTTATAGTGCTCTACGAGCTCTCGGAGTGTGATATTAATCTTGAGATCAGGTCTTTGGTTGAATGTTTCTTTACAGTATGGACAGTTGAAGGACTGGCTGTTGTCCCAGTACTTATTCAGACAGGTCTTGCAGTAGTTGTGTCCACATGGAGCAGTGACTGGATCAGTGAACACATCCAGACATATGGAGCACTGAAGCTCCTTAGTCATTAGACCACTGAAGGATGACATACCTGGAGAAAAAGAAACCATGAAGATAAATCACCTACACTACTAGTCTGAAATTTGGACACACTTGATATAGTTGGTATAGAAAAGAATCACCCCAGAAGATGGACACAGTTGTTTTATCCAGATGTATTTACTAAGTGCAACTTAAGACATCCAAGTGAAAGATATAACACCAACATCAGAAAAAAAATAAAAATAAAGAATATTCAGAATCACTGATGAGTTGGAAGGATCCCCCTCCTCCTAAAAACCACTTGTAAACTTTGTAGCTAATCACCTTCTCAATGGCACACAAAGTCATTTGACTTTCAACTGTGATCAGCTGTTCTCATTTTGATTAGCTCAGCATGAAAAGAGCTTTCCTGGAGCGTTTCAGTCCTTGGTAGTGCTACTGAAGCAAACAATCAACTATGGGTGGCAAGACACTCTCAAAAGATCTCTGGGATAAAGATGTGGACAGTCACAGGTCAGGAGATGGATACAAAAACATTTTAAAGGCTTTCTCAATGCCTAGAAGTACAGTGAAGTCTATTATTAAGAAGTGTAAGGTATTTGGTACAACGCAGACCCTCCTTGGATCAGGGTGTTAATCCAGACTGGATGAAAGTGCCGGAGGAAACTGGTCAGAGAGATGACCAAGAGACCTACATCAACTCTTAAACAGTTGCAGTAATTTATAACAAGCAGTGATAATTTGTGCATGTGACAACAATATCACAAATTCTCCATTAATATGGCTTGTTTGGAAGGGTTCCAAGAAAAAAGCCACCCCTCAAGAAAGAGCACATGCAGTCACGACTGAGCTTTGCCAAAATGCACCTTGAAGATTCTGAGGCACATCAGACTGAAGCTGAATTATTTGGCCTCAACACCAAACGATATGTCTGGCATAAATCCAATACAGTCACCATCAATAATAACATTCAACGTTAACGTCCAAATAACATCATTCCTCTACATGGAGGAGTTAATATCCTGTTCTGCTGTGTTTCTCTGCAGCAGGGACTTGAGCACTTGTCAGGATAGAAGGAAAAATGGATGGGGCAAAATACTTCTTGAGGAAAATCTGTCAGAATGTTGTCAATGGGAAGAAGGTTTACCTTCCAACATGACAATGGCCCAAAGCACACAGTAAAACTGACACACAGTGGTTGAAGGAGAAAAAGGTGAATATCCTAGTCAGAGCCTAGAATTAAACCCCATTGAAAATCTATGGAATGACCTGAAGACTGCAGTCAACCAACAATCACCATCAAATTTATATATATTAAGTCTAGATGTGCAAAGTTAGTAGAAACAGAGGCTGCGTTTACACGTGACCTGTATCCAGATGTTGTCCACATACACCCTGAAAAGACAAGTGTAAACGCGTTTCTGATTGGAATGTTATCCGATCAGCGTGTCCTGGTTCAGAGGTAGTCGAGGACTGATCCTTTTTCCAACTTAGTTCTTTTAGTAGTGAATTTAGGTAAAGGGGTGCAGAGCCAGTGGTTGATAAAGACTATATATTTTTAGTTATTCAGGTTCAAACAAAATCTTACCTCAAAAGTGAGGTTTAGAGTTACTTATTCAAAAAGCACAGTCCATTCAGTCTTGTGAGCAATTCTCCACTGCTATTTAACTCTAAAAGAGAGTAATGTAAAAGTTCTCTAAATAGGATTTTCTTTCTCTTTTTCAAACATAAAATCAAATCAGATCATGAACTTTTAATCATTATTTATATTAAAATCGTATTGATAGTTCAAGAAACAGTCACTCATTGTTAAACACACATGAACTTACTGAGCAGTCTAGACTTGCTTTTGAGATAAGAAACAAAGTACAAAATATAAATAATACTTAACTACAAATAAACATATCTCCACAAAATAAACTGATATATGGTATGATTAAGTGTAATTTTAATCTTGTAAATATGACTTTCAGCTGCAGTGTAGGTGTGTGTTCAGTCTCTCTGCCCACATTTTCTTCCTGTTTCTTAAGTCTTTATGTTGTGTGACAAAATGACCCATAAACTCGATTAATCTTGACCACTTCCATTAGAAATTTGTTCAGGACAATCTCTCTGATATTTCCATCACTTACCTGAGAGTATGAGATCCACAAGGATGGTTGAATCATCAGATTTTAAAAGTAGATTATTTCAGCTGTCTATATTGTTGATCAAGTTAGTTTCACTTTCTCTGAATTTTTCACTGAACTCCAGTGATGTCAGAGCTCCTCCTGTATTTATACATATAAATGTGTCTCTGTATTTGGTTTGTTAGATTCATGTGTGTTTGTTTGTATTGGGATGAATGTTTCTTTTAGTTAATGAAGAAGAGGTATCAGCAGAAAAAAAGATTATTCTGAAATCAGATCAGATCACACAATCCAAATCTTGGTTTTAATCTGGATCTACAGTAACAACCAAGTATCTGTTCTTCAAAATGTTTGGCAGGATTCCAGCAGAAGTGTGGATTCAGGTTGGATTTCAGAAACAACACATAATAAAACTTTAAATGGGTCAAGTAATACAACACTGATATCATGTAGTATGCATATTTAACATTTTGCTCTTGATTTGTTAACCATTACAATATAAAGTAAATAAAGTGCACATTAGACTACCTATTAAGCCTTTCAGTACAGTAAATTAAAAAAATTGCCCCCATAATTCCTCAAACAACTGTCAACCTGTAACCGGCAAGTTTGTAAAAAATTAACAACCAATGAGTAGTTTACACTTTAGATTTTGGGAAGAAGAAAGTTTTTTAAATTATTTATTCATGGGTTTACACAACAGGTTTTGAATACTTTGTAATGTGTAATGCAATGTAAGGGCTGACTGGTGAGATGTCTTCTCTGACACATGGAGTATCTGGTTCTGTTCAGCTTATTCCAGTTTAACATAAACCCAACTAAACCAGACCATTAGAAATCTGTTCTTTCTCAAATTTCTATCACTTACCTGTGAGTTTTAGATGTGTCCACAAGGGTCTTTGAAATACTCTGCTGTTTAAAAAGGGTAAATAGTTTCAGGCATCCATGCTGTTATAAATGTTGTTTTACTTCCTCTGAAAGCTCTCACTGAACTACAGTGAGGTCAGAGTCCAATGTATCTATTATCACTTATCTATTTTCACTATTATCACAAGTCCATAAAAGAAATGTAAGTGAAAAGTCATCTGCTGGAGGGAAATAGACTGACATATCCTGGCCTCTTATGTAACACAGATAGAACCTTAGTAGTTATTCTTCTAGACCTGGACTTTTTAAAGTTTACGTCAGTGGGCCTTCCCTCTGAAAAGCAATGAATAAATATTTTTAAAATAATTCCATAATTAATTAACGTGACATTGCCTTCAAAGTAACTATAGATTCATAAACACAATATGGATAAGGGGCAGTCGTTTCCAAAAGTCTCCAGTAGAGGTCGCCATTCCTCCACAACACAAGGTCTACTGTCTTCAGCGTTACGTGCCAGATGTGACGTCACAATGGTCTTGTGGTTGTTGGGGTTTCTTGCAAGTTTCTTTTTTTTTAAAGTGGTTATTGTTGTTATTAATACTAGCAAACACCGAGTTTAGTGGCATATGGTTAAATATCCTAGTAAGATCTCGCTTTAATAACATTTGTCAACACCTGTGAGATGTTCATGAATGTTTCTGTACACAGCAGATGTGACCCCTATGGATGTGACAGGAGATTTGTTGATTCAGTTTAATCCCTCGTAGCCGCTAATGTTTAGTTAACGGCAACAGATAAAAGACCACAAATCTGACAGAATCTTTCACGTCTCTGTGCACCTGATAATGCCTGAATGACTCTTATTGTTGTCTTATCTACGCCAGTATCTGCATGACGTTTATTTGCTATATTTGTCAGCGGATTTGGATGAAATCAAGTGCAAGATAAAATCTAGAAGCCAAATAAACGCCAGTGTTGTTTTCTGCAGACGTGATCGAGCTCAGACTCGTATCTGTGTAAGAGTAAAAGTGTCTTCCCCGCTAGGTTTCTAGGATCTACAGCAGCTGCATCCGGGACTTTAGTTATAGGCTATGAGTAATACTTTACAGTGATAGCGATGCTTGAAATTTCTTTTGACTTTGACAATTGCAAAATTACATCCTGTGAATGTAAATGACAGAGATGAAAAGATGAAATAGCAAGGGAAAGAGCATCTGCACTGATTACAGAAAATTACTGTGATTAGGATCACAATTGTCAGCAAAGGAAACGTCGGTACATCCCCTTCATAATAAGCGCAGGGACAGAAAAAAGATGATGTCTGATAAAACAAGCAGGTGATAATGGCTCAGCAGATTTTTCTGCAATTAAAATAAATAAATAGGCTAAATAAAAAACATATAGCCGACATACATATATAGCCCACACACACTATAATATAATAGTAAATAGCCTATTAAATTACCTATTTCATTTAATTTATTTTATCAATTAGGTATCAATTTTTTTAATTAACTGTCACCCCGTCCCATGTACAGGACGTCTACATTTACTTCATATTACAATTAAATCTAATCTAATCTTGACAAACTATATATCGTTGGAAAGGTCTAAGACTCCCAAGTATATATTTTACCAATGTTTTTTGTTAAAAATTATGTAGGAAAAGTAATAGATTAATTTATGACAAGAGTGCACCCTCAAAAATCTACATTATAACAGGAATTTTGACCTTTGTTTAAAAAAAGACTTCTTCGTTGCCTTTTTCTCTATCACATTTTAGAAATCATCAGAAATTATATATAAACTGAAAACATAAAATCTCAGAATTCATCCTTTGAAACTCATTTTAAAATCAGACATTGCATTACCATGTTAATGGTACATCAATAGCATGTTACAAAATGTTTTCATTCATGAATTATAAAAATGTAAGTTTAAGAAGTCTATGTTCAAACATGTGAGTGACAGTGAAATAATCAAGTAATCAACTGAACTAAAAGTTAGCCTACATCACAAAATAAGTACTCAACTCACTCAATGAATAAAAAAGTAAAAAAAAATAGCATTAGTACGAGGTCATCCTGCAAAAATTTTATCACACACACACACACACACACATACATATATATATATAATTTTTAAAAACAAAAATAATATTCTGTTGAAATGTTATATATATAAACTTCATGTCATGTCTTTGGTTTGATCAATGAATTTAAAAAAATAGATCTGAATTAAAAGGTTAATCAAAAAATATGTAACTAACTGAATATGCTACTCTCAGAAAATAAAGTATAGCTGTACCTTTAGGGGTACAATGGCTTGTCACTGGGGCTGTACCCTCAAGGGTACCACTTTTGTTCCCTTGGCATAGGCTTGGGAACATATATGTACCTTGTTGACCCTCAATAGGGTACAAACATGTACCTTGAGGTCCAATAATAACCCCTAAGGGGTACGTTAGTGTAGATTGTACCTTGGGACAGAAATGAACTCCTACTGTACCCCTACTTCTTACAGTGTATATAGCCTAAGTAAACTAAAATAGTTAAAATTTTGTTAAAAAGTTGATCACCTGAAAGGCACTATAATTTTCACGAGACACCAGTTTAGATTTGTAGTTAAAGTTTGGGTCATTTGTAAGTCAGTGGGGTAGTCCATTGGAAGTGAAACAGACAGTAAAGTGTGTTCTACACCACTGTGGTGTTTTCACTGTATTTTAGAGTTCCATCTTTCAGCGTATGACCCTAATAGCAGATGGGGAAAAAGAGTCAAGATTACAGATGGATTTCATAGTTTTGGGGAAATCCGCTGAGCATCCGCGCAGGAGACATGATCTCAATCATGACGCATCTGAACCACTGAAAGATGCTGTATCAGACAGATGCTATTATCACTCCTGATACGTGCAGGGGGATGTTGCAACAGCTAAGGACGGCCCTGGTTACATGATAATAATAATAAAAAAGAATACTAAATTTAGTCTGAAAAATAACTCACACATGCTGTTTTCACTCCCATAAGACCTCTAGTTCCTCTGAAATCTTCACACCCACAGGCCACTTCCTCTGGTAACACTGATCTATTAAGAACATCTACAGCTCTTCCGGTATCTTTCTTTTCTGATGCCTGTGCTGCTGCTGTTTGGTATGGTTTGTATTTTTCCATTTCAAATGTATAATGACAAATATTCAAGAAGCCCCAAACAAAAAGCATTATTCTGTAACCTAATAATGCATTTTTTTAATTGCCCATTTTCCCCATAATTTCTTATATGACATTTACAGTGTCATTTTATTTTATTATTTTATTTTTTTGTAGTATTACTTAATTTAAGTTTTGAATATTATTGCATAGTTTTAAAAGTATGCAAAAATTAGTAAATAATTTAAATATTTTAAGAAGACTATTTGTCCCTTTAATTCATGTCACTGGTTTTATCAATCTTAAAAACTTTCAGTCTTCGGCTTTCTTTGGTCATAGTTCTGAAGATGATTTTCATATGTGCATTAGTCTTTTATGTTTTAATCATAAATCTTTTAACATCTTTCAATCAGTTAAATGGATTGTTCATCCAAAAATGAATGTGATTATGTAAATGAACCCTTTGAGTATACAAAGATTATTTATTGTTCATCTGAATCATCTGTATAAAAATGAAATGGATTTAACGTCTGATCAACAATGCTTGTTTTGAGATGCCTTCTAGACCGTCTTTCACCAATTTGTCACTGGAGATGCAAACATAACCTGAGTTAAGAAATATAATATAATAAAGAACAAAAGTCGAGAACGAGAAAAAAAGACAATAACTAAATAATAAAAAAGACCTGTATTTCATGTCACTGGTTTTATCAATTAATTAAAAAAAAAAAATAGAACTTTTGTTTTTGAAATTTCTCAACAACCATCATTTGAGTTGTGAAATAAAACAAGGAACAAAAGTAAAGTTGCCCTTTATGACTAATAATGTCAAGATGTTGAGAAATACTATCAGCTTTTCCTGGAGAAGAAACATTTGCTCTTTCAATATGAATATGAATTCAATATGAACTCTAATTCCATGCAACTCGGAAAAATCAAGAACATCAGATGTTGGTGGATTAGATCTCTACTATCAGTGAGTCAGTATGTCGGTCATGCGGTTTCTTTGCTAAGGTGGAGTGAAACCGTATATAAAGCAAATACATTAGGTGGTTTCTAGAAGGGAACATTGATTTTTGAGGAATGCATCTTTCACAAAGGAAGTCGTTGCCTGCAGCACGAATGCTTCTAAAGGTCAGGTCTGCTCTTGCTTGTCATAAACATATGTTCATACACTTACGCCGAGGAACAACACAAGCAAGTCAAATAAAAGTCAAAGACTGATATGGGTACAAAAATATGGCATTTTATTTTCATAACATGAGACACAGCATAAAAAAAGAAAATGACATATTTAAATGAGCAAAGAACATGCAGCTAAATAAAACAAAAAATGGCAAAAAAAAATTGCCTACTTAGTAAATTTTTTTTAACTCTAAACAGCCTCAATACAAACTAACAGAGGCAGCAAAAGATCCACGACAATTGGCAATTACCTTTGAGAACTTTGAGAAATTATGTTAAGTTACACTGGTGATCATTGCATTCTTTAGGATATTTTTTAAGTTAGCACTTAATAAAATGGAAAAATACACCAAAGCGTGCATACTCTTCTACCTTAGTGGTAGTTCTACTTAACAAATGTCTGTTACGGCACACGGTGCCAACACATTCAACATACTCGGTACCACAAATAATGCAGAACCACAAATAATAACACTTTAAACACATAAAAAAAAAATGTTTTTCCACAAATAAATCTGATGAAGAGCCTACGTGCTCGAAACGTCACTACATACGCTATGCGATAGCTTTTTAATAATACATTATTTTTTATACTTTTGGAGCTTTGGAGTTGCCGACTTTGCATTTAAATATTTTTCCACAAATAAATCTGAATTTTTTTTATTCCATGATCAAATATGAACTAATTTTTTTTTTAAACAATGGAAAGAAATGATATTAAACTCTTGCCAACCACAGCAAGATGGAAAAAAACCCTGTTGGTTAATAAAACCAACAGAAATAAAAACTTCTGAATAGCTTGTATTGAGTCAAAGATTAAACATCTATTAAATTACTTTTTAAAATTGTGTAGACATTAATATATCTAATTTCAAATTGTGTCCGGATTAGGAATGTCAATTTTTTTTTATAGTCAAGTCTCAATTTTTCTGTCCTTGCTAAAAGCAAAACTGCCTATGACTTGACAAAAACAGCCAATAAGAACATCAAATTTTATGTAGGCGGAACTGTGGACCAATGAGATTTCACTATGTGTGGAGCTACATCGCATTATGCAAAAGATTACAACAACAAAAAAAAATTCTGTCCTCACTGAAAGAAATGTGCTGAATGACTCAACAGTCAATCAGAACATATCTGATATGAAGCGGGACACTGGACCAATGAGGTTTCTTTGTGGGCAAAGCCACACCTAATTACGTGACTGTTTCATTTTCTGTCCCTACTGAAAAGCAAAACAATGCATGACAAAAGACATCTATGTTTGTAGAACGAAGACATTTCACTGTGGGCGGAGTTACACTGATTTACGCAATAGACTCAAGTGAAATCACTTCTTGTGGTTGTGGCTGAGAACTTGTTGTAACACCTTTGGTGCCAGAATCTTAGTCTAATCACCTAGTCCTTCAACTAAGATAAATTAAAAAGCCCCATCCTGAGACTGAAGGGTCAAAATCTCTGCGGCCAGTCTTTGTGGGTCCATGAGAAATGGGAATCTGTCCATGGCTCTGTCCACCAAACGTGCATTGAAAATTGCAAGTAATTTCTTCCTCACTTGCATCCGTTCGGACCACTGAGGACTGTGATTGGAAGGCGTCCAGTGTCCATGTCCTCTCTCTGGCTGCATGGGAGTGTGGGACGCTGGAGGATATCCACCATAATGGTCAGACCAGTAGCCCTGTTGGGGAGGAGGCCCTCTGCTGTGTGGAAATGAATACTGGGACATGTTAACAGGTGGGTAAACTGGACCTCCTCCATAGGAGTGATACTGGGGTTGAGCATAACTTGGGTTTGGTGAGCTGGGCAGGCCCATGCTATGTTGCTGACCGGCTCCACTGGTGCTTAAGGATTGGTAGGAACAGCAACTGCAGGGTTGGCTATTGGCCAGAACGTAACGATGCCGCCCACTGTTGGATGGTTTGGACTTCCTGTGGTCACAATGGGAAGTTTCAGGAGAATGGCATTCGTAGGAACCCAAGCCAGAATCCAAACGCTCCTGAGATCCATTGGGAAAGGAATCTAGATTTGTTGGCGAATGCTGTCGTTCTTTCTTCAAAGGAAACTTTCTTTGAGTTGGCTGGGGGGCTGCTTTAATGACAAGGACATTTTCACTGCCGTAACTCTTCTTGAGAGAGCCAGCGTCCAGGGAGAGTTTCTGTTCCATGATTTCCTCCAGAGACGGACTCTGACTGGAAACTGGTTGAGGTTTGTGCGGTGTGGATGAAATTTTGGCTTTGTCTCGGAGTTCATCAGCCAGGGCACGCTGGGATTGCTTGGTTCGCTCTGGATGATGAAACTTGCACTTGATTCCATAAGTGCACTTCTTTCCTGCATTGAAACAGGAGACTTTAATTCTTGTTCACATGGTATGTGCTATCCTTGTGTGGTCAGAAAAGCGATGGAATATACTACCATTCAAAGTTTGGGTGTATAGGATTTAAAAGTTTCCCTGTCAATCTAGAGTGACAGTAAAGAAATTTATAATGTTACAAAAGAGCTATTTTTCAAATAAATGCCATTCTTTTATATATCTTGGTTTCCACAAACATATTAAGTCGCACAACTGTATTAAACATGGATAATAATCAGCATATTAGAATGATTTCTGAAGGATCATGTGACACTGAAGACTGGAGTAATGATGCAGAAAATTCAGCCTTGCATTACAGGAATAAATTACGTTTTACATTATATTAACAAAGAAAACTAACCCAACACTTTTGAACGCCAGTGTATATTGCTTATCAATTCCTTGTATCTGGATTATCTCTTTAATATGGGCCATGGCAATTAAAAAAGTTATGCAATACACTGATAATTACACCAACATGTGACTGCAAGACCAATGCATCATTAATTAATGGGAAAAAAATATCTAAATATTTTCTTACCATAAGGACAGGGCTGTTTCTTAGGAATACGTGGAGTCTTCCTGAGAAAGTTTTCTAGGGTGGGTCCATATCTTCCCAACGGGTCATCCGGAGGCATAAACCTACACAAAAGCAAAGTGAATTTATTCAAATTGGAATTAATTAGCAGCAGGGCTGTCAAACAAATTGACCTATGCTGAAAAAAGACCAAAATGCAATGGTGCTTACTTGTCATTGACGAATGAATACATTAGAAGCCTCTCCTCTATAAAACGCTTCCATTCGGGACGTTCTCCTTGCAGATCTCGGTAAGTGTCATTGGATACAATAATGCCATCAGATTCGTATGCCAGCTTCACAATAAAACGGTCATCGTAGCAAACCACACGTTTTCCTGCCACTCTTCTGGATGGTGTGAACACCAAGAGTTTCCTCCGCTCTAACTCACGCAGAATGTGCTGATCTGAGAAAAATATTAATGAAATTTAAAATCTGTTGGTGCGTTTTACAGTTATGCCATTTTGTTGCTTAATGTAAATTATTAAAGATTTGATCCATAATAAAACTAACATATTTAGTCATGCATTTTAAACTTGAAGTAACCCCTAAATGCATCTTTGCACTTCTAGAAATAAACATTTTAAGACTAGCTTTTCGTACTACTTAATTAAAAAAAAAAAACAGCTCTTATGATGCAATATGCTGAAGAAAACAAACAAACAAACGTTAAGCTATGCAATGGCAAAAGATGTCTGACTGATACATATATACAAAGACAAGGTATTAGAAAAATATCTGTTATTTTAGTGCAAACCTTTGACAGATTGAAAAACTAAAGATTTATGAGGTTTACGTTCATGATATGAAAATAAAGGAAGCAATATACTGACTTCTAAAGGCACTTTTTGGCAACATCAAAATTAAATGTATTGTCTTCCACAATTATATAATGTCCTTCAAGGTGGTTTCTTAGCAAATACTGATTAGCATATGCAATTAACAGCATTTCATTCAATTTATTTGACATCACCAATGATTGACATTCCATGTTGAAAATAAACAAGCTGGTATTTAGTTGGTACTACCAGCTGTAATGAACAGCCCAAGGGAAAAAAGATTTATTGCATTTTAATTTGCTCGAGATTTTCATTTTACAAGTGCCTAATAACACATACACAGTTTATTTCAGGAGAAGCAGGAATTCAAACATATTTACACATGTTCGCATAGTTAAATGTCAACTGTTGAGACAGCATCACAACTATTTTTTGGATGCAGAATATTATCACCACAACCACACAGCGTTATATTATTTTACTCCAATTATGGCATGTTGATCAAACAGTCTGGTATATCTTAACAACCAAAAGCAGTGGTTTTATTATTTCACTGCGCCCTTTATTATGTTATAAGGAAGTTACAGCGGTTTTTAAAAAAACCCAGGTATTTGCCAATATATCTTATGACATGCTTCATTCAAACAGCTACGAAATAAAATCAGTGTGGGTTTTTCCCTTACTTCCAGTTCTATTTGAGACCCAAGTTGGAAACCAGTGATAAAAACCAGAACTGTATTCCATTTGTACTTTAGTTGAACCTGGCTTCTAGTATAATAGGTCTGCAAGTCTCTTTTTAGCCATTTGGTTGCTTAGAGGAAAAACAGGACTTTGTTTATAGGAATGTGAATTCTTCTGGAAAGCAGGAATCGTTCCTGATACAAGGTGCATTCCCTTTTCCTCACCTGTAATGGGTACATCAGGTCGCGGCTGCTCTTTTCTCCAGGAAGGCACAAACACCGTGATGTCGACGTGACCCCGCTCCAGGAAGAAGTTCACTGCCAACTGAATTCCCAGACAGGAAAAAACTTCCTTGTTCCCGTGGCTAAAGCAAAACAAAACAGAAGAAGTCAATTTTACTTGTGAATATCAATTAGTTTGTATTTTGCATAATAAAATCATATGGCATGTGCAGACATTAACTCAGCGGATGCTTTTATCCAAATAAAGAATATCAAAAGAATCTGATCAAATTAACCTGGTTTAACGTTTAGAAAAAAACTGTTTTAGAGTGAATCAAGCTACATCAGTGGCATAGGGTTATAGACATAGATTAGGAGATCTTTCTTCAGGGTTTTCATTAAGATATCAGGTTATTTCCTGTTAAAAATGTTTATTACAGTGAAAGTTGTTATTATCCTCCTTTCCTGGTCAACAATGTGAAAAAAATGCATCTAAATATACAGCATCTGTAAAATGCATCTAAATGTTTTAATAGATATTTTATAAAGTTGTGCCAGATTTATTTGTTTAACCCCTCACATTGTGTTCAACTTGACATTTGAATTTTGATTATAAAAGTATATAAAACTAAAAAAAATAATTCATTTTCCTAAAGTTTTTGTATTTCTTTTTGCTTATGCATCTCTGTTTTGAAGTGAACATTTTATTTTATTTTTTTCACTCAAAAAATTTAGTGCATAAGCTCAAATCATTGCGGCCTATGATCAAGTTGACAAAAAGACTGAATCGAAGATTTGTTGAAAGGTAGCATAATGAGAGATTTATGAGCAATTTTTAACAGGCTGGTCATTTTTGACAGGGAACACGAAATGAGGTTAAGGTTTTTCAGCACAGCGCAGCAGTTAAAAGTCTATTTTAGTTCAAATCCAAGCCAGAATCTATTAATACTCCCTGAAATAAACAGAAATGATGTAATTAAAAAGCGTCTGATTTATAGGGAACAAAAATAGCAAAGGTGAGTTATCCAATCAGACACTGTTACAATGCTGCCGGGCCTGTACGGTTACAAAGTGTTCTTTTCATAAACACATTCTCCTGCAGGATAATAAAAGGGAAGGGAGGGGATGGGACAATGATTTGCATATAAGATTATTTGCATACTGGGGTGATGACAGATACAGGAGCCTGCAGGGGCAAATCTGGACTCCACTTGCAAATGCAGGTGAAAATACAAAGGGAGGGATTTAAAAGCTTATTAAGCACGTAGGTGCTGTGAAATTCATCCAAATAATATTAATATAGTTTGTTTTGACAACATATGATCTAACTACTCCAAATAATTTCCTGTTTTTCTGGTCTGACATTTGGAATTAATCACTCAAAAAAGAAAAGTGTGTAATAGGCAAAAAAATAAATAACAAAAGTTGAGTGTCATCCAGTCCGCCCAATGAACAGGCAATTACATTCATCTGTTTGTTTTTTTTATTAACATTAAAACCAAGGTATTCTGTCAAGTCGTACACCCTTTCATAAACACAAATCCATCTCTGTTTTCAGTAGAGAAAAAAAGAGCGAAGGAAATAGACCTGACTTGCGCATTTTCTTGAAATGTATGAGGAAATACTGGGTTTTATCTGCCCTCAACTATGTCACAATTACTAAAAGCTTTCTAAAATCTTGTATGTTCAAAGGGTTAAACGTTTGGCGATGCTGTTTCTTAAACATAGAAAGTCTCAATTTTAAAACTCTAGTCATTTATCTCACAGTAAACAAACATATTTAGCCATATGAATATTCCTCAATTGTTTTATTATCAAAATTATTTGCTACTATAACTATAGTAAAATATAATTTTAGGCAAAAAGAGTTAAACACATTAAAACATTGCTTAAAAACATTAGCCCAACACAGAAACAGACTGCTCAACCGTTTTTGATATTCCATTTGGTGATGCTTATAGCACAAAATTGCACACTTCAGGCATAATATAGATAAAGATAAAAAGTGTCTTATTAAATGGAATTGTACATTTTTTGTCAAATGTTTTTGAAAGAAGGCTTTTATGCTCACCAAACCTGCATTTTATCGGAATTAAAAAAAGAAAAACGTTAAAAACTGTAATTTTGTGAAATATTTATGCGTTTTAAAATATCGTTTTTCTATTTTAATATATTTTAAAACCATTTATTCATGCAAGTTTATTTTCAGCAGCATCAGAGATTTCTTTATAAAACATTTTTAAAATCCTAATAATTCAAAATTAAATGTTTATTTTAATTATGACTTAATATAAAAAGTGTTATCTTGTGATTTTTAAAACTTAAACTGTCCTGTTAAACATTTGACACATACGGAAAGGTCAACATAAATATAATATCGCCTCTAAATTTAATGCAAATCACTTCAATAGCACTATCAAAGTGATAGAAGAGAAAGGTAAATGTGACTGTAAACACTAGCTTATTGCATGTCATGTTTATAGTAAACTCACCTCATGGCTACGTTAGACCCATCAATAACTATTGGTCTGAGTGCGTCCTCGTCCTCTACCAGCTCTTCTGAAGTGCTTGACACTGCCGGAGCATTATGACAGTAATTCTGGGTGCTTCGGACCTTAGAGGAAGCATCCCCACGTGAAACCAGCACCGGGGAAGCTGTCGATTCCTCTCTCTCTTCTGATTCCCCAGCAGCCTGTATCAGCTCACCCAAAACCCTGTTGGTGTCTGCGTTGAGGCCGAGTTTAAGGAAAGCGGCACGGACTTGCGTTTGAGAAAACCCCAGCTTAAGGAACAGGTCGAGCTGGGTTTGAAACTCAGAACTTATTTCGGAGGACTCATCTGGAGTCGGGCTGGACTGGGCCGGGTCCATTCTAACGCTGCTGGAAACGGGTGGGTTGTACAAAGATGTGGGTGCTGTTACCCATGCGTTGGTGGCGTTTACGTCAGGGCTGTGGGACCCTACACTGGATGACCAAAAGGAATCCAAATACAAGTGTAACGAGGGGATGGTGCTGATTTCAGCACTCATCTCTTTTTCTGGAAAAACGTCCTCGTCAGCCACACCTGTGTAGTGAATGTGTAATAACAGATAAGATAAAGCATTCATAGCTAATTAAGATATTTATTTATAGCCTCTGATAACATTAGCTACAACATTATCTAAATAGCACATGGTAATGGAGTTACAATCTGGTAAATATTTGAAACAATTATGAATTTAATTATTCATTTAAAAACAATTAAAATTACTATAACTAATTATTATCCAATAAATGTTTTTTTTTCCTCCAAGAAATAATGGAATTAAATCTATAAAAACACATAACTTAAACATGAGTTTGCATTTATATTAAAAACGTATAAAATATATAATAAGATAAAAATAATAAATATGTTTTGAATCACAATCATGTATAAACAAACAAGCTATCAAATCTACTGCACAGGAAAAGTATTTTTCATACGTGAAACATCAGGCTTCACTGCCTAATTTTATAATGAGCAGGACTCATTACTCATTTATCATTTTAAGTTGTGAAATTCTGACACTATAACAGCGACATCACATTATTTCCATTCTCTTTATTTGCGGCGCGTACCCGCATTCCAGCACATGGACGCGCTCACCACTTTGTTTACCAATATTTTAAAGTTTATTTCTAAATAAGATCACTATTTTAGTAGATATTAAATAGTTTACTATCACAGATGTCTGTGTCAACTATTAGAAATGTCAATATACGGAAACCATCGCATAGTGTATTTATATGTAGCCTACAAATAAGTGGGAGAAGTTACAAGCAAAATAAAAGTTTTACGTACCTTTACTTGATCTGTTCTCTTTGTGTTTCGAGCTGCTGTCTTGTAAAAAAAAAAAAAAAGTTAATAAGTACGTAAGTTTCGTTCCGCTTGAACCTAAAACAGCAAAATACCGGAGAGAGAATCGACACACCTTTATCTTAGAAACGCAGAACCAGGAAGTAAGTCGTGTGCTGACGTCACGGGGGCCCTCGGCTCTTACCCTACAGTAGAATCCATTTATGTTTCTTCTTCCTCTATTAAAAATAATAACATATAATAAAAGACTTTGTTTGAAAAAGCAGAAGTTATCTAAAAAGAAATTAACTTAAAAAATAAGAAGTTGTAAAACTGGTGTAATATTTGTAAAAAAATGTGTGTTTTTATTTAGCTTCACTTTATTTCCATAGGAACTTTTGTCTTTTTTCTCTTTGTTTCGTTTATTGTAATGTACCCACTGGCTGCATTTGTAAATTGGAAAAGAATGCTGTTGACACTACAGTAGGCTACATTATTATTATTTATATATTTTTTTAAATTCTCAACTCATTCGTTTAAAAATAAATGTTCCGTTAGAATCAATTGTTTTACACATCATATGAGAACTGAGGTCATATGAGAACTTTAAGTTCCACTTTTTATTTCCTAGAAAATCCAGAACGCACAAGCCAATACACTGATCTGGAGAAACTATACCCTAATAGAACATCGAGAACTACTATGATTTATTTTAGTAATAGTTCTTAATTAGAAGTTAAAGGTATTTGATGAATTTAAGATCATATAAAGCTGATTCCAAAAAAGTTGGGACACTCTACAAATTGTGAGTAAAAAAGGAATGGAATAATTTACAAATCCCATAAATTTATATTTTATTCCCAATAGAATATCAAATGTTGAAAGTGAGACGTTGTTTTGAAATGTCATGCCAAATATTGGCTCATTTTGGATTTCATGAGAGCTACACATTCCAAAAAAGTAGGGACAGGTAGCAATAAGAGGCCGGAAAAGTTACATGTACAGATAAGGAACAGCTGGAGGAGCAATTTGCAACTTATTAGGTCAATTGGTAACATGATTGGGTATAAAAAGAATCTCTCAGAGTGGCAGTGTCTCTCAGAAGTCAAGATGGGCAGAGGATCACCAATTCCCCCAATGCTGCAGCGAAAAATAGTGGAGCAATATCAGAAAGGAGTTTCTCAGAGAAACATTGCAAAGAGTTTGAAGTAATCATCATCTACAGTGCATAATATTATCCAAAGATTCAGAGAATCTGGAACAGTCTCTGTGCGTAAGGGTCAAGGCCGGAAAACCATACTGGATGCCCGTGATCTTCGGGCCCTTAGACGGCACTGCATCACATACAGGAATGTTACTGTAATGGAAATCACAACATGGGCTCAGGAATACTTCCAGAAAACATTGTCAGTGAACACAATCTACCGTGCCATTCCCTGTTGACGGCTAAAACTCTATAGGTCAAAAAAGAAGCCATATCTAAACATGATCCAGAAGCGCAGGCGTTTTTCTTGGCCAAGGCTCATTTAAAATGGACTGTGGCAAAGTGGAAAACTGTTCAGTGGTCAGACGAATCAAACTTTGAAAGTTCTTTTTGGAAAACTAGGACACCATGTCATCCGGACTAAAGACGACAAGGACAACCCAAGTTGTTATCAGCGCTCCCAACTTTTTTGAGATGTGTTGATGCCATGAAATTTAAAATCAACTTATTTTTCCCTTAAAATTATACATTTTCTCAGTTTAAACATTTGATATGTCATCTATGTTGTATTCTGAATAAAATATTGAAATTTGAAACTTCACATCATTGCATTCTGTTTTTATTCACAATTTGCCCCAACTTTTTTGGAATCGGGTTTGTACAAAGAAGTGACCAAGTATGTTGTCTGTGATTTTATTAACACAATTTAACTGTTTATTATTTTTTATATGTGTGATACTGTTAGATTCATAAAATAACAACAACAACAATTCACTTATTTATAAATGTATTGCTTTTATACAACACTACAAATTGGTCTAAGAATTAGTTTATTCAAATAAAGCAAAATAGGCCAAAAGTTATTGAGTAGGCATTAATTCACATGTTCTACATTTGTAAATTTCACTTCCCCTAAACAGCATATGACAGTGAGAAGAGAAGTGTAATCTTGGTGCTTTTTTTAATTTCTCACTATTACTCCAGTTTATTAGTTCCTCAAAGACAGCAACATATTTTCACACTCTCACATTTGGTTGATGTTATCTTGGGATAAAGAAATGCAAATGTCAAGACAAAAACGACAGACTCATCAACATTTTGGTATATGTCAAAAGTAATTTATTTTGTGGTTTGTAAAAAAGGGAAACCCCTAAGAGAAAACTTAAGTCAGACCACAGTTAGTTGCATAGATTGCAACTAGACCTTTCACCTGCCTTCTTGATTGAATATTTTTCAAATTGACATGCAAATAATGAATGACAAAACACTGTTATTTATTGTATGTTTGTATATTTTATTTGACTGACAGAATGTGCTTGAGTGCTGCTTATACAATTGTTGTAATTCATGAAGATTAAAATGTAAATCTATTTTAATTTTAAGTGGTAACTTTATTCTCTTAAAGAGACTCCAATGATAATGTTTCCATATTCAAAGTAAAGGAGATGGTCAGGGTCTTCTGTGAACTTTGTGGCAATTTACCTTTTTAATAAACTTTTTTTTGGGATGTTGGTCACCTTGGGCATGATGTTTTTCATCCGCAGTGTGAGATTCTTCTTCTGTTGAACTTTCTCCAGCTTCTGCCTGACGGTCCTCGTCCGCAGCGCCAGTTTCTCCTCCTGCCGAACTTTCTCCAGCTTCTGCCTGACGGTCCTCGTCTGCCTCGCCAGTTTCTCCTCCTGCTGAACTTTCTCCAGCTTCTGCCTGACGGTCCTCATCTGCAGCGCCAGTTTCTCCTCCTGCTGAACTTTCTCCAGCTTCTGCCTGACGGTCCTCCTCCGCAGCGCCAGTTTCTCCTCCTGCCGAACTTTCTCCAGCTTCTGCCTGACGGTCCTCGTCCGCAGCGCCAGTTTCTCCTCCTGCCGGACTTTCTCCAGCGTCCGCCTCGCCAGTTTCTCCTCCTGCCGAACTTTCTCCAGCTTCTTCCTGACGGTCCTCGCCTGCCTCGCCAGTTTCTCCTCCTGCCGAACTATCTCCAGCTTCTGCCTGATGCTCCTCGTCCGCAGTGCCAGTTTCTCCTCCTGCTGAACTTTCTCCAGCTTCTGCCTGACGGTCCTCGTCCGCCTCGCCAGTTTCTCCTCCTGCTGAACTTTCTCCAGCTTCTGCCTGACGGTCCTCATCTGCAGCGCCAGTTTCTCCTCCTGCTGAACTTTCTCCAGCTTCTGCCTGACTGTCCTCCTCCGCAGCGCCAGTTTCTCCTCCTGCCGAACTTTCTCCAGCTTCTGCCTGATGCTCCTCGTCTGCAGCGCCAGTTTCTCCTCCTGCTGGACTTTCTCCAGCTTCTGCCTGACGGTCCTCGTCCGCCTCGCCAGTTTCTCCTCCTGCTGGACTTTCTCCAGCTTCTGCCTGACGGTCCTCGTCCGCCTCGCCAGTTTCTCCTCCTGCTGGACTTTCTCCAGCTTCTGCCTGACGGTCCTCATCCGCCTCGCCAGTTTCTCCTCCTGCTGAACTTTCTCCAGCTTCTGCCTGATGGTCCTCGTCCACCTCGCCAGTTTCTCCTCCTGCTGAACTTTCTCCAGCTTCTGCCTGATGGTCCTCGTCTGCAGCGCCAGTTTCTCCTCCTGCTGAACTTTCTCCAGCTTCTGCCTGACGGTCCTCGTCTGCAGCGCCAGTTTCTCCTCCTGCTGAACTTTCTCCAGCTTCTGCCTGACGGTCCTCGTCTGCCTCGCCAGTTTCTCCTCCTGCTGAACTTTCTCCAGCTTCTGCCTGACGGTCCTCGTCTGCAGCGCCAGTTTCTCCTCCTGCTGAACTTTCTCCAGCTTCTGCCTGACGGTCCTCGTCCGCCTCGCCAGTTTCTCCTCTTGCTGAACTTTCTCCAGCTTCTGCCTGATGGTCCTCGTCCGCAGCGCCAGTTTCTCCTCCTGCTGAACTTTCTCCAGCTTCTGCCTGACGGTCCTCGCCTGCAGCGCCAGTTTCTCCTACTGCTGAACTTTCTCCAGCTTCTGCCTGATGGTCCTCGTCTGCCTCGCCAGTTTCTCCTCCAGCTGAACTTTCTCCAGCCTCTGCCTGACGGTCCTCGTCTGCAGCGCCAGTTTCTCCTCCTGCTGAACTTTCTCCAGCTTCTGCCTGACGGTCCTCGTCTGCAGCGCCAGTTTCTCCTCCTGCTGAACTTTCTCCAGCTTCTGCCTGACGGTCCTCGTCCGCCTCGCCAGTTTCTCCTCCTGCCGGACTTTCTCCAGCGTCCGCCTCGCCAGTTTCTCCTCCTGCCGAACTTTCTCCAGCTTCTGCCTGACGGTCCTCGTCCGCCTCGCCAGTTTCTCCTCCTGCTGAACTTTCTCCAGCTTCTGCCTGACGGTCCTCGTCTGCAGCCCCAGTTTCTCCTCCTGCTGAACTTTCTCCAGCTTCTGCCTGATGGTCCTCGTCCACCTCGCCAGTTTCTCCTCCTGCTGAACTTTCTCCAGCTTCTGCCTGACGGTCCTCGTCTGCAGCGCCAGTTTCTCCTCCTGCTGAACTTTCTCCAGCTTCTGCCTGATGGTCCTCGTCCACCTCGCCAGTTTCTCCTCCTGCTGAACTTTCTCCAGCTTCTGCCTGACGGTCCTCGTCCGCCTCGCCAGTTTCTCCTCCTGCTGAACTTTCTCCAGCGTCTGCCTGACGGTCCTCGTCTGCCTCGCCAGTTTCTCCTCCTGCTGAACTTTCTCCAGCTTCTGCCTGATGGTCCTCGTCCGCCTCGCCAGTTTCTCCTCCAGCTGAACTTTCTCCAGCTTCTGCCTGACGGTCCTCGTCTGCCTCGCCAGTTTCTCTTCCTGCTGAACTTTCTCCAGCTTCTGCCTGATGGTCCTCGTCCGCAGTGCCAGATTCTCCTTCTGCTGAAGATTCTCCACCTTTACCTTCCTTGTCATTTTCAAAAATGTCAGAATCAGGCAAGGCAACATCTTCAATGCTACCTGAGTCAGCTACAATCCCCTTCCCTAATTTGCCATTAAAATTGATGATTGTTTGGATGACTTTTGGACCAGGGAAGTCCATAGCAATTATACCTACACAATGTGGTCTATTTTCGTCTCCTTTAAGATTGAGAAGATAATCATCAACTTGTTTATTTAGAGTTTTTGCGATTTTTAGTGGCCCTGATTCTCCGTTGGCAACAGTGTATGTGAGCATCATCTCCTGCTCACACTTTTGTGAAGCTTTCTTGATATTTTCTCTCATTTGTGTTTCTTTTGTATCCATGTCTGCATTCAGTTCAGTGACTTGAACAGAAAGTCCTAATTCTAATGTTGGACTCTGAATCAAGACTATCTTGCCTCTCACCTGGCCCAAAGTTGGAATCTCTTTGTCTCTCCACAAAGGCCAAGCTTGACTTAACAATTCTGTGACTTGAGCAACAGCACCCTCATCTGGACTTACTCTAAGCAACAGTGTCTCTTTTTTCTGTTTCACAAGGAACGTCTGCATAGTGATCAAAAAATAATTAAGGGTCTTTTGTTCCTGGTAGGAGGACACGTGCAAGTCAAAAAAACGCACGCCTGCATCCAGTTGGTTGTGCAGTCCCCATGCTTGGAACATTGGTTTGGACTTTTTAAAGTATCTGTTGCTTTGGTGTGTTCCAGGGATTGATATAGCCGATAGAAGCATGTCATTTTCTATCTTCTTCATCCATTTGTGTCTGACATACTTATAATTGAGAGTTTTAGAGGCGCCGACATGTTCTTCACACTCACACGTAAGGACAGCCACCCTGCAAGAAAAAATAAATAAATAAATTGAAGTTTGTATCTATATAAAATGGCACTAATATCCTTTTCCTACAGAATCAATCAGTCTAAATGTTTTCATGTTTGCCATGCATACTCACCACAATAGAACTTACAATATAAACACAGAAAGGTACTGAAGGTATCCCATGATTTTTTACTTCCTTCTGCAACAGCACTTCTGAAAAATTAACAATTAATATAGATGAATAGAGTTAATCATATATAAAGCTTATAATCATCTAGGCTGTAACTTGATCTTGAAGATCACAGTCTATGAATATTTCAAGAGCTAAAATCACTCGTCACATTATTGAATATGGCTATTGTAAAACATTTTTAAAAAAGCAATCATTAAAAGTTGGTTTGGTGCTCTTGACAGCAAATAACAACTTTAAAACCTTGAGTAATCCAAACTTCAGTTCTACAAGTTTAAAGTACAAGAGTTCTCAGTAAAATTAATTTGCATTTTGCCATCATGCCAAAATAAACACATCAAACATTATTTCATATTTGGGAATGTGTTACATCATGATTTTCAAACAACAACAAAAATGATTTAAAAATAATTATACTTACTAGCGCAGTCATATGTTGAAGATAAAGAATATTTTTAGAAGTAGTTTGCACTGAATTTTTCTGACCTTGGCATCAGACAGTTCAAGAAGTAAAAAAAAATACAGTGATGTTTGCAGTCTTTCCTTCTGTCATATACTTTACATCTTTAAGTGAGGCAGTTATCCAGAATTTGACTACATTTGCCTAAACAGTATCCATTCCTTCACTGTGTACAGATAGCATATGAAAATCATCTTTTATAAAGTTTTTAAGAGCAATAACGAAGGAACATCTTACATGAATAGAATTTTGGCACCATTTAAATAATGACACGACATTGTATATATGTGAGGAAGGAGGATATTAACTTACAGGGTATGCCGTGTTTTCAGCAAAAGGATAATTGACAAGTCAGCTTGGGGCAAGTTGTCACACATTTTAAATGTTATATATATTTTTTATATATTTAGTTAGCCAAAACAAATTTGATTTGAAATATCTGAATGCTATTCTTTTACAGTTAAGCTCTTTTTACAGTTTCATAACTGGAAAAAAATAAAAATAAACTGGAAATAAATGCATCAAAAAATCAATAAACTACTTTTAACTAGAATAAAAAGTGTGACAAATACACCAGCTGTCTCCAAAACGAATTGATTGATTGTTATCTGAAATATAATATGTATATATATATATATATATATATATATATATATATATATATATATATATATATATATATATATATATAATTGTGTTTGAATGAATGAATTAATGAATGAATACAATGGAACATGTATGCAGTACTAATAATCCATCCACCGCGCGCGTCTGTAATGACAGGTGTGTCTGTGTGAGCGCGCGCGCAGGAACAGCAGGTCAGCGTAGCATTACGTGACGTCATAATGCCCCGCTCGAAGCAGAGTAAAACAAAAACCTAATAAAGGCGTACAATAACACTTTTCAAAATGTCTCAAAGAACTCTTCCTTTGCTCATCATAAACCTCGGCGGAGAAATGATCTACATTCTGGACCAGCGCCTACGAGCGCAGGATGAGAACGATGATAAAACTCAGAGAGGTAACCAACAGTAGTTTCGACCCCCCATAGACACAATAGCTGCCTAACTATAACGAAATGATGCTTTAGTAAGCTGCCAAACAACTAGTGCGTCAAAATGGCCTTACCTTACCGTGTTTTTCTTTGTTTTATGAATGTATAACGAAAACAAAATCTATCTATCTATCTATCTATCTATCTATCTATCTATCTATCTATCTATCTATCTATCTATCTATCTATCTACTTTAAATATAATTAAAAAATTTGTATAATGCAAATATAATGAACGATTAAATATATATATAAATAATTGTTTACATGCTTGATGTGATCTCAGCTGCTGTCAGAAGGTAACTGACAGAGACCAGATTCATGTACCATGCCTAATTTTCAATTACCCTACACTAAACTACATCCTGTCTTAATACTGAGTGGAGGGGAACTGCTTGCACTTCTTCAGATGTAACAGAAATGGGTCCTTAATGCAGGTTATTTGCTCTTTGGCAGGCCGTTGGACAGATGATGACAGAAAAAGAGGTACATTCATTTTATTTTATTTTTTTTAAAATGGCAATACCCAAATAAAAGTCATTAAAAAATTCACACTTCATATAATGTCTTTATTTCATAATCAAGCCCATAATTAACTATTGTACAAAAATCATGATGCAAACAGCAGCTTCTTTTCTGTTTTTTCTTTTCTTTCTTCTTTCTGTGATATTTAAGATTTGACTCCTGCCTCAATGTTTGTTTGTTTTCTCACTCATCTTTCTCATGTTCTTTCTATAGTAATGAATGATATAGTGGGCACTATGTTCAATAAGCCTTTTCTAGGGGAGCTCTTGCGGCCGCAGGATCTGTACTCCCACCGAGCCCTGCGGACAGTTTTGACACGGATAGCACATGCCTCTATTATGCGTCTAAACCCGGCCAGCATGGATAAGGTATGAACTCATCCACTCCCCAGGCAAAACAATTGTGAATCACATTCTTTTTTCTTTTTGCATTGAGTTTTCCTATGGTGTGAGTGTAATTAAATACATTATTAGCTAAAGATTTAACTGAATACCTCAAAGTGATTTAGAGAAATAGCACACCAATAGCATTTAACAATGTATAATGTAACAATAAAACGGTGCTATTTCTACTTGTTCCAGCCCAGATAAAAGTTAGTTACATTCAGTAATATTAAATAATATTTCTTACTTGAATAAAACCAGTTAAATTAGACCACACGTAGCACATTGTTTTAACTAATTTGACACAAAAATGTTCACAATTTATGACCAATTTCCGGTTTACATTAGTGTTGTTATCTTTAATGTAGCTGTACGATTTGATGGCTATGGCCTTTAAGTATCAGATCGTTCTGTGTCCACGTCCACAAGATTTACTGCTTATCACCTTCAACCACACGGACACCATCAAGGAACTGGTTAAGGATAATCCCAGCCTAGTTAACCAGATCAGTGAAGCCCAGAGACAGCTTATTGAGGTAAAAGTCCAGTCGCTTACCAAGAACTAGATTGCTCCTAGTTTCTAAATGTGGTGTAAATCTTCTGTAATAACATATAATTATATCTCCCTAAGAACTGATTTCAATCTAGAATCTATCACACATCAAGTTGCTTTTCTTCACACTTGACAAATTAAAAAAAGCACCTCTTTCTAAGGTATACACACCCATATCCGATGGTGAGTTTCAACTCCTCCGACATACGCTGCTGGTTCTCTTTCAAGATATGCAAATCAGGGTGAGCAGTTTGTTTATGAGAGCTTATTGCCATAGTGTTTGAAATGGATCACTGCCAGATCATACAGTTGTATGCAAATCAGTCATGGCGTTTATTTTGTAAGAACATTCAAGCGTAGCCATTTGTCATGCAGTCATAGTGGCACTTACTGATTTCATGAGACTTTGTGATATGATCTTTCATCAGGTCTCGATTTTCTTGAAAGAAAAGATCCAGACCCCAAATGGCCATTTTGTGCTGCAGACCTCAGGGCCGGTACCTTACGGAGCTGAGGCTCCTGGTTTAATCAGGTGATGCAGATGAAGTAACTTTTCACTAGGAAACAAAGGGGCTTTATGGAAATAAGATCACATTGTTACAGTCATACACCTCATATGCACATCCTTCAGAATTTCTTTAAACATTCTCGTCTCACAGGTGGTTTAATGCTAAAGGCCGAGAGGTGAAGAGAACTAGGTTTCCCATTGGAGGAAGCTACACAAGTGCTACACACCAGGGTTCATTTGACCTCTCTGGGGACAGGGTCACACTTTTGGGCACCAACATGTAAATATCAAAATTAATAGTTAGGAATTTCAACTGCTTTTTTTAAATTCCAATATTGTAAACTTATGTAAATAGAATGTAGTAAATATATTGTATTATATACTATACATTTAAGAATATTTTAAATGCAATATAAAAATAAATTAACCATGTTATTTAAAGAGATACTTATTTAATATAAAAATATAGTTATGTTCAGCAAGGATGCATTTAAATAATCAAGTTACAGTAAAGAGTTTTACATTTTTACACAAATATTTTCCAAATTTCCAAACTTTTTACTCTAAGAATTCTGAAATATCTACATTATATATATATATGTGACTCTAACTCTACAGTGTCCACAAAAGCATTAAGCAGCACAAATTACGTTTTAAAATATATTAAAATGGAGAACAATTATTTTACATTTTACTGTATTTTTACTGACTTTTTTCTAAAACATTATAAAACCACAAACACATGAGAGTGTGTGTGTGTGTGTGTGTGTGTGTGTGTGTGTGTGTGTGTGTGTGTGTGAATCTCTGACATCTGTACAGGTACAGCACACCCTCACTTGAAGACATAGATCCATCAAGCACCTCTAACGGAACAAATAAACCAAAGCAGGTACAGCCTTACTGCAGGCATCATGCCAGATTCCAGAAGTACTGGTCACGTTGAGGAAAAACTAACAGTCTAATACTAATATTATACTATATAATATAATACTATTATATTGGTAACATGTAGATTTATTGAAATGTTTATCTTGTATAAAATCTCTGGGTGTCATTGTGTGTTTGTGTGAAAATCGGAACATGATGTGGAAAGGCAGACACAACGCCCAATCCTCTGGCCACAGAGGAGCTCAACCTGCTCGCTAAACTGATGGGTGGAATGGAGGTGCAGAAACTCTCAAATGTGGACCCTGGTTTCAAAGTGAACCTGTTAACCTTAGACCAGGAGGATGAGGGCATGTAAGCATTACTAATCCAGACATAATCCTGCCACGAGCCACACACATCCCCGAATGTGTGCTTCATTTTCTTATGTAGGCTTATATTGAAATATATAAATGTAAAATATAAAATATATTATGAACTATAAAACATATTTTATAAAACATCATATATGATATAAAATATGATATAAAATAGTAGCTCTCTCTCTATATTTTTTATTATAGTTAACTAAATCCAAAAAGTTGTTATAGTTTTTATATTACTACTATTATATTATAGTTTATATATATTATTATTATTATTATATTATAGTTAAGTGAAGTGAAGTGACATTCGGCCAAGTATGGTGACCCATACTCAGAATTTGTGCTCTGCATTTAACCCATCCGAAGTGCACACACACAGAGCAGTGAACACACACACACACACACTGTGAGCACACACCCGGAGCAGTGGGCAGCCATTTATGCTGCGGCGCCCGGGGAGCAGTTGGGGGTTCGATGCCTTGCTCAAGGGCACCTCAGTCATGGTATTGAGGGTGGTGAGAGAACTGTACATGCACTCCCCCCACCCACAATTCCTGCCGGCCCGGGACTCGAACCCACAACCCTTCGATTGGGAGTCCGATTCTCTAACCACCACGCCACGACTTCCCCACTTCTCTTAAATAGAGAAATAGAGAAATAGAGAGAGAGAGAGAGAGAGAGAGAGAGAGAGAGAGAGAGAGAGAGAGAGAGAGAGAGAGAGAGAGAGAGAGAGAGAGAGAGAGAGAGAGAGAGAGAGAGAGAGAGAGAGTTATTATAGTTATGTAAATCCAAAATGTAACTTAAATGTTAAAAAAACTTTACTTTTATTTCAGCAATTAAGTTTTTTTTTCCAGCTGTTTAGAATCAAAACTAGTGATGCCTGATTCATAAAGGTAGATAATAAAGGCTGAAATTGTTTGCAATTCAGAAGGCATGACTGAAAATCACAGGTAAAAATATTTATTACTGTAATAAATAACCAAATCTCTCAAAATGTTTTTCAGTGGAATTTCAGAAGGAATGGAGCATCAATCATCTGGAGTCATAAGCATACAAGCCACACAGGTGCCGTCTCATGCAATTTACAAACCTGCTCATGTCCTCGTCTTTCTTTATTTTGTTGCCCAGGGCTGGGAATGTCCTATGCTATTAGTAAAACTATGATTTACTAAGAAACACAAGCATTGCTCCAGGGTGAGCTTAACTTGAGAGCTTTTTGGCAATGATTTTATTTTTTGATTCAAATGTGAGTTACTAGGAAGTTAACACCAAAAGAAGCAACCACACATTTGTTTCTGTTAATTCAGGATTGTTTTATGAGTTTGCACTTATCTCTTAGCGTCAAGTGCCCTAAAAAAAATTGTTAATAAGTGCATACTGAGTTTTTGGTAATCCCAAACCACATCATTACATTTCTTTTTTTTTTTTTTTTTGTCATTAGTGACCCAGTCATAAGTTTACTCCTTATGTATTAATACCAAACTCTAAGTTTCAGTAAATAGCTCAATATGAATCACTTTTTTAAAAAAATGTTTACCTTGGTATTCTCAGGATCAGCTGGCCAGCACTGAGCTGGCACGTATAGCAGGAGAATTTGATGAAGGGGGAAGCCCAACAGAGGAACCCGGGAACAAGGGGGAGGACTTGCTGGCCATGATGGATGGACTGTAAAGGTCACTCTCTGTAGATTGTGAGTCAGGAAACATTTGGTAGGTCTGAATTGTAACAGAAAAATATGGTAGGTTCGGAAATGCCTGGCATTTATACAAAAACTTTAAACCAGTTGAAAAATAAAAAATTAGTTTGTCTTCATAAAAAACTCATTGTGTCTATAATGTTAGTTTAATATGTCTGATTGACATGCAATGACTGATTTACCTTTGAAAATGAAAGCATTTTGGGTTCACTGGAAGAGAAGGCGTTTCTTTCTGTTGACAGATAACCAACATACATTTAGTGTCAACAGTATAACCTTCAATATAAGTTATACATGTTGGTGCAAGTTCACATGGGTTAGATTTATT
Source organism: Carassius carassius (assembly GCF_963082965.1). NCBI lineage: Eukaryota > Metazoa > Chordata > Actinopteri > Cypriniformes > Cyprinidae > Carassius > Carassius carassius. Next base: position 6,338,899 of record NC_081779.1, on the reverse strand, counting down.
TTTCAATAGTTTTATTTTTTCTTTCTTTATTCACTGACATTCTCTATATTGTTTTCAAAATGGTCAAACTTTTAACAAGGTACTTTTTTATGTATAGATACTGTGTACAAAATAGTTTAAATTAACATAAAAATCTAAAAATGTAAGTGTGTAAGGGTGTGGGGGGGGAGAAAAAACATTTTATACAAATAATTAGGGAGTTGAAGCTCAAGAGAAGTTTGGTATTTTTGAATGTTTAACATTTTTACTGTTTTATTCTTTAATAATTGTTTTACTGTTCAGATTTAGCACTAAAACCATTACATACCATGTAATACATGTTAAAAACAGATATTATGCTTTTTTTCAGAAAGTATTTCACATATCAAACAAAGCTATTCTCAAATCAAGTAACAAGCTATTCTCAAATCATGTAACAAATCAAGTAACCGATGGCCAGCAGTGAACCTGTTAAATGAACTGTTTCTCCTGAACCGCGATCTGTACAGGTGGAACCCTCGAAACGCGACTGAGTTAGTTTTGATGAAAATTTGGACGGATTTTGTTGTGAAAACCTGGCAACTCTGCTGTTTATCCGAGTCATCACCATGGTCATCACTCGCTAGAGGGAGCGCGCGCGACTTTAATCCGGTACGTCTCGATGACGTCACTTTCCTCTGCGACGAAGGGCTGCGATAGAAACTAGAATGTAAACATGATGTTTTGAACATGTTAGACAACACAAAGGAATGTAATAAAATTAATGTTTTTACTACAAGTGGCATATGTGATTGACTAGGGGTTCAGTGAGAATGAAATGATCATTGTAAAATGTTCTCTGAATGGTTGTAAGTCTCGCGTGCCTCAAGGACGTCAGGAGAGCTTAATATTTCCAGACGTATGTATCGTTTTCAGTGATCACTAGTGACTTTTCGTTAAATAGTACTTAATTTGATACTAGTACTTCTATAGCATAAATTCAAGGTAGTCATTTAGTCTTTGCATCAAGCTACTATTTCAGTACTATAGCCAAACTTAATTGTGACTGGGAAACAGATCACACACACACACATACATATATATATAATTTTTTAAAAACAAAAATAATATAATGTTGAAATGTTATATATATATATATATATATATATATATATATATAATAAAATACCCTGTATATATGAAATTTAATATGTTTGTGTTATGTTTTTGTGCTTTAAAATGTCTTTAAATACATTGTTTGATATTATATAAGATTTTAAAGTCAACTTTTATTTGGCTAAAAGTTAATTTTTAGTGACATTTACTTTTCATTCTGGATTTCTCTTTGTTAGACAAGAAACCTAATTTGCATATTTTCCATGCAATGTGTGGTTTGCCTGTCAGCAGAGCCTCTCAGAAACCTGTGAAATTTCATTAATTATATGCAATTATTCACATTCTCAGAAACATTTAAATAAAAATGCTGAGCATGTAGCTCAAGTTGTAATACAAATCATATATTTGTACAGGGCTACCTTTTTACAATTATTTGGCAGAGAATCATTGTTATGATTTTCATCATGTTTCTCTTTTTGGTGTCATAAAAATAAATAAAATACAAAGAAAGTGATTCTTAAATTATTCACACTGCGAGACAAATGACTTGATTGTTAGTGATTCTCTGTGCACAGGTGAACATGGACATCGTGAGCCATTCCATTCGTGAGCGCACCATCGCCGAGAACAGTCTGGTGATTCTCCTGCAGGGTCTGCATGGACAGATGACCACCGTTGACCTGCGAGATGAGAGCACAGCGAGGGGACGCATTATTAACGTCGATGCTTTCATGAACATCCGGCTGGAGAAGGTTCTGTACAGGGACAGACTTGGATTCATGTCCAGTATGGACGACTTGTTCATCACTGGCAGAAATGTGCGTTACGTCCACATCCCAGACCACATGAACATTATAGAGACAATAGAGACCCAGCTCGCAAAAATACACTGTGTGCGAAACTTTGGAGCACGCAAAGAATACTCCAAGAATAAATAGATTTTCTGAGAAACTAATGCTTGTCAAATAGATGGTTTTGTAATGCACAGTTTTATTTTTCATTAAGCAATGCAATCATGGAGCAAAAAAGGAATATATAGTTAAAATGTTGCTAGTTGGTGATCGAAAAAGCTCTGAATAGTGTCTCTAGGAAAAGTGTGGGAAAAGTTATTTCTGTTTATTTTGTTTTGCTCTAGTGGTTTGAAAAAACAATAAACAGTGAAATAACCATGATCGACGTGTTGACATTGTGCTTGTTTAAAATGTAACTTTTAATATTTATTTTGTCTCTTAATTGTGATGTCAGCATTTCTTAACCACAATAATTGATTATATCCAAATATTGGTATTTTACGGCCTTTATTTGTGCAATTCAAAAACATTGTTTGCTGTGTAATTACTGTTTCTGTTAATGTTTTATACTGCAGAGGTTTCATAAGCAGAATAAGATCAGGATTGGTGATTATTTCATTTGATCATATAAATAATTAACAGAACAGTCCTGGATTGGATTGGACGGGAATCTTCTAACATGGCAAGCTTGTTTGTGGGCAATGTTGCAAGAGACATCTTATTTTGGAACAATATTATTTTGCTTCCAGAATGCTGCGTATATTTTGGCATTGCGTATGAGGTTGCAGGATTTTCTGTGACCACATGATCATCATCTTTGCAATGACTCAAACCTCATTCCTGTCCGGACACTGGAATATTCTGGTAAACAAATAAACAAACATTACACAATATGACAATTACCACATGCTGCTTATGAATAAACTTTTAATTCTTTTAAAGCGGGGACATTTGGGGGCATGCTCAGCTCAGTGTTCAAGGTGTTCAATCTCACTGGGCTTCCCACATCGTAAATTTCCCCAGCATGCACCTGCTCAAATGAGTATGTTGCCCACATTATGGTCTTTTATCTGCGTCAGACTCAACTCATCTGAAGAGCATGGTTCACTGTACCGTTAAAGATAAAAGGTTTTCACTGGCTGTTGCTGTTGCTTGGGATACCATACAGTTAAGAGTCGCTTCATGTGTTTAAATCCTTGTCAGATGGGAGCACAAAGAGCTCTTTAAATCCAGCTGCAGCCCAAAGCAGCAGGCGCTGTGACCACTGCAGACATTTCCTGTTCCACCCCACAGGGTTAACCTTCAACAGACAAGAGAGCTTTCTGGCATGCTTGACGTGGCCCGTCCCAGAGGGTGGGCGGTCGGCCTTATTCAAGCCTGCACATGCTGAAAGAAACATGATTTAGGGGAGTGTTTGAATGTTTAAAGTGAAGACAAACAGAAACAGAACATTTGCAAATAAGTAGCTATGCAGTTGCTAGGTTTTTGTGGGGGGTTGCCAGGGTTTTTATATGTGGTTACTAGGGTCAGAAGAGTCCAACCTTAAGTTTCTGTGATATTCTGATTTTCATATTTTTATAAGGTTTATCATTTTTTTTAATGGTGATATTGAGATTTTGTGGTTTTAAGTACCCTAAAAGATCATCATCTTTTAGTGTAGTTGGCATAAAAAAAATATTTCTGAGCCCACTATATAAGGCATAAACAATGCTAGACCATACATTCAAACTATATTTAAGCTGCTACATTTAGTACAGCATCTATAGTCTGTCTGAGCTTAAAGAAAATGAGGTGTATGTTTTTCTGTGGTTTACACACCCACACAACACACTCAAATATACATGTGTGTACCTGAAGAAGAGGTTTACACTGATCTGGTGACCAGCGAGCGTGAAATGTGGCCTGGATCGCATTGCCATCCCGTGGGTGTAAATTCTAGTCTCAAGTTGTTTGCCCCTCCTTGACTCTATTTTCCCCTCAGACAGGAAACACCTCCCTCTGCCCAAACTGCTCTCCAATGCTCTGGTCCCAGTGAGAGAGCCACTGTGTAACTGTGAGCACAGAGGTCTGCTTCTGCTGCTTCTCCTGATGTCAGGCACAGACACGTTTGAGTACACAGACAGAGAGAGAGAACGAAAGAAAGAGTGTGTGTTTGGAGCTCAAGCACCTCACTTCATCTGCCAGTGTATGAGGTCACTGCGCCTCTGGGTACGGGACTCATCTTTCCTCCACCAGGACGATCTGGATAGAAACGATGGTTCGTTAGAAAAGGTAAGAAATTATATACTTCACTTTTATTAAAAGGATAAAACATCAAAACTTTCTTTGGCTTGTGAAATTGTTCAGATATCAGATAAAAGTGTAATATGACTGGATTAGTTTACCTAAGAGCTTGCTGTTACTTTTAACCAATTAGAGATTTTTGTCTAAAAAAAAAACATATAATCGGTTGATAAATCCCACAGATTTATACTGAAGGAGTGGCTCTAGTCAAATCAAAGACCATATAAAAAAAAGCGAATATCAACATATAAACCATATAAAAATATCACCATATACTGTTAATCATAAGAAAAACTGAATATCACAGACTTAAGGTTGGACTCTTCTGCCTATACAGTTACTAGGGACTATTCTGACCCTAGTAACCACATATTAAAGACCTGTCAACCACCCACATAGCAAACAAAGCAACTGTGTAGAAACAAACTAGCAACTACAACAGAAATTGTACAGCAACACATTAACAATTGCATAGCAATGTCCTAGCAACAACCCATAGCACCCTAGCAACTGCATAGCAATGCCCTATCAACTGCCCACAACACCGGGAAGAGACAACCTAGGAATCACTCATATCAACCTAGAAATTGCATAGCAACTCATTAGCAGCTGCACAGCAATGTTGCAGGTGTTTGTTAGTGCATTGCAGTATAGCTGCATGAAAACAACCTAGAAAACACTCACATCAGCCTAGAAATTGCATAGCAACTCATTAGCAGCTGCACAGCAATGCCCTAGCAACCACCCACATGACCCTGTCAACAACCCACAACAACCTAGCAGCTACATTGCATTGCAATGCACTAGCAAAGACCCACAATGTCTTAGAAACTGTATAACAACACCCTAACTAACCCTAATCATTCACTTCAGCCTAGAAATTGTGTAGCAAATCATTAGTAACTGGATAGCAACACCATAGCAAATACCCACAACATCTTAGAAACTGCATTGCAACACCCTAGCAACCAACCACGACATGGAAACTGTATAGCAACAACCTATGCAATGTTATAAAAAGGTGGCAACTCTTTGCAAACCAAAATTCTTACATTTTATAAATGACTGTATACTTAAACCTCTTGGAACATACTATGAACAAAAACACTTAAAACATGTATTATAAACACTTGTATGGCAGCTAATATTGTAAATAATGTCACTATGTAATACCTCTTGAAAAAAAGATGCTCTTAAAGTTTGGATTTTAGAGATGATAGGAGAATATGCAGAATAGCCTGAGCTCAGCGGGTTCTGCTGCTACATGCCCTTCTGCAGGTTTGCTCTTCTGGGAAAGGCTCTGACAGGTGTCTGATGGTATGTTTGAGATGTTTTGTCCTGTGTCGAACTGCCGATGACTCACGGCTGTGGGGCAGAACGCAGGTCTGTCTGCTATGCTGTGTCACTAACAGGAATATTTTTTTGGAACATTTGGTGTACGTCCTACACTAATTGGTACTTGGAGCGGGACTTGACAATGTTTACAAGCTTCCGGTGTAATCTCATATTCCTGGTATCCTAGTTCCTGTTTGTCATTTGTTTGTGTCATAGAATGTAGTTTGTGATTGCTAAACCACAAGGGAGGGGCTTCACAGGACTGCAGAGCACAACACAAAACTAAGACGCCACAAGACAAGAACACCTGCTTGCATTTAAACATTCAATTCCTTTAAGTATTTTATTGCTTAAATTTACTCTTATGCTAATAATGTTTATATAAAGTATAATAATTTACAGTGGGTCTAGAAAATGACTTTTTTTCCTTACTTTTTTTCTTTCATTTTTTGCAGCCTGAAATGAAGATGGTTTTTGTTTTATCCAGTTGTATTTACTTATTTTACATATTTTTATATTTTTGTCTAATTGGATTTCTGATGCAAAGAGAACAGATGTACATTATCTTAATTGTGTGTATTTTTTATTATTGACATCTGAAATGATTAATTGAAATAATTTAAGTTAACAAGCTATGAAAGATCAGCAACCTCTGAACAGCAAAATATTACTTCAGGCATCTGTGAGGGAATTAGTAGACATTTTGACCAATGAATGTTGCATAAATACAGTCACAGTCAACAGAACATAATGTGCTTCACTCCAGTGCACTTAAATGTGTGCTCTTGTTCTGATAAGAGCATGGCAGATAGGGATCAGGGCGGCTGAGACTTTGGGACTTGATGGTGTAGATTAAAGTTTGATGTAATTACAGGCCCCAAGAGGAAACAAACAGGAAGACAAAACATGGCACCTCTTCCGTGATCTCGGCATGGTCTCAGCGTCTGCAGCTTTTATGGTGTGGACGCACACAGGGAGTCACCGCATTTATAGTCTCATGCTTTTATTGTTTCCTCACTTGGGCCGGAGGAGATTCTCGCCAAGGAAACATCCAGGACTCGTCCGGCTCCAGCTTGGGAAATCCAGATGTTCAGCTTTAATTCTCCCCCTCCTCTTTTCCATCTCGGAGAGAGAGTGACACAAGCTGGATCCTTCCCAGTTTCCCAGGGAAGATTCCCACGCAGACCCTGAGCAGCATATGAATGTCTTCACAGTATCTCGGTTCCTGTGGAATAAATGGGAGAATCGGTCTGGGAGCAAAGAGGGAGATCTGGGTCAATGCATTAACAACAGCAGTTACAAATGGCCTGTGTGGAAAGAGACTGATATAATGCTGCTTAATGGCACAGTTAGCGCAATTTCAGCCTCAGTGTCCAAAATAAATAAGTTAGAGCCTATGTGTCTAGTTATGCATAGATGGGCATGTTGTTTTAGCTGTTCTTGCAATGCTAAAGCAAGCATCACTGTTGGTTTTTTGGGTTTTCAAAAGCCCTAACATTAAGTATTAATCTTTGCATTGTTTGTGCTACAAACATGATAGTATACCTAAAGTCAGGGGCAAGTTGCATAAACGTAAGAACTACTATATTTAAGAAAATATAGTATAAATATAATGTCTCTGAACTATATGTATTTTGTTCTAACACAGGGGTCAAGCTGAAGGTCAAGGTGAGAAAGTAAAAGACACGATAAAGCCAACATGAACCCCATACGCAAAGACATGGAGCTGCTTAGTAACAGCATGGCTACGTACGCTCATATAACAGGTGAATAAGAGCATTCAACACAAACAACTCATTACTGCCCAAGGTAAGAAATCAAGCAGTGGAAGGCAGATAGCTAAGCTCTTTATATAGATTTGGTTTGGTTTTGTGTGCCCAGAACATTGTGCACTTCTGACCCCAAGAACAAAATAACAACCCATTCCATGGTGTTTGATTTGGCTTCACACAACTGACTTCATGAGTAATGGCTTAAATGTTCCTAAAAGACTTTTCTCTTGGGTTTAAGATTTTTCTTTAGTGTCAAATCAGTCTAGAAAACGTAATGTTTGAAATTTACTTGAAATCGCAACTTCAATTTACTAGAAATTATTAAGTGGGTTTGTGTGTATTCACTTGATCAAATGTGACAGCAAAAACATCTGTACCGCTACAAAAGATTTCTATTTCAAATAAATGTAATGGTTTATAAGGAAATATTAAATTGCACTGTTTTCAATATTGACAGTATTAATGTTTTCAGAGCACCAGATCAGCAAAACAATGTTTTGTGAAGGATAATTAGAACAGAAAACAGATATTTTAAATTAAAATTTAAATAACATTAGTATTAAATTAATAAATACAGTTTTTACTGTATTTTATTGATGTAATATATTTATTCATATTGTTATAAAATATGACTTGGACATGCTCGTGACAGTTTTCCTTTCCTTTGAACACAGAGAACATGGAGAGCTTCGCGCTGTACTTCATGTTGGGTGTGAGTTCAGGTCTTCTGCTGGCCCTTGTCCTCCTCATACTGGGCATCGCCTGCCGACCGCGTTCAAAAACAAAAACACCCTCCTCACCCGAAAAGAGACGACTGAAAGAATCCAGCGAGGAGGACGAAGACAAGGAAGAGTACCAAAGTGAGGAAGGAGATGACGAGGACCTACAAGTCCCAGTGGTTGCAGTGAGTCCCATGAGTGATCAGACCCTGCTAAACGGAGCCATTAAGAGTGTGAATGTGTTCGCTTCAGCAGACGAGCTGGAGCGAGCCAGGAGACTAGAGGAGAGAGAACGGATCGTCAGGGAGATCTGGAGGAACGGACAGCCGGATATACTAGTCACCGGCACAGGCACACTCGGACGAGTTCACTATCTCTAGCAGTGTTTTGTCTTCTGGATGCAGTGGGTTCATAGCTATGGAATGCACCTGAACATTTATCTGTGTAATAAATTTGGGTGTAACGTACCTTTAAAATGGTAAGAATTGAGAACACTTTTAAAAATTAGGCTGATTTTACAGCAGTGCCATCAAAGAACTTAAAACAACATGTTTTCCTTAATGTAAAGAACAGTTTAACGATCTAAAGATCCCCCCCCCCACACTAAGAACATTTAAGTAGTGCAATGGAAAGTGGATGTTCCGTGAATGTTAAAGGTTCTTCACTGAGCAACTAATGCCAGTAAACCTTTATTTTTAAGTTTAATTTTATCTGCATTATCTGTTTTGAAGTTGTTTTCACAAGCCCTTGACTTCTAAATAAGTTTTGATGATTCGATTTTTTTTGTTGCATTTTTATATCTATAAATACATTTTAGCACTTAATGTTTGTATATATGTATTTTCTACATGAAAATAAAACTTTAGTGCATTATAAATGAGAAAGTGACCGTTGTGTCGAGAAGATATTCCAAAGGAAGATGTGGCCTTCGCCTTCCATTAATGCCTGCTCACAATAAGAACTACAGTCGTGGCCAAAAGTTTTGAGAATTACATAAATATTGTAAATTGGAAAAGTTGCTGCTTAAGTTTTTATAATAGCAATTTGCATATACTCCAGAATGTTATGAAGAGTGATCAGATGAATCGCATAGTCCTTCTTTGCCATGAAAATTAACTTAATCCCAAAAAAACCTTTCCACTGCATTTCATTGCTGTCATTAAAGGACCTGCTGAGATCATTTCAGTAATCATCTTGTTAACTCAGGTGAGAATGTTGACGAGCACAAGGCTGGAGATCATTATGTCAGGCTGATTGGGTTAGAATGGCAGACTTGACATGTTAAAAGGAGGGTGATGCTTGAAATCATTGTTCTTCCATTGTTAACCATGGTGACCTGCAAAGAAACGCGTGCAGCCATCATTGCGTTGCATAAAAATGGCTTCACAGGCAAGGATATTGTGGCTACTAAGATTGCACCTAAATCAACAATTTATAGGATCATCAAGAACTTCAAGGAAAGAGGTTCAATTCTTGTAAAGAAGGCTTCAGGGCGTCCAAGAAAGTCCAGCAAGCGCCAGGATCGTCTCCTAAAGAGGATTCAGCTGCGGGATCGGAGTGCCACCAGTGCAGAGCTTGCTCAGGAATGGCAGCAGGCAGGTGTGAGCGCATCTGCACGCACAGTGAGGCCACGACTTTTGGAAGATGGCCTGGTGTCAAGAAGGGCAGCAAAGAAGCCACTTCTCTCCAAAAAAAACATCAGGGACAGATTGATCTTCTGCAGAAAGTATAGTGAATGGACTGCTGAGGACTGAGACAAAGTCATATTGTCAGAAGAAGCCCCTTTCCGATTGTTTGGGGCATCTGGAAAAAGGCTTGTCCGGAGAAGAAAAGGTGAGCGCTACCATCAGTCCTGTGTCATGCCAACAGTAAAGCATCCTGACACCATTCATGTGTGGGGTTGCTTCTCATCCAAGGGAGTGGGCTCACTCACAATTCTGCCCAAAAACACAGCCATGAATAAAGAATGGTACCAAAACACCCTCCAACAGCAACTTCTTCCAACAATCCAACAACAGTTTGGTGAAGAACAATGCATTTTCCAGCACGATGGAGCAACGTGCCATAAGGCAAAAGTGATAACTAAGTGGCTCGGGGACCAGAATGTTGAAATTTTGGGTCCATGGCCTGGAAACTCCCCAGATCTTAATCCCATTGAGAACTTGTGGTCAATCCTCAAGAGGCGGGTGGACAAACAAAAACCCACTAATTCTGACAAACTCCAAGAAGTGATTATGAAAGAATGGGTTGCTATCAGTCAGGATTTGGCCCAGAAGTTGATTGAGAGCATGCCCAGTCGAATTGCAGAGGTCCTGAAAAAGAAGGGCCAACACTGCAAATACTGACTCTTTGCATAAATGTCATGTAATTGTCGATAAAAGCCTTTGAAACGTATTAAGTGCTTGTAATTATATTTCAGTACATCACAGAAACAACTGAAACAAAGGTCTAAAAGCAGTTTAGCAGCAAACTTTTTGAAAACTAATATTTATGTAATTCTCAAAACTTTTGGCCATGACTGTATATTAGCGTCCAAACCAAACTCACAGTAAATTTTTTTAATAAGCTGTTCATGGTCTTCAGGATTGTACACACTGAAGCTTGTGTAAATGTGTAAAAACCCAAACGGTCCTGTAGCAGTTCAAAGTAGTTAAGCAAAAAACTATACACAGTGAATTTAATACTTAAACAGCTCACATCACATTGTGAAATCTGTACTACCTCTTCATAAAAATCACTAAAAGACTGCAGCTGTTGAGAGCAGCTGTTCCAATCATGTGTCTTACAAGGCCAAAGCAACTCGAAACAAAAACAAAATGAAGACGGGTTTTATTTCAAATTCACCATGGAGACTGAAAGCACAGTTAACAGATTATAAATGTTAACAGAATGTTAAGTCACAGCATTACAATAATGTCACAAAGCAGAAAAGAGCGCAGCCGAGTCCCCCAGTTACATCCTTACAGCACAGTGTACAGAGATCAGTGGAAGAAAAATCGAAACATGCAGCATGAACTATTTTACTATTTGTTTGATAAACACAATGCAATAAATGCATCATTAAAAGCTTCATCTTGCATGTTCTATTATTATCTACCATTTAAAATCTGATGAATAATGAGCTTTTTTTGTTGCTCAAAATAGAAAAAAAAAAGTTTTATGCTTCACAAAGTGGACTTTTTTTTTGTCATTAGTGGCATAATTTAAGGGAAGAAAATGAATTAAATTGGATGAGAATCAACGGGTTAGGAAGAATGAATCTGTACAATTTTAACAATTTTCTGGAGAATATCAGCCCAGGACACAGTGTATTGGTCCACAAGGGATATGCTCCAATGAGACTGAACCATACACCAAAAGGGAAGAAATATAAAAGATTTCAGCATGTATACATTAAACTTGCATGCAATTCCAAAAAAAAAAAAAAAAAAAAAAAAAAAAGAGGGAAAAATCTACTGGTAAAATAAAAAAAGTAAAAAAGGAATCATAAAACTACAGTTAAATCTAAGGCACAAGTGCACAGATTTATTGCACTTTTTAAATGAAAATGAATTAATTTGGTGAATGGCTGAATTTATATTTTCAAACACCCCCAGCAAACCCCGAAAAAACAAACAATAAAAAAAATGATTGAATGAAATATATGTTTCTATAAATGACATGGCTCTACCGTTTGGGGCTTTTCTGTCCAACATCTGAACACACAAGGATGCTTTGCTCACAAGGGCTCTCTATGAGCTAGAGACAGAAGAACAGACACAAATGATGCGGATCAGTCTATGGCTTGGATGCAGTGTTTTCCCCAGACTTGTCGTTGTCTTGGTGGTCTGCGCCTCCATCTCCCATGTCTCCCTCTTCAGCATTGCCCTGGAACATGTCGTGGGTCCACTTGGGGCTGCCGCTGCTCTTGCGAATCATGAGGGTGCCCCTGCCGCGTGGGTAATTCCCTCTGCCGCGCCCCCGAGTATCCACCCACTTCATTTCCCCTTCCTTGTCCCGGTCATCATGCTGCAGTTGAATGAGAGAGACGTATATTTAAACTCTCCTAGTGGCCACTATGCAGCTTATACTGTCCCAAAATTGCTTATTTATAGTGACATACGACTCAACCAACCACCAGTTTTTGTTTTGAATGTGTCATTTACGGGGGCACGTGCGTTTCTAAGATCAATGTTAGCACACCTGGAAGTATTTCCGACTCTTGGGGGTGTATTCGGGGTCCCTCTCCTCGTCTGGGGGCCGTGAGGGGCCGCCCATATTGGGAGGATTGTTATTGGTGTTGCTGCCTGGGTAATTTCCCCGGTTCCATCCTCTTCCTCTCATTCTCGGCTGCAAAGGATAATACAAGGAAAAAGCATATAAACTAATAATAGAGGAGAAACACCTGAGATAAAGGAGACCGAATTCAGGACACAAATATAAAAATGGATGGAATGGTGGAAAGAGTAAAAAAAAAAAAACATTTACTTTACAATGTGGAATATCATGGAACATGAATAAACCATCCAAAATTTCACTTAATTTTACCATTTCACTTAATAAAAACGATCGTCATATACCCACTGAAACTGAAAAGTCTTTACTTTCAATCCCAAAACTAACAATTTGAATAAAACAAAATAAAAAAAATAAATATTATAATTATATATAAATGTGTGTGTGTGTGTGTCTGTCTCTTGGACAGAAGAACACACTTCTCAAAGTAATACTATTAATAATAATACAATCCATTTGTAATATCAATTTTCGGTCCATGTTTTAATTTAAACATTAAACCTGAATTGTCAAATTTTCATTATTCCATTTTATAAGATTACAGTTCACATTTATTTAATTGCCACAACAATTGAGAATACATTTGTATTAAATCATGAAACAAAATCCAGAAAAATATATACTTTTCCTTGCTAAAATTTATAATTTATTAAATTATTCAATTAAATAATTTAAAACTTAAACCGTTAAAACAGAATTTGTGAGAAAACCAAACCCTAATAAGCTGCATACCAAGGTTTCTTTGAAGACTTGAAGTTTGACATTAATCCATGATAAATACATCAAGAAACAAATTCCATCTGTATCTCATCAATGATCAATAGGTCAATGTCAAAGAGAATTATAGGATACTTACAACAAATCCCCGATCGTATCCCCCATGACCTCTGTCATATCCTCCTCGGTCGTACCCTCCTCTGCCCCTCTCATAACCCCGGTCCATGTGGCCCTCATAGTCCCGGGGGCCACGATCCATGGGCCCTGGGTAGTCCCTTGACCCCAGACGGGCCTTGTTAAAACTCCCTCCTCCCTCCATGTGCTCCTCCGGATGGTACTCCTTCACTCTGTACACACGAGGGGAGGGAGAGGAGGAGGAAGATGAGGAGGAGGAGGGAGAGCGGTCTCGCTTCTTTTTGCTTTTCCTTTAGAAAAAGGGAGAAGAGTTAAAAAAGGTTAAAGTTAGGTTAAGGTTTTAGGCTGGACTTAAATTCTACATCAGAGTAACTTTGCCATCTGTGGGAGCTGTATGAGAATAAACCCACAATGTAAAACCATCTTTGCACTATTAAGTCAAATAGATTTTGAACAGTGAGCTTCATATTAAGAAAAAACAACCTGTATTTGTACAAAGTTGTAAAAAAATAAATAGACCACATAGGACTGAAATTATCTACAAAATTTAAACTGAGTCTGTACATTTGGCTGAATCAGAATTACAACATTCTAATCATAAAATTACAGGAATTTGAATTATGCAACATTTAAAGACACGACACGAACTACATAGTGTTTTATGAATGAAAGTTTTAGACTGTAAATGAAAACTGTTAAGTTAAATCAACATTCAATCATCAAATCATTATGGTCTAGAAAATGAGCACAAGACTAAAACAACTTGACCCAGACTTTCTTTTTTTTTGAGCACCATTCAAACATTACTGATGAACATACTTTGATTTCTTGTGTTTGGAGGATCTGTCAGGGGAGAGTTCATGGCTGGGTGTGCGTGAGCCAGCTGAACTCTTTCCCCCCTCTCGTTTAGGGTTCTTTTTACGGCGCTCAATATCCAACCGGAGGTCCAATGAATCGCCATCATGCCTTTTACCATGATCCTGTAGAGACACAATAATGTCCAAAATAATTAACACATTTTCTTGAATTATTAAGGTAAGCAACTAAAAATAAGTGATTTCAACTAAATTTCAAGCTTAAAAGGATAGTTCATCCAAACAAGAATTTTAACTCATCATCTTCCTCATGTGTTTTCTTATTTTTCATAAAAGATGATGTTTAGCAGAATTTCTTCTCAGTACCGTATTTTCCGGACTATAAGTCGCACTTTTTTTTTTTTGATAGTTTAGCTGGTCCTGCGACTTATAGTCAGGTGCGACTTATTTATCAAAATTAATTTGACATGAACCAAGAGAAATGAACCAAGAGAAAACATTACCGTCTACAGCCGCGAGAGGGTGCTCTATGCTGCCAGAGGTGCTGCTCAGTGCTCCTGTAGTCTACACTGAGCAGCATAGAGCGCTCTCTCGCGGCTGTAGACGGTAATGTTTTCTCTTGGTTCTTGGTTCTAAATGAATGCGACTTATAGTCCAGTGCGACTTATATAGTTTTTTTCTTCATGACGTATTTTTGGATTGATGCGACTTATACTCAGGTGCGACTTATAGTCCAGTCCGACTTATATATGTTTTTTTCCTCATGACGTATTTTTGGACTGATGCGACTTATACTCAGGTGCGACTTATAGTCCGAAAAATACGGTAATCTGTTTTCCAATCAATGAAAGTTAAGACTGACGATAATTTTGGACTTCTTTCTATTGTTTTCTGTAGCTCGACAGCAGTTATCCTCATTCATTTTCTTTGCACAAAAGCAACATGAGAGATTCTTATTAAAGTTACACAGACTTGAAAATGAGTATCACTTGTGTGTGAACTAACCCTTTAATATGATTTAAATATGAATTTATTATTAATTTAGGATAAAACTAGGCACAAGAAGAAAATACCACACACTGAAATGGCAGATGCGTATGGTAATGAAAATTAACAACCAGCAGAAAAACTATTTGTTGGCAATCTTTAGGAATGACTTCAATTCAATCCTCTTTTTTTTTTTTTAAGTCACCCTCTATGACTTTACAGTGTTGGCTGATGTTGGCCAAGTTTTCATGAAACCAATGAAATGTGCGCAATTTTAAGTACGAATGTGATCACCCACTGAAAATGTGACAGACGGCTATTGAAAGTGAAACTTTGACAAAAAAAAAACCTGAACCAAAACAAAAAACGCACAGTTCTTATGAGAAAGCAGCATGCTCCATGCTTTCCCAATACTGATTAGTACTGAGCCTCACTTTTTTTGGTTTTATAAACACATTTGCGAGGAGATATACTTACTATTGCATTGGTTAGTGGTCCAGTGAAAGGCTTGGACACAGGATCAATTGTCACTTCCTTTTGATTAGCCATTTTGTATGGTCAAGTATGTACCCATGATTAATCATACGACAAACGCTGGAGAATGAGAGCGTAATGCTCAGTAATACAAGACTGAGTGTGGGGTTCTTGTGCATTAGCATTATACATCTCATAGCACATTTCTGCTGTTTCAGCTGGTACACATTTAGGCAGGAATTTCAGATTGGAAAATTCTCTCTGTCACCTTGTAGCCGCTTTCTTCGAAATCCTCAAACAGGTGAGAGTGCTTCTTAAAAGCACTGGGAGACACATCGATTCGCCTGTGGAAGAGAATGCAAAAAAAATAGAGTAAGAGAGGAACAAGGCATCTTATCCATAATAATCCACAAAAGCATTTGGAGATACATGAGTGGAATACGGCCCAGAACACAAATACACCTACCTATGGATCTCAGGACTCTTCTTTGGCTTCATCATTTCCTTCTCTGCAGCTTTTCGTTGGTATAATCCAAATCGCTCATTCAGAGTCAATCCAGATGACTGGAAATGTTGAGCTACATTCAGAAGACAGAAAAACAGGTCATTTCTTGCATGCCACCATTCTTAAATGTTCAAATATGAAGCCAAATTATTTGAAGTTCACCCCCTACCCTCCCAAAAAGTCCTAGGTCTGCATCTTGAAGCACCTCAAAGTACATCGTGGACAATTAAAATGAAGCATTGCACAACCGGTTTAGTCTGGAATTACCTTTAATATGATGTACTATGGTGACTATATGTTGAGCAAATAGCTCTGATGGGCTCCTGCGAAGCTGAGCAGACTGAACATGCTGGAAAATCGAGCGAAACTCCTCATGATCTTTTTTACCAGGGGGCACAAGATCCTGTGACAAACGTCTTTCTTTAGCTAATGCACCTGATGAGCTGAGGGAAAACAGTGAGAGTCATACACGTACCAAATTACATAAAAAAAATGATAATAAATTGAAAACATCTTTACATGTAAATTCAAACACATACCTTTCTCCATCATCAGTGAATGCCTTTATACTAAAATTAAACTTCGGGTCTTTCTTCGCTGAGGATTTGGCTGGAGGAGAGGCCTCTCTTCCAACTGGAAACAGTGGCCTGCCTCTATTCTCCGATACTCTCGATGGTGATGGAGAAGATGGGCTGATCCTGCTTTTTTTCTTTTCCTTCTTCTTGGAGGCCTTCTCTTCTTTTCTAGAAGCATGCTTCCGACTGCGATAAAGTTCCTCGTCCAGTTCCTCCTCAACATCTTCATCCCTTCTTGATGAATCTTTGTTGGACAGATAGATGGAGTCATCCCATTTCCCGAAGCGCTCTTCGGTCAAGTCCCGCATTGTGACAATGGTTTTGTCCTTATACTTGGATTCCTCCTCAGTCTTCCTGTCTTTCATTTCCTGGCGATACTCCTCTTCCTTGGCATCAAGAAACGGAAGTCCTTTGTCAGTCTTTGATCCATCATAGCCGGATTCGGATGCGTCGAAAACCATTCTCAACTTACTGCCACTCTTCTCACTGTCAGCGTCTCCCAAGCTTAAAGTCTCACCCCTGCTATTATCCCTGTCTGATAAGGGCTTTTTCTTTTCTGCCAAAAACCTGAGGTGAACAATCACAAGTTAATCATATTTTCTTACATCAAGGAGCAGATAGTATTAAAAAACATTTACATATTCCAACCAGCATAACCTTTAACAGCAAGATAAGAAAGGTTACTTACAACAAACAACAGTTAAGACATGCGCAAACTTATGGCTCAACTTTTCAGCAATGCAGACACGACTAACCAGGATGGGTTTTTATTCCATACTTACATCATTATAACTTTATCTCCTAAATTATGAGATTGCAAACAACCTCATAGCACAGGTAAACGCCCATTTGTGACATTTGAGTTTGAAATTGGTTTCCATTATAAGCTCTATTCTTCCAAGGATCTTTGTCGCTGTACAAGGACTAAACACATTTGAGAGAATGATGATTGATTAAAAACTGCCTGGAGGACAAAAGAAAGAGGGAAAACATAAAAATCTAACGCAAAAACATACTTTTTGAAAGCGGTAGAGATGGAGGCTGATTTGTCTTCGGTCTTCACCTCTTCCTTTGTGAAGAACCCGAAGCCAGGAGAAGTTGATGTCTTTGTCAGTGAACTTTTACTGGCAGGGCCGATGCTTCGCCACAGTGGTCCACCATTGCCAGAACCTCCAGAAATGGACACTTTGACCTCTGTCTGACCACCAGCAGATGGGGCATTGCGTTTGGGGCTGGTCTCGTATTCAGCTAGGCTTTCCCACTTGCTACTGGATTCCTCTGGGGGGCTTCCTGTATGCTTGGATGACTCTTTGCTGGCTCTCTTGCTCTCCTCTGGTGAACCCCTCTCTTTGTGATCTTTAGAATGGGGTCGTCCACTGCTAGAGTTGCGTCGACGTGGGGACGAGGAGCGGGAGGAAGAGCTGGAGTGCCTGGAACGCACAGAGGATGATCTATCGGAATGGCGTGAGCGGCTTCGGCTTGCTGATCGTTTCCGTGGTGTGTGGGAACGTGAGCGCCCCCTCCTAGGGCTGTGTGAGTGGTCGTATGGCTGCTGCTGGTCTCTATTGCCGTGCCAGTTGTTGGAACGGTAACCATAGTTGTTGCCACCTCTATAATAGTTACCTCGTGGGAAATAGCCACGCCCTCGGCCCCGGTACTGAAAGGGTCTCCGGTAGCCACGGAAACCCCGGTTATACCCACGATTGTTTTGGTAATCTCTGGAAGGATAGTTCCTCTCCCTGCTGTGCGATCGGGATCTTGATCTAGAGCTAAAGGATGAGATGGAAATTCAAAGTACAGAAAGAGGAATACAGGAAGATAAGAGAGAGAAAGAGAAAGATTGCAGTTATGATTCATGACCACTTGCTGGCGCTACAGAATCAATAATCACACAAAAGGCAAATGAGCAATTTCTTCCCTTGACAAAGTGTTAAATTCATTTCCTGTAAATTTTGCAACGGATGCGACTCTTACAACCCTTTTACCACTAACTAAAAGATTACACTGCCTAAAAGCATGTCTTAATCACAAACTTCTGAAACTACAAATATAGAGATTTCACATTAAAAAGAAAATCCAACTTGAATTAATTACCTAAACTTGGTGGTGCATAAAGTTAGACGTATTTAGAGCTTAACTACAAGCTCCATGGTCCAAATTTACCAGACTAAACCAAATATTTGCTAGCATGAAATGTCTTACCGTTTGTGCTTTTTCATTGGAAAACTGATTAAGAATATATTTTACCGAGAAGCATAAGGACATGCTAAGCCACATGCAGTGGAAAGAAGTAGTCAAGACAAAGAAAAGAAAACAGTTTTAGCCTAGTGCACACAGGAGACGTAAAAAAAAAGGGGGTGGGTTGTTAGAAAAGAAGAGAAAGACTTAGAGGAGGAGCAACCATCAGGAAACGATGGTATCTTATTTTAGTGCTATTTTAATATTCATTGACTTTGAGTCAAGGGTAGAACAAAGCACTCAGAGGCAGCTGTTTCTAAACTGCGCTATGACATTATAGCAGTTTAAAATAACCAGATTTTCTGTTTTAAAATGCTATTCCAACTAACACTTTATTGCAAAGGAAGTAGTTGGAATCTGTTCTATCCGTCTACCTGTAGCGACGCTTTCTGGACCTCGAACGGGAATGACTCCTCGAGTGAGACCGTGTGTAGGATCGTGATCTAGACCTGGACCGGGAAGAAGAATTCGGGGGCTTGGACATCTTTATATTCACAGGATCTGAAAAAAGAAAAATCGCATGAACACAAGGCTGTCACACACATACAGGAATACAGAAATGTGGAGAAAAGTCCCCTTAAAATACAAATTAAACCTTTATGAAAAAAAGGCTAGCTAAAAAACATGCAAGTTGCATGTTTGTCATTCACCAACAGATTCACCAATATTTATTTTTATGTTTAAATGTACTGTTCACACAAATAAATATTTTGTCATAATATACTCACCCTTATGCTGTTCCTAACCTGCATGAATTTCTGTCTTCTGTAGAACAAAGAAATTCTCACAGGTTTAGAACAACATGAGGGTGAGTAAAAGATGACAAAATATTAATTTTGGGGTGAACTACCTCTTTACGTGACCAATAACGGATATGAAGAATTGGATTGGGCAAAAAAAAAATCAATTTTTCGATTAATTTTTTTTTTTTTTAAATGACGTCGATTCGATATCGATTCTCAAAAGCCGTGAATCGATCTTTTCCGATATTTATTTCAGTAAAAATTTAAAAGAAGATTTGAAAAAATTTGGATCTTTTCATTAGTCTCCTCCACTAGATGTCACACTCTTATTTACCTTGCACAATGTCACAACAGAAAGCCTGTCACTCATTCAATGCTTGTCATGACGGAGATACTGTTGACAAGAACAAAGCGTGATTTGCAATGCTCAGGTAAAATTCTATAGTAATACTACAAATCTGTGGAAGCATTTAACATTGTGTGTAAAGGCGCCATATTTTCCGCAGTGAATTAATGAATAAATGGCGGATGGTGCAAAGTGCTGTTTTGTTTACACAAGCGCAGAGGACGCTCGCAGTAGCCTGTCGTCTCCCTATGATGATATGAATACACTAATTTCATCCCCAGCTACTCTGAGAGTCACTTCATTAGGATTTTATTGTTAATTTGACAAAACTACCATCATATCACATACACAGCACCTGCAAGTTCCTCATGGCAAACAGTCAAAATAAAAGTTTATTTAAATGTGAAGAAACTGTCAAAAAATGTGTTACTATTTAGCAGTCTTAAGACTCAATGTAACAATGCTACTACAAATAAATATTAATAATAATTTATTTTTAAAGGAATAATCACATTTGTTTTCTTTTTAACAGCAAACCTCTGTTACCAAAAAATAAGACTTTTCATTTGATCAGGATAAACGGAATTGTTTTATGCCTTCCTCTGAATACCAGAAATTAAAAAGAAAATGTTATATGGCCCTATTATTGTTTAAAAAAGGACACTATACAAAAAAAGGCTTAAAGTACAGGCCTTAATTTCTGTAAACTGCTGTTTACTGTTCATTTTTTAGAAATTTCAATAGAATTTGTATAAAAACTATATTCACTGAAATTATATTAAAAAAAAATTACATAAAAAAATTGAGAATCGAATCGAGAGCATATGAATCGAAATCGAATCGGGACATCTGAATCAATACCCAATCTTAACGAAGAACCAACCAACTTTTAATTGCCGTTTTGCTACTACTTGTTTTTGTTTTGCTGATTTTTCCCCCAGCTTGTGAAACTGTTGCTGGTCAAAAATAAGCAGCCTCAACGTGAATTTGCAGTGGTGTAAAACACATTTCTTAAAAAAAAAAAAAGAAATAAAGAAATAAATAAAATGTCATATTTAATTAAGTCTTTTATAAAATCTTTTTATATAATATGAATATATAATATTTTTATGAGAATCTGTCCTGTCCTTTATATTTAAAGAAAAATAAGACTTTAATGACATTATAGTAATCTGTATTGCTCTAAATGGTTGCACTTTGTTTACATGTTTGTTTTGGGCATAATCTACATTTTAAATGTTTTACAACATAGTAGCTACTATTTATAGATTACTGTTATCCCTCCAATAAACTACAGCAGTACTGATCACGGTCTCCTGAACTAACTCCTCCAAACGGTAACTGATGCAACTCCAATACATTATTTTTTCTTGAAGCATATGTGCTTGGTTTCCTACCTGATAACCAAGGTTTTTACCTTGACCCACTATGGATGAATTTGGTATACAGTGTTGACCAGATAAATCAAACATTAACAGAAAACAACTCTGAAGTTATGCAACATGACAACACACACACAAAAAAAACTGACCCAATGGGCCAGAAAGCAAAGGGTGAAACATTTTCAGATTCATAAACATGCAAAACCATCACACTTCCTTATAACATTGTGCATATTTTGCAGAAGTCCTTTGCAATAACCAAATGACGCATTCAGACACTTTATTTGTAATATATACAATAGACTCTTGTTTTCATTTCTGAAGAATATATATCTCAAATTCGGAATTGCTTACACTGGCTGGTTAACTATTGAGATTTTAACAACTCCAGATCCTTCTTTTCCAGTGCATTGCATTTATCTAGTAACATTAGATGCCCATGTTAATTGATATGAAGTATTTTTCAGTGTGGGATAGAGATCAGGGTGTGTCATATAGCAGGAAAGACTTGTATACATAATGTCTATGCACTTGGCAGTCAAATCAGGAACAGGAACAACTGCAAAGCAATTTTCACCCAGTCATTTGGGGTAAGAAACAGTCCGACCCAACCGGTTCAGCTGGTTTCTAATCTATTCAGGAAATACTAGGGGGGAAATGTGCATTGATCAATTTATCAGTACAGAGGACACTCAGTGACGGTGTCTCAAATCCTAGTGAGCTGTCTGTGGACGGCATTTTAGATGAGAAGTTCAATAGCCAATTTACTAGGTTTTGAGACACAAAATACCGTCTAGGTATTGTTTTGCTGTCTAGATAAGCAGCTCACTAGACTGAAACAATATTCTTGAGATGGTAAACTCAATGCAAAAGCCAAGAAACAGCCATTTTATGACATTCAAAAACACGTTCGTTTTTACTGCTTTCATGGTAAGGGTGGAAATACAATAGTCGCATTACAACTGTGACTTCGATTTGATCTACAGTCATTCGCATTCAGGATTGTTTTATAGTTACAACTAACTATATTATAAATAATATTTATCCACCTTAATGAGGTCAGAATAAGACATACAAATCTGGCTGAGCAATTATATTGCTATTTACAAATAAAATGACAAATTAATTATTATGCTACCAAAATACACAATGTTATCGGAAATCCAAATAAATTGCTGCCTTTAGCCACTATGCTAACACTAGCCTCGTTAGCTCATTTGAAACGACTTGTAACGCTTAGAAGCGGACACAGAGACAACAAAATAACACGAAAGAACATTTAGGGGGAGACACCAACAGAAAACAACATTAAAATGTTCGAATGTGTAAAAAATAAATAGACTCACCGGAGGAGCTAGTCAGATTTGATTAGCACGCGCTCACTTAGGCGCTGCGCACACGCGACGGAGTAATAGCGTGTATTATACGCCAAACGCTGATCGATATACGTCTGATTTTAATTATACTGATCTATTTCGCACATATAACTTGTATGAGTTCAGTTATGTAAGGTTTCTGAGTAATGAAACCGAGAAGTGGCCATTTGGGGGCCTCAGGAAACGCAATATGCTTTCGAAGTAGTTCAGACCCAGAAGCTTCCTGATCAACACATGCGCGCACGCAGAGCGTTAAATACACCCCCTTACTGCTATTCTTCTTCTCGCTGTTTTCTTGTTCTCTTGAATGTTAAGGAACCAAAACTATTAATGTTTATTTTCAACTTCAAAGCTGACTTATATATACACTAAACCCATTCCCCAGTCCCTTTAGAATTACTTACATTTGAATATAAACACATTTTTTCTCCCCTTTCATTAATTTTCAACAATGTGCTGAATGTTAATACAATATGTGGCCATTTTTATTTCTAAGCTCTGCTGCAACATCTACACATGGTAAAACAGATGCAGCGCCTCCATTTCAGACACCTGTTGAAAGCAGTGTACGAATTGTGTCAAAGCTCTTGGGCCCCCCCCCATCCCACCCAAAAAAACAACAACAAAACAACAACAAAACAAAAAACTAATAATTTATATTTGTATTTATTTATTTCATATAATAATATAATTTCATTTACTTTACTTGTGAATTTAATTTACTTTGTGTGTTTCAGAACATGTTTTTGCAGCTGAGCATTTACTATATGTAAAATTAAATAAAAATCTATATACTTTGAACAGTGCACATATATGCATTTTATTTCATTAAAAAAAAAAGTTTATCTTGAATGTAGTTACATAACCCTTTCATATTTTCTAGCGGAAGTTGTCATAGTTGGGAAAACTTCTATAGTGGTGAATGAGAGACTACATTAAATATATGTTTAATCACAGTAGTGTTTCTACAAGAGGGTAAAAAATAGAACGAATTTGATACGATTACGATGCTGATGACCATTAATCAATTTCGATCTCTTGATTCACTATCAATTCACATAAATAGGACTACTGTACTTACTTTTCTTGGGTTAAATGCAGTATTTTCTTGCATTAATATGCCTCTTTGCATTGAATTTAAAACCCTTTTCTCCATTTAACCTTAAATACTACACTAATTGTATTAGGCTATACATAATAACGGAAAATAGGATACAATTCATAACAAAAACGGTTGATCTGCATGTTTGTCTTCGGCGTAATAATCAATGCATGTGTGTCTCATGCACAATTTGTGAGAGTTAGCAACCCTGCTTTGTCATCGTTGACACAAAAAAGCCTTCACCTGATGAACATGTTCAGTAATAATGTCCTTAATTAAATTAACTGTTTTTGAGCAGTTAGGCCCTGTGTCAACCAAAGCGTTTTTAGGCAGCTGAAAACGCCCACCTGTGAGCGCTTGAGAACGCTTTTTGTGGGCTGCGTTTTTTTTCAGTTGAGACCCGTGATCTATATATGATATCTATATTATAGATCAGTGGTTAAGACGCGTTGGTTGCTATGATACAGAATAACCACTAAATTGTTACTTGTATCTGATTTGGTAAATAATTTTTTTTTTCTGACTTAAATGCTCTGGATGCTCAGAAACCAGCAATATTAATTTATATTCCATTTTTCTCGTTGTTGCGCTTGTTGACACGTTGTTGTAACAAATAACAGTTGTGACAGTTGATTGGTGTGTAATTTGGCCCGCCCCTACTGCACTCTGATTGGTCAGCTGACTAGAAAGTGACAATGTTGAGCGCAGCGTTTTATCCAAAGTTGAATATTCTTCAACTCTCGGCGCGATAAAATAAAGCCCAATGCTCAGCGCTCAGCGCGAATAAGACGCTCAGCGCCTGGCACGCTCATGGCGTTTTAAAAAACGCGGCACTCCCTTTGAGAACAACTGAAAAAATACGCTAGCTGCAGGGAAAAACGCTTTGGTGGACAAGCGGCCTTAAGGTTACTAGATTAAAAAATATTTTTCATTCAGAATGGGTGCAATGCTAGCTTTTTTCTCAGAATTACATTAGATGGCTAATTTACAACTAACAATCCGATAGTGAGCTAGCGTCATAAAATAAAAAAAACAACTATTGACAGACCAAGATTATAATAAAAGTGACTGTCCGATTCTAAGATAAACACTTATTCAGTAGCAGTAAATTAGGTGTACCAAACAATCATAAAACAAATAAATATTATCTTACCGTCATCGTGAGGTAAAATAATAATGAAGGATCACTCTGTCGGCCAATCACACAGCGACGTCGCTCGCGCCCGCAGTCTGTAAATTCCTTCAGAAAGCAGTGTGTGGCGCACTTGAGCGTATTTTCAGAAGCACATCTAATTTGAAGTAGCTTTTTATGGGAGCGGCAGCGCAATGCTTTGATAAAAAATAGATAAGGCTATGTCAAATATTGTTTCTATTTTTATATTTAATGAAAAACCAGGGGACCCCCCAGGGTCATTTTTTGGGCCTTATGGGGGGTCCCTTGATGCTTATGGGGGGTCCCGGACCCCCCCAGCCCCGCCTCAATTCGAACACTGGTTGAAAGCGTCTCAGAGTGACAGCTGTAATCACAGAGAAATCTGTCCAACACCAGGCACTATTACACATACAGAGGAAACACTACAGAGAGACAGTCTGCATAAACCAGTCTCTCTCAGATATGTCTGCAAAATACTACTGTTACAGATGCTTGTCTGGACCTATTGGCCTTTTTTTTTTAGTATAGTCTCGGTGCACATGGTGTTACATTATAAGGCACTGACAATTATTTCTAATAAAAATTATCTTATTAAAAGACAGAGATAAACTGGCTGGTATTAAGAGTGCTGGCAGCTGCTAATGCAAAAAAGAAAACAACAGGGCCAGAAAAAGATTCTGGTGCAGATCTGCAATCTGTACATCAGAACTAAATCACCAATCATATCTTTGAAATAACTGGTTCCAGTTTAAAGTGCCGGCTATTAGAACAGAGGTTGGAAAGCTAAGCCTGTTCTATTATGGCCCCTGGTCCTGGAATGAAGTGCAGAATAAACTTAAACTACAATCCTTCATCTCTTTAGGTGATTTTAAACATAGAATAAAAGAATTGTTCATTGCTAAGTGCAGATGTTTTGATAATCCCACTTCCACTTAAATTTATTATTAATATGATTTTATTAATGTTGTTTCCGTGAACAGTATTATATAGGGTATTAGGTAATACCAAATAGTTTATGCTGCTGTATTCTTTGTTGTATTGATTGATGATGTTGGTTTTGTCTGTGGTTTGTTATCTGTTTAATCCTGCTATCTGACCCTGTCTTGACTAGGTCTCACTTGTAAAAGAGGTTTTAACCTCAATGTGACTTTCCTAGTTAAATAAAGGTTAATAATAATAATAATAATAATAATAAGTAATTATTACACACACACACACACACACACACACATCTATCTATCTATCTATCTATCTATCTATCTATCTATCTATCTATCTATCTATCTATCTATCTATCTATCTATCTATCTATCTATCTATATATATATATATAAATATATATATATATATATATATTTATATATATATATATATATATATATATATATATATATATATATATATATATATATATATATATATATATATATATATATATATGTGTGTGTGTGTGTATAGATACACACAGACACACACCCACACATAAGCACAAACATCAAAAGTTAAAAAGGTAAAAAAATAAAAGTTCTGTAATATTATCAGTATGTATCATATTCTAAATGGCACAATCCAAACTGAATGAAAGCACAGCATGACTCTTGCAATCCTGTCTGTCACATTGGCAAACTGTTTGCATTCCCAAACCGATCTGGAGGTGGTGGTGGAGGCAGGGGGGGGCAGTTTAATGTTAACATTGAGGCAGTGTAATGTTAGCTTAATTCATGTCCAGTTAAGACTTTATTGCTGATGAAGATTAAAATAGATGAAAAGTTATTTTGCATCTGATCTGCCTGGATACACATACATAAACACATGCAAAACACTGAGCTAGAGAAAGAAAGAAAAGTAGCTTTTGCATCACAACCAAATTCAATATGAGCTCATGCCATGCTATTTTTTAATAGATTAACAACTGTTCGGTAGAAATTATTTTTCAATTCAAAAATCAAGGGTGTGCTGTTTCAGTATCTTTATACATAATATCTTTTAAAGGCATGTTTTCTTTTCCGTTTTTTTAATTTATTTTTTGGCCATGCATTTGGTCTTGATATTGATGAAAGAGGCATGTTTGCCATTGTGGGTTTGAGAACAAAATGATGTTAAATCTGTCCATTTCTCAGCCTTTACAGTTTTAGTGATGCCACAAGTGTGCACAAATAGTTGGACCTCAAAAATGATCACATTAAATCCCTCTCAAAACCATTCCGAAACATGCACAGGAGAAATATGAGAAAAGCAGGAAAAAGGCATGCCTACTGTAAATAAAATAAATTCAGCATTCAACAAACAACAACACAATTCGACAAATTCGACAACACAAATAACTTCCTGTGTTAAAGTGATAGAGTTACAACCTAGGCCATGTCTCTTCTCAGTGAATTCAGTTTTTACACAGATCTAGCTATGTGAAAACAACTTCAGACGACTTCTGTCACTTCAGATTAGATCTACTCCACCCCTAGTCATTGCTAAAAACTCACTTCTTTTAATGGCTTTCAATGTTCACTACATTTTGTAGTATACTGCTAGCATTCAGGTAGCAATGGCCAGGTGCTGCTGTGTAAATGGTGCTATATAAAAAAATAAATTGAATTCCTAATGACACACAGTAAACTGGAAACAAATAATCTCTATTAAAACATACAAGATTTGATTCATGTTTTTTCAAAGTTGTAAAAAGTCCATTCTAAAACCCCAAGGAGGAGCTGTCACAAGGTGACGATCTTTAGGGGCGGAACCAAAATTCGGGAAGTTTGGTTCCGCCCGGAAGTGTTTCCGCCCGGACCGGAAAAACAGAACACCGGAACTTCCGGTAGCGCCGTAAGAAGGAAAATCAGGGAATTCGATGCACCTGTGCCTAGTTAGGGACAGCGGTTGGTGATTGGAGGATACGCTGGACAAGGCAGTACTTAAGGCCAAGTTATTTTACAGTCTGGGAAGCTCTCTTTGGTGTGTGTGAAGCACTGGGTTGTGCCCGTCTTGGTACGCTGCTGGTAGCTGTCTAACTCTCTCTCTCCCTCAGGCTGGAATTGTATGATTGTGAAGACATCGCGAACCTTAAAGGTTGAGAAGTGAACAGATTATACGGCGAACTGAGACGACGTGAAAAAGGGGATTGGAAGTGGCATTGATGTGAGTACTAAGAGCCAGTCGAAAGTGCCCTGTATATTGACCTGGCGTTGTGTAGATCTCTCCAGGAGGAGGAGGGTGGCCCTACCCCTAATATAGTGTGGTGGGAGAGCCGAAGGAATACTTATTGAAGTAGTCGCAACGACGACATCACTAGCTAGGCCGCATATTCCATCGCCAGATCCGAACCAAGCGAAGTGAAGGAAGACGGGTGTCCTTTCCGTACACTGAGTGTGGTGGGTGAGTCTTCGTGCTGTGAAAACCTATAATTTTGACGTGGTGTTGTATATTGCTGTGGGCTGCTGTGTATTGCCGTGTGTCCTGTCAGATAAACCCCCGCCTTCACGCACTTCGGCGTGGGAGGACAAGGAGATTGCTGGTCCTGGCCTAGTTCAGTACAGTATATGTTGTGAGCGTGCTTCAGATCTCCGGAGATAGCACGGTACGCTGTGTCCAGCCCAGAGGTGAAAGCCATCCAAAGCAGAGTAACTGTGTTTTGTGTCTAAGTTGATACCTGTGGAGAGGAAAGGAAAGAGAGTGAGTAACACAAGGAGAAACAGAGGAAACCTGTACTTACAGTGCGCTGTGTTCAGCCCAGAGGTGAGAGCCATTCAAAGCAAACTAACGGTGCTATTGTGCCCAAGTTGATATCTGTGGAGAGAAAAGGAGAGAGAGGGAATAACACGAGGAGGAATAGAGCGAACCCTGTACTTACAGTACGCTGTGTCCAGCCCAGAGGTGAGAGCCATTCAAAGCAAACTAACTGTGCTATTGTGCCCAAGTTGATACCTGTGGAGAGAAAAGGAGAGAGAGTGAATAACACGAGGAGGAATAGAGCGAACCCTGTACTTACAGTACGCTGTGTCCAGCCCAGAGGTGAGAGCCATTCAAAGCAAACTAACTGTGCTATTGTGCCCAAGTTGATACCTGTGGAGAGGAAAGGAGAGAGAGAGTGAATAACACGAGGAGGAATAGAGCGAACCCTGTACTTACAGTACGCTGTGTCCAGCCCAGAGGTGAGAGCCATTCAAAGCAAACTAACTGTGCTATTGTGCCCAAGTTGATACCTGTGGAGAGAAAAGGAGAGAGAGTGGGTAACACGAGGAGAGACTGAGGGAACCTGTACTTACGCCGCTGCCTGTGGAGAAAGAGAAAGCGAGTGAGCACCCAAGGAACGAACTGTGTGAACCAGTACTTACTGTGAGCTGTAATCAGCGAAGAGGTGAGAGCAAAACCAAGCTGAACTAACTGTGCCTGTGTGTCCCAGCCGCTGCCTGTGGAGAAAGAGAAAGCGAGTGAGCACCCAAGGAACGAACTGTGTGAACCAGTACTTACTGTGAGCTGTAATCAGCGAAGAGGTGAGAGCAAAACCAAGCTGAACTAACTGTGCCTGTGTGTCCCAGCCGTTGCCTGTGGAGAAAGAGAAAGAGCGTGAGCACCCAAGGAACGAACTGGGTGAATCAGTACTTACTGTGAGCTGTAATCAGCGAAGAGCTGTTGCCTGTGGAGGAAGAGAAAGAGAGTGGGCACCTCGAGAACGAACTGAGTGAACCAGTACTTACCGTGAGCTGTATTCAGCGAAGAGGAGGAAGAAGGAGGGCGCTACGGATACCTAAGACTCAGGCCGGGGCCCGAGCCCCACGCCCCGGATCCCCGTGGCCCCCTTGCTCCCTGACCTCTTCCCGGCCATAGCCCATCTGGAGGGCCGAGTCAGAGTTTAGTTTTAATTGCCCTTTCCCTATTCCCTAAGCTATTTTTAAATATTTAAATAAAGATTGTTTTATCACTTACTTGTTCTCGTGTTGCTTGGCCATTGGGTCGGGTTTGGGGACCTCCTCGAGGTGGAAGTTGAGAAGGGGTGTGGCTTAGTTAAAGCATAGCCAGCCCCTGGGTGTGACAGATTTGGCGTAGTCGGCAGGATTTCCACCTCGAGTTGAGTAACCAAGGTCGTCCAATGACCGACAACGCGGGGCTTTCAGCCCAACCCCGTGCCATGCCCGTTTTTATGGGGAGCCCCTGGATTCAAAAATATGGGGGGACAGAATCCGAGGTACGATTGTCTGAATGGAAGGCTCAACTAGAGTACTTGGCCGACCTACAGGGCCTTAGTGCAGCCCAGCGGCTTCAATTTGTGTTAAACTCCCTGGATGGAGAAGCGCGGCGAGAGGTGC
The DNA here is from genome assembly GCF_963082965.1 of Carassius carassius. NCBI lineage: Eukaryota > Metazoa > Chordata > Actinopteri > Cypriniformes > Cyprinidae > Carassius > Carassius carassius. Next base: position 6,308,802 of record NC_081779.1, on the reverse strand, counting down.
ATGCCGCCCCCGAAGCCGTTAGAGCCAACGCCCAAACCGTGTTCCAGTTCCTCACTGAACAGTATGGTGACCACACCCCCGTAGCTGTCCTTCGCTCCCAGTTCTTCAATTGTAAGCAGGGCCCCCGCCAACCGATTAGAGCTTTCGCCCTGAGGTTGCGAGAGCAATTCGCCCGACTACAGACCCGTCGGGACCACGGGTTGGGAGATGGAGAGACTCTATTGCGGGACCAGTTTCTTCTGGGGTTGAAGGAGGGTCCGGTGAGACAGAGCCTACGTATCCAGTTTCGAAGGGACCCGGGTCTTACGTTCGAAGATCTGAAGAAAGAGGCACTGGCCCTGGAAGGTGATGAGACTGAGGTGAGTGGTTCCCCAGTGTGTGCGGTTGTCAGTGAAGTAGCACCAGCACAACCCGGAGGCCCTGACTGGAAGCAAGCACTGAAGGCTGAACTTTTGAAAGATGTCCGCGATCAGATGTCTGAACTGTCTAAAGCCCTCGTAGGAGAATTGCGCCAAGGACGGGCGCGGGAGGAACCACGGCCGGCGCCCCGAGACCGAGTGTACTCAGAGGGAGGCCGAGAGCCGTTCAGGCGCCCGAACCATTTTAACCGGCCCCGTTTCGAATGGGACGAGCAAGGGCGACCCATCTGCAACCGCTGTGGCAAACCAGGTCACTATAGCCGCCAGTGTGGGCCCCGCAGGGCGTCAGAAGGGGGTTTTTAGGTCGGCCGGCCACTGTGGGTCGTGTGGCCGGGACCCCTCGAGAAGACCCTGGAAGAGGATATGGCTCTAGGAGCCAGATGATTGGGCGTAGCCCCGTGGCGAAGGTGAGAGTGTGCGGCAAGGAGATTCAATGCCTGGTAGACACAGGCTCCCAAGTGACGTTGTTTGCTGAGAGTTTATCCGAAGAAGTGTTTGGGAAACAAGGGGCACCAGGGGCGGAGGCCCCCTGGCTTACTCTGAAGGGCGCAAACGGCCTCGACATCCCATATATTGGCTACCGATTGACGGACCTAGAGGTTCACGGAGTGATGGTCCCCCAGAAAGGTGTGATTATCGTGCAAGACCATTGTCTGGGTGCACATCGAGCCCTGTTGGGCATGAATGTCCTCGCTGATTGCTGGGAAGAGCTATTTCGGGCTAGGCCCGTATCGAAGATACCACCTGCAGAGAGGCCCAAGTGGGAGTGTGTGGTAGCTGACTGTCGAAGGGTGCAAATGAGCCAAGTCCGCAGGGAACAGGAAGAGGTAGGAAGAGTGATGTGTCGTTTTGCTTTGTCTGTCCCCGCAAAAAGTGAGGCTGTTGTGTGGGCGCGAGTACCGCCCCGAAGAGCGGGCCCAGAAGAGTGGGTGCTGGTGGAGCCCCATGTGGATTGTCCACAAGTGGAAGTGGCACGAGGACTATCGACGGTCCGGCGGGGGAGAGTCCCCGTGAGGATACGGAATGTACATCCATACGCGGTGCAACTACATCGGCACCAACGATTAGCCCGTCTGACAACGGTTACATCCCACCAAGTAAGGGAAGAGAGGGATATTAGTTTTCGTCAGGTGTGCCCCACTGTCATCGAGGTGGCCCTGACACAAGTAGACACCCCATGGGGTGGTATGGAGAGGAGTGTGCCGAGCCACCTGGCGGGTGAGTCGTTACAAGGGGAGGATTTAGAGCAGGCACAGACACAGAAGTTACAGGCCCTCCTTCGGAGATGGCAGCATGTGTTCGCCACCCACGATGAAGACTACGGATGCACCCAGGTGGTACAACATCATATACCTACCGGGGATGCAGGGCCCAGCCGGGAGAGGTATCGCCCAATTCCGCCCACTTTGTATACCGAGGTACGTACACTCCTGCAAGGCATGCTGAAGCAAGGAGTTGTTAGGGAAAGCAGCAGCCCGTGGGCGGCCCCCATAGTGCTGGTGCAAAAGAAGACGGGGGCTTGGAGATTCTGCGTGGACTACCGTAAGCTGAACCTCGTGACTAAGAAAGACGCTTTCCCTTTGCCACGGATCGAAGATTCGCTTGCCAGCCTCACGCAGTCGGCATGGTACTCTACCCTAGATTTGGCCAGTGGCTACTGGCAGGTGCAGGTGGCCGAAGCAGACCGGGAGAAGACTGCCTTTACAACCCCGTTTGGACTATTTGAATGGGACCGGATGCCTTTCGGGCTCTGTAACGCTCCGGCCACCTTCCAGCGGCTGATGCAGCGGTGCTTGGGAGGTCAGTTAATGGAGTCAGTATTAGTTTACCTGGATGATGTGATTGTCTACTCCCCAGATTTTGATTCACACCTGAGGCACCTCGAGGAAGTCTTTCGGGCCATGGAGAAGTACGGATTGAAACTACAGCCCAATAAGTGTCACTTACTACGGAGAGAAGTCAACTTTCTGGGCCACGTGGTCAGTGCGGCTGGAGTGTCCGTAGATCCTGGAAAGGTATCGGCCGTGAAGGACTGGAAGGCCCCGAGGACAGTGAGGCAAGTGCGATCCTTTTTAGGATTTGTGGGATACTATAGGCGTTTCATAAAGGACTTTTCAAAAATTGCTAAACCCCTTAATCAGTTGCTGGTTGGCACAGGTCGTAACCGGGGCCGGGGGTCGCCCAACGTAGACTGGGATGCAAATTGTGAGTCGGCGTTCCAGACATTGAAGCAGGAGCTGCTACAGGCCCCTATCTTGGCATACGCAGATTTCACAAAACCATTCCTTTTGTATACAGATGCCAGCAATCTCGGGCTGGGAGCGGTGTTGGCTCAACGGCAGGACGGAGTTGAGAGGGTCATCGCGTACGCCAGCCGGAGCCTCCACCCAGCCGAGAGGAACGATGCGAACTATAGTTCTTTCAAATTGGAGCTGCTGGCGTTGAAGTGGGCCCTAAGTGAGAAATTTAAAGACTACCTCTGGGGTGCCAAGGTGACGATCATTACAGACAATAACCCATTAGTACACTTACAGACGGCGAAGCTGGGAGCCGTGGAGCAGCGGTGGGTGGCCCAACTGGCCAACTTTGACTATCAACTACAGTACCGACCAGGGCGTGAACACATGAACGCGGACGTCCTCTCAAGGCTGCCCGAAGCGGAAAGCCCCGGAGGGGCCAGCCCGGAGGAGGGCTATATGGTAGGAGCAGTAGAGGCACCAGGCAGCAGACAAGAGGCCGTGCCTGAGAACTGGGGATGGGATCCCCGTCGGTGGAGGGAGAGACAGGCCAGGGATCAAGATGTGCGGCTGGTAAGAGAATGGCTGGAACAGGGCCGACGGCTGACGCCAGCGGAGAGGTTAGCCCAGACGGATACTGGGAGGAGGCTGCTGGGGCAATGGGACAGGCTGGAGCTGAGAGATGGCGTTTTGTGCAGAAGGGTCAGTGACCCGAAGTTGGGCGAAGAAGTACGCCAGATCGTGGTACCCGCAGATGAGGTAACGGCTTTAGTTTCGGCATACCACAACCAGTTGGGGCATCAGGGACAGGAGAGGACCGTGTCCCTGCTTAGGAGATTCTTCTTTTGGCCCGGGCTAGAGGCATCGGTGCACGCCCTAATTCAAGCTTGCCCGAGATGCATATTGTTTAAGTCCAGACGGGAGGTCCGAGCGCCAATGGTACCCATCCATGCGAAGGCCCCCCTTCATATCATGGCTATGGACTTCTTGACACTGGGCCGACCACGAGATCGCTACCAGAACATCTTGGTAATAACGGATTTGTTCACAAAGTACGCTTGGGCTATCCCCACCCTCGACCAGACTGCAACCACCACCGCTACAGTTTTATGGCGGGCCGTCTTCCAGACGTTCGGATGCCCGGAGTTTCTGCACTCCGATCAAGGAGCCAACTTTGAGTCCAGGGTAATTAGAGAACTATGCCAGTTGTACGGTTGCACGAAAACTCACACCACTTCGTATCATCCTCAGGGGAACGGCGGCTGTGAGAGATTCAATCAGACCCTATTGGGGCTGCTGGGGACCTTGGACCAACAACGGCAGGACGATTGGGTGAGTGCCTTGCCAAACCTCCTACAGGCCTATAACAACAGTATACATAGTACTACGGGTTACGCTCCCACTTACCTGATGTTTGGCAGACACATACGAATGCCTACTGACCTGGTCCTAGGAGTGATAGCCGACCAAGAGGAAGCAAGTGTAACGGAGTGGGTGGGGCGCCATCACCAGCGCTTGCATTTCGCCTACGAGCAGGTGTCGAAAAGGATACAGACGGCAGGAGAGAAAAGTAAGCGGTTGTATGATCGGACTGCTAGAGAAGCCCCTCTACTGCCAGGAGAGAGGGTGTTGGTGAGAGATAATCGGCGGCAGGGGAAGGGGAAACTGAGTGACCGTTGGGAGGCCACCCCTTATGTAGTCTGCCGGCAGCAGAGGCCGGGGCAGCCGGTCTATACCATCCGGCCAGAAGGGAAGTCAGGCCCCGACCGTGTGGTGCACCGGAACATGATTCGCCCATGCCCTAACTACCCTGAAGCCGTGGAAGAAGTCCCCACGGAACCTGTACCAGCGGCCCCCTGGATTGAAGGTTGGGCTGTGGTACCAGGGAGACCCGTGGTGGCACCACCCCCGATCGCCCCGAGAGAACCAGAAGCAGCCCCTGAACAAGCTGAGCCCGATTCACCAGTGAGACGATCCCAGCGAGAGAACCGAGGCCGACCCCCTGCCCGCTATGGGGAGTGGATAGCCCGAGGACGTTCTAGGGACTAGAACGGATTGGCGGGGGAGGATGTCACAAGGTGACGATCTTTAGGGGCGGAACCAAAATTCGGGAAGTTTGGTTCCGCCCGGAAGTGTTTCCGCCCGGACCGGAAAAACAGAACACCGGAACTTCCGGTAGCGCCGTAAGAAGGAAAATCAGGGAATTCGATGCACCTGTGCCTAGTTAGGGACAGCGGTTGGTGATTGGAGGATACGCTGGACAAGGCAGTACTTAAGGCCAAGTTATTTTACAGTCTGGGAAGCTCTCTTTGGTGTGTGTGAAGCACTGGGTTGTGCCCGTCTTGGTACGCTGCTGGTAGCTGTCTAACTCTCTCTCTCCCTCAGGCTGGAATTGTATGATTGTGAAGACATCGCGAACCTTAAAGGTTGAGAAGTGAACAGATTATACGGCGAACTGAGACGACGTGAAAAAGGGGATTGGAAGTGGCATTGATGTGAGTACTAAGAGCCAGTCGAAAGTGCCCTGTATATTGACCTGGCGTTGTGTAGATCTCTCCAGGAGGAGGAGGGTGGCCCTACCCCTAATATAGTGTGGTGGGAGAGCCGAAGGAATACTTATTGAAGTAGTCGCAACGACGACATCACTAGCTAGGCCGCATATTCCATCGCCAGATCCGAACCAAGCGAAGTGAAGGAAGACGGGTGTCCTTTCCGTACACTGAGTGTGGTGGGTGAGTCTTCGTGCTGTGAAAACCTATAATTTTGACGTGGTGTTGTATATTGCTGTGGGCTGCTGTGTATTGCCGTGTGTCCTGTCAGATAAACCCCCGCCTTCACGCACTTCGGCGTGGGAGGACAAGGAGATTGCTGGTCCTGGCCTAGTTCAGTACAGTATATGTTGTGAGCGTGCTTCAGATCTCCGGAGATAGCACGGTACGCTGTGTCCAGCCCAGAGGTGAAAGCCATCCAAAGCAGAGTAACTGTGTTTTGTGTCTAAGTTGATACCTGTGGAGAGGAAAGGAAAGAGAGTGAGTAACACAAGGAGAAACAGAGGAAACCTGTACTTACAGTGCGCTGTGTTCAGCCCAGAGGTGAGAGCCATTCAAAGCAAACTAACGGTGCTATTGTGCCCAAGTTGATATCTGTGGAGAGAAAAGGAGAGAGAGGGAATAACACGAGGAGGAATAGAGCGAACCCTGTACTTACAGTACGCTGTGTCCAGCCCAGAGGTGAGAGCCATTCAAAGCAAACTAACTGTGCTATTGTGCCCAAGTTGATACCTGTGGAGAGAAAAGGAGAGAGAGTGAATAACACGAGGAGGAATAGAGCGAACCCTGTACTTACAGTACGCTGTGTCCAGCCCAGAGGTGAGAGCCATTCAAAGCAAACTAACTGTGCTATTGTGCCCAAGTTGATACCTGTGGAGAGGAAAGGAGAGAGAGAGTGAATAACACGAGGAGGAATAGAGCGAACCCTGTACTTACAGTACGCTGTGTCCAGCCCAGAGGTGAGAGCCATTCAAAGCAAACTAACTGTGCTATTGTGCCCAAGTTGATACCTGTGGAGAGAAAAGGAGAGAGAGTGGGTAACACGAGGAGAGACTGAGGGAACCTGTACTTACGCCGCTGCCTGTGGAGAAAGAGAAAGCGAGTGAGCACCCAAGGAACGAACTGTGTGAACCAGTACTTACTGTGAGCTGTAATCAGCGAAGAGGTGAGAGCAAAACCAAGCTGAACTAACTGTGCCTGTGTGTCCCAGCCGCTGCCTGTGGAGAAAGAGAAAGCGAGTGAGCACCCAAGGAACGAACTGTGTGAACCAGTACTTACTGTGAGCTGTAATCAGCGAAGAGGTGAGAGCAAAACCAAGCTGAACTAACTGTGCCTGTGTGTCCCAGCCGTTGCCTGTGGAGAAAGAGAAAGAGCGTGAGCACCCAAGGAACGAACTGGGTGAATCAGTACTTACTGTGAGCTGTAATCAGCGAAGAGCTGTTGCCTGTGGAGGAAGAGAAAGAGAGTGGGCACCTCGAGAACGAACTGAGTGAACCAGTACTTACCGTGAGCTGTATTCAGCGAAGAGGAGGAAGAAGGAGGGCGCTACGGATACCTAAGACTCAGGCCGGGGCCCGAGCCCCACGCCCCGGATCCCCGTGGCCCCCTTGCTCCCTGACCTCTTCCCGGCCATAGCCCATCTGGAGGGCCGAGTCAGAGTTTAGTTTTAATTGCCCTTTCCCTATTCCCTAAGCTATTTTTAAATATTTAAATAAAGATTGTTTTATCACTTACTTGTTCTCGTGTTGCTTGGCCATTGGGTCGGGTTTGGGGACCTCCTCGAGGTGGAAGTTGAGAAGGGGTGTGGCTTAGTTAAAGCATAGCCAGCCCCTGGGTGTGACAGAGCTGCAATGGAGACTTTATATATCTCTCCTTTCTGGAAATAACATATTACGGTGCAGCTGCAAGCAGCTATGTAAAGCCATTAAACAAAGCAACTCGGTCTGAAGCAAATATGTGGCTCGGTGTGAAGCGAAAATATGGAAACATGCTGCAAGACCACAATTAAATAGAAAGGTTCCAAATAAATGCAGTGAGCACATTTATCCACACATACACACTCACATACACACTTATCATCAGCTACCAAAACAGCCCCACAACAAACAACTAGTACCGTACATTCTCAGTTTCCTTCACACCTTGCAGTGACTCATGGGAAACTGTCCAGTGAGGACAAATGTTGTCTTGTGCGCCAAGGGTTTATGACAGAGCATACTGTTTAACAGGCCTTTAAAGGTCAAAGGTTAGTGGCAAATATGAACTTTGGATCCAAGGCTCCATTAGCCGTCTTGGCTAATTCAGACTTTGCAATGCATAATTGTGTTGTGAGATTAAATTACAAGCAGTGTACAAGCACTATTTATATATTTATCTTAGATTTTATTTGTACATTTTCAATTTTCATTTGAATTTTAGTTTGTTTTGCCATGTGCTTTTGTCTTTTTATTCGTTTTTATTAGTTTCTTTTTCCTATTTAGCTTTAATTTTATTTCAGCTTTAGTTTCAGTCATTTTCAGTTGCCAGAAAAATCATAAATTAGATGTCTTCACTATGCTCAAATATGCCAAGATACCCTAACCCGGATATTTCAGTATGAACTCAAAATTCTCCCATCTTTCAAGAGTAAATGATCCATTTTAAATATAATTTTCTGTCTATTTGTATTTCACCCCATAAATGATTTGAAAAGTCTCCCAAGCAACCTTGGAGCAACTCATTTTTTTTCCTAGGGTTTATTCAAATCAAATGCAAACCTGAGATCAGTTTTTGTGGCAGCATGCTCTGTCACTCATTAAGATCCTATTCGTTCCTGTCATACCAAATGAATTAAAACCCAGCTGACAGTGTCTGCTATCCTCATAACTCACTTTGTATCTGTTATCATCCGTCTTAAAATACAGTGCCTGAGATAAGCATTGGAGTATCAGGGCCAAGAACACATCAGTGGGTGTGTAGTGGTGAAACTTCAGGTGGACGCTGCCAATGTGTTAAAACAATGTGAATGGAGCAGTTTCTTTTTCTCTCTAGAAAAAAGGATATTAATAGCATACTGTTTTCTTCATACATGCACCTAAAAATAAAAATACAAAAATTGCTGAAAATGTATGCACCTCATGTCATCCTGGATGAATTTGTTTCTTCATCTGAACAGATTTGGAGAAATTTAGTATTATATATCTTGCTCAACAATGGATCCTCTGGAGTGAATGGGTGCCGTGAGACTGAGAGTCCAAACAGCTGATAAAAATACACAATATCTTACAAGTAATCCACACAACTCCAGTCCATCAAATAACAAAAAGATGCATGTTTGTTATAAACAATCAGTAAGGCATTTTAACTTGATAAAAGTGAGTCCATCCCAGGTTTTTCTTTCACATCAAAATCCAATAATCCATCAACATATTTGTTTAGAACAGTTTTGGGCTGTTCACTTGATCGGTGCATATTTCTCTCATTTCAGACGAGACGGCTTTTCACTAAAGAAAGCTATGTTATGGCTAGAGAACTCTTCTATTTTAACCGGAGGCAATGCAACTTTTTAAATTTTTACATTTATATCTCTGAATGATGACCACAACTGTGTGTCCATATATGCACAGACGTTCTCAAGGAGAACGATAAGATAGGGACTTTGTGAACTTCATAAATAAAATATGTATAGGAAAATTAGGAGATGAATTGTTCAGTAAACATGGGTGGAAGGCTGAGTTTAGTTTCTGCACTGCGCTCTTCTGGCTGAAATGATCCACTGCACAGAAATTATATACTAAAATGTTTTTTTAGTTAAAAATTGATGTGTCGAGCCCTTTCCACATTTCTGGTGTTTTCAGAAGCAGACAAAAGGTGAACTGACACACAGCCCCTTTCGTAAAGATTTATTCCACGGGTCTGTCATAATCAGGCAAATATACATTAACATATAGAACATCGCCCTCTTCTGATGCTCCTCACGTTAAATAACGCAAAAATTCAAGACACACATCTACTTAAAAGAACAATAACAATACATCATAACAACAACAACAATAACAATAATAATTAATTATCAGAATGATAGCCAAACATTGTGTATTTCCAAGTTCTATCATTTAGTGACTCTATTAAGGTGCACCACATAATTGGCAGGTGACTTTTTAAAGAAACTCAACCATTTTGCACCGTGACACACAGTGAAATACACAGAGACTTCTCGCAAATGCTTTATATGTAAATAAGTATCTTTTGAAGGTTTTCCTCCACTTCCTCAAAGTGCTGTGTTTCTAAAGTTGAAGCAGTCTGTTTGTTGGTTTGGCACACGTCGGGGTGGAAGCAGCGGTAGTGTAAGGCTTCTCTTCTCTTACAGAAGGCTCTGCTCTTTCACAGGACCTCTGCAGGGAAAACAAGACAGAGACAAACACATATAAAGAGTTTGATTGAGCCTTAAAAGTTTTGTTCACGCAGAACATCCACGTCGTACCTGGCAACTGAAACAGAAGTGATTGACACTGTCAAGCTCCCAAAAATGACAAAACAACTAAATGTTCTTTGCACAAAGCTACCACATGGCTTTAAAGACAAAGAAATGGAAATTATTGTTCATTTTCATGCAGCGAAGAGAAGCTTGGTGATTCTACTATCCATTGGATCATTATGAGATAAATTATGTCAGAATTGTTATTTTTAGGTGAACCATTTCTTATAAACACTCATCAGTATATTATTGATGAAATTTCAGTTTATATGGATTATACTTTAATAAATATGCTTCTGACAAAGCATGTTATATATGAAATTACTAGTTATCAGGGTATCTGCATGTTTAAGGAAATTAAGAAATGTTTAGATTTTTATTATATATATATATATATATATATATATATATATATATATATATATATATATATATAAAATGTACAATAAAACAAAATGTTGTCAATAGAAAAAAAAGCAATTTTTATTCACTATATTTTTCATATATTTATTCACTATTATTTACTAAAATACATTCACATAGAATAAAAGGACATAAGTGGTTAAAAAATACATATATATAAAGACACTTGCTATGACCTTACATTTTTTTATATATTTATTCACAAAAAAAATCTATGCATATATATATATATATATATATATATATATATATATATATATATATATATACACATACACATACACCATACATTTATATACAGCTGTTCTTTTTATGACCTTATGTTTAAAAAAAAAATTACCTATTTTTTGTAAATCCATGTTCCTTTTTATTACAACAATATAACATACTTTTTATAGTTATATGGTCATTTCATCTAATCTAATAATATCCAATCTTACCTGCCACATGTTGAGGTTTCATAGGCCCCGCCTTCATCATGAACGGTTCCCCTCCCTCAAAGGCCATGATTGGATCAGCAGCTTGGCCCTGCCCACTGTTTCCACTGCCACTGTGATTGGACAGCTTGATGATCTCCTCAAAGTCTGCTGCCTCTCCATTGGAGGACAGTCCATTCTGATGCTTAGTGGGCTGGACGCCATTAATGATGGGTGCCACGTCCCAGGACACAGAGCTGAGGAGGAAACATGGGTATGATTCTCATCTTTGAGTCAGATAGCTGACAACAACAAAACATGCATAATATCTCTTCGTACATTTTGAATCAGGCCAAATTGTGCAACTTTACCTCGTCTTCACGTCTCCTTGTGATTGGTTCAAATTTGTCAGACCACTATGAAAAGTTTCTAAGGGATTTTTCTGAATTACTGCAAGACAAGAGAATAACAGCATTATATTTTTCATTTAAACTTAAATTTTACATTTCATTTTAAGTGTAACATCGCATGCACACTACAAATGGACTTTTACCGCTGTCAGAGACTCTGCCGTTCACTTGAGCTGGATTCTTAACATCTTTCTGCAAAGAAACAAGTAAAGCAAGTTCATTTTCCTTTCTCTGTGTGTGAAATGAATTCAGACTTAATAAAAACACAGATGTGTCCCACCTGTCCTGCATCACTTTTACGAGTCCTTTTCATGATTTCTTCCAGACGCTAGAAAGATGAACACAGACGTTAGTCAAACCCACAGGAATGGAAATCACTTTAACGTCTCACGTGTTTCTCCTAGAAAACAATGATATTCTTTTTTTCTCATTAAATGCATTTGAGAGTCTCTAGTTTTACCTTCTTTCTCTCCAGCCGCTCCTGTTCCTCTTTCTGGAAGTGTTTCTCTCTTTCTATCCTCTGTCTCTCTGCTTCCTCTCTGGCTTTGGAATCAGCCTCCTCTCGCTGGAAAAGACACATGAAACATCATTACCCATATATCCATTATACATCTCTAAATTACCCATAATTACCCTACAACATGATAGCATGAGATGGTACTGAGGCAACATCAGTGTTTTTATTATTAACAAAAACTAAAACGAAAATTTAAACCATTAAAATTTTTTCAATAAATGTTGACTATACTTAAAGCTGAAATAAAATATAAATATTAGATGAAATATTACAAATTAAGAAACTTAAAAATAAAATGTGTTAAAATTGCTTTAAAAAACTGAAACTGATTTTTTTAGCTATATAGAAGTATAAAAAATGAATAAAAAAATGACAAATAAAACATTATTAAAAACAATTATTAAAATTACTTAAAATTAATAACTCAAACTAAAATTTGAACTAAAATTAAAATGAAAACCGAAAGTAAATACATAATAGATCAAATTTCAAATTTTTAATAAATACTTTGAAAGTATATAAATAATACTAAAATAACATAATAATCACATCAGTATTTGGCCAAGTAATGTATTGAATATAAGATATGACATGTAAAAAAAAAAAAAATTATATATATATAGTTTGCAACTTCACTATTTCGAACAAACAGAATGTGTTTTAATTTCACTTTTCCACCACAAGGGGGAAGCAGCGGCCAAATATTCCCTCTATTTGATCCCTTTAAACACAGTACCTTTCAACTGCATATCAGAAAATGATATACATACTGAATCATAGGCATAAATCCATTAAATTGCATCGTAAAAATGCTTTAGTTTAATTGTTTAAAGCCAGATGTGGCATCAAGTTCAATCTGTCTATGTACTGTACTAGGGTGACCATATAAGCCATTTTCCCAGGACGTGTCCTTGCAAGGATTTTTATATTGCCTAAAATATCCAGATTTTGGCTGTTTGTGCTGTGCAGATCGATCCTGGGAAAATGGCTCATATGGTCACCCTAACTGTACATCTGTGTCCTCGCTCACAGTTTAGATCTTGAGAAAATCCTTTTTGCTGCTGCTCAGACACCACAGATGAGCTTTGTACGTCCAGAGAGCCATTAGGCCTGTCCTGCATGATCAAATCAGACCAGACCACAGGCTTCGTCTGTGATGAGACGAGAGTCGCCCGGAGGCTCACGTGAACCGCAGGAGACTCAAGCTAATGCCCTTTTATCTGACTGTGCCTCGGTCACCTTGATGCCTTGAAGGTGTTTTGTATTAAAATGAGTTTACTGAAGACTGATGGATTTTAAAATATTTCGGTAATAGGCGAAAGAAGCAAATCAATTTTTTTCATATTTTGAATCGATATTAAACAAAGCATATAAATGTATACTAAAACATATGCCACAAATATATCATTTAAATGAATATTATTGAAGCCAGTGAAAGTGGAAACTAAAAGGAGCTTTTTAAAATCTTCTAAAACCTGTTAAGCTTGTCATAATGATCTGGATTAGCCCTGAAGCGCTGCTCACCTGTCTCTGCAGACGCAGGTTTTCCTCCTGCTCGGCTCGGGCTCTCTCCTGCGCCTCCCTCTCCTCCTGCAGACGCTGCTGCTCTGCCATGAAGCGCGCCTCCTCTTCCCTTCGCCTCCTCTCCTCCTCCTCACGTCTGGAGTGCTCCTCACGCAGTGCTCTGAATGAAGATGAGGCAGTGTAAGCATCAAGAGACCACTAGTCACTCTCAGTCGACACCTCTAAATCAAAATAAAAAAATTTATTACTTGAAAAAAACAAATGAAATATAATATAAAAATGTTACACATTTCTCATGTTCATTTAGTTTCATGTACAAAAAATTACCTAAAACTGAAATAATAAGCTACAATATAAAGATATAAAAAAAAAAAAACTTAGAATGATAAAAACACACAATTTACTAAACTAAACTGTACTAAAACTTTACCTAAAATTAAAATGAACAGAACAAAAAATATCAAACTAAAAACTAATGCAAAATATGAATAAACATCATAATAGTATTTAAATGATACTAAAATATTACTGCTCAGAGGGAACACCTATCAATTGTTTGAGTGGTCTGATAAATGTAAAAGTCACAGTTTAATAATTAAAAAAAAAATGTAATACTAAATATTTATTATATTTAATTATTTATGTAAATATAATCAGATATAAAATATTTAATCTGCTAGAATTAGCAGAGTCTCTAAAAAATCATTTTAAAACCTCATATCTGATAATCATAACAACTGGAAAGGTCCTGGAACTTCACTGTTTAAAAATGACAGAAACTCTGTTAACGAGATTTATTTACATATAGATTTATTTTACTTTAAAGTCTGTAATTAATATTTTCAATTAGCTTTTATTCTATATTTAAAGTTATTTTTATTTTCATTTTAGTTTTAGAAATTTTATTATGTGCTTTTGTCATTGTTGTTAGGGTTTTTTTTTTATTAATATTTCTTTTGTTTTAATGTTAGTGTTCATTTCCAGTAAGTAGCCTACAGTAATATCAGCCCTTCAAAAAACTTATTTCAGTCAGTTGCAAAGTCAGCAAATTTTTCATATTTTTCAAATATCACATATTTCGAAATTTTCCAAATACACAATATTTTCAAATATTCATATTTTATTTAGTTTCAGCTTTATTTCGATAAACAAAAATGTTTTAATACTTTTAGTTTAACTAATGATAATGACCCAGCTGTGATCATTTTAAATGTCAGTCAAGCTGTATCTTTCTAAGTGGCCAGTTTTTTTTTTAAGAAGTCTGTAACCAGCTGACCTGCTCTTCTGCTCCTGTTCTCTCCTCTCCTGCTCCTCCCTCTCTCTCTGCTCACGGGCCTGACGTCTCTTCTCTGCTAGCACACGGGCCGCCTCCTCGGGATCATTGGTCCCAGCTGAGGGCTTGGCGATCGGAGGGCCAGGCTCAGGAGAGAGTGATCGGGAAGTTGTGGCTGCCACATTGGCCACCTCTGGTGTCTGAGGAGCTGCTGTGATTGGTGCAGAGGGAGTGAGGGGCGTGGCCGGTGCAGACGAGACGATGATGTCAGGAACACTGAGGACAGCTAAACAGAAAAAAAAAACCAGGAGAAAATGCCATCAAGAAGAGTAAAAGCATATGTTTCATTTATACATATTAAAGTCTTTTAAAACCATTACTGTCACACTGATTTATCTGAAAGCAAATGCCTCTCATCGCCCGTCATCATGACATCACACTCACTCTTTGTGTCCTTGGGAGGGTCAGCCTGACGGGGCTCCTTGGCTTCCATGGAGACAGCAGCAACGGCTGGGGGCTGCACGCGGACGGGAGTCTGAGCCCGTTTGGGCCGGGTCTTGGTGCCAGGAGTCCTGGCTGAAGATGAGGGTGGTTTGGGGGACACCGCTGGATTGGGGGAGAGAGGGCGACTCCTGGGCGTTGCAGGTGATGGAGCTCTGTTTTTAGCTTTGATATTTGGGCTAAAAACAGAACACATCCCAATATAAACCAATACAAATTTGGTTTCAACACCAAAAAAAAGGATTTTCTTATTTAGTATTTTTGTCTCAATTTCTATTGGGCCTACATTATTTGTATATTTTAACTTTTCAGTTTAATTTAATTTCCTATTATTTTTTTGTTTTTCAGTTATGTGCTTTTTTCAAAATTTTTAAATGTATTTTTTTATTTACTATTTAGCTTTAATTTCAACTTATTTTAAGTGGATGCCAAGGCAACATTTCTTATTTTTTACTTTGCTTAGTTTAGTTTTATTTTGTAGTTTGTTTAGGTGATGAAGCTGTTCTTTTAGCTTTGATATTTGGGCTGGATTTCTGGTAACACTGAAAATATTATAACTTAGTTATTTAGTACTTTTATCTTGAATTATTTTGATATTTTCTTCTGTAAATTTAATTTGTAGGTGTTTTTTTGTTGTTGTAATTTTGTAATGTGCTTTTGTCAAAACTTTTTTTATATTATTGTTTAGTTATTTTTTTCAGTTTCAGTTTAAATTCAGCTTAAGTTATCATTTAATTCATTTTTTATTTCCAATATAGATTTTCCACAAAAAAAAAAGATATATAATCTTGCCTTCTTGAAGAAAACTATTAAAATGATGTGTTTAAGCTTAAACAAAGAAAAAATACATACTTTTTTCTCTTTAATTACCGTAAGTTTATGTTACTTAGCCCACTGACATATATTTGCTTGCCGTGGAGTACAACTTTACTGCTATAATGGCAAATTTATCACTTTTTCCACAAAGTAACTGAACACAAAGGCTTGTAAAGAGCCTACAGCCTGCTAGAACCCCTGCTGAGCTGGAGCAGAGCCACTCTCTGGCTCATGAGCGCACAGTCATTTAACCTTAGAAAGCATGTACTGTGTGTGTGTGTGTGTGTTTAAGAGAGAGAGAGAGAGAGAGAGAGAGAGAGACACCTGGCTTCTGTTTTCGTTCTGGTTATGGATTGGGACTGTCTCTTCCTCTCCACTTTTTCTTTAGACAGAGCGCATTTCTCCTTTTCATTCTCTCGTTCTTTCTCTTTCTTTTCTTTCTTCTTCTTCTCAAACTAAAAGTAAACAGTGATCGATAATTTCCACATTCAAATCATGACAAACTGGATTTTTCGTTATTTAAGTAATTTAGAATTAATGCTTTTATTTATACACACTAAATGGATCAAAGGTGACACTAAAGACATTTATATGGTTACAAAATATTTTCTCAATATTACTCCTTTTGCTATATAAAAACAATAAGAAATGAAACCACAAACTTTTGAATGGTAGTACATATTAGCATTACTATATGAATGATTCTGCTTTTGTGAGTGAGTTGTTGAGTGCATGGATTCACCGGTGTAGAGTTGCGTCTTAGCTGGCGTTGTGTGATATCTGGTGTGCTGGCTGAGACCCTCCAGCGTTCAGCGCTGTGCTGGTGAGGATGATGATGGGAGCACGGCGTCAGAGGAGATACAGATGCAGAGCGGGAAGACTGATCTGAATTCAGAACAAGAGATGTTTAGACACACTCACTTGTTGTTGTTGTACAAAAAACTACAGACTGAACTGAGATCATACACTACAGTCCAAACGTTTAGGGTTGGGAGTCTCTTATGCTCAGCGAGACATAAAAAACAGCAATATTGTGAAATATTATTACAATCTTAAATAGCTGTTTTCTACTCTAATACATTTTAAAAAGCAATTTAATTATGTGATGCAAAGCTGAATTTTCATTTCATTTTCATTCTTTCATTCTTATTATTATCAGTGCTGAAAAAAATCTTAGTAACCCCAAACCTTTGAAAAACAATGTACATTCAGATGATCTGTTATATTCAGAACAGTCTTCTAGCATACTATTGTGTGTGTGTGTGTGTATGTATATATATATATATATATATTTCTATATAAACATTTCTATAAGAATAAAATGCCCAGATACTGAAATGGAGTAAAAAAACAAAAACAAACAAACAAACAAAGCACCTTATCATTCTTATCTAATAAATCAACTAAAAATTTTATTATTCTAGTTTTGCTTTTATTCAAGGCAGTTTTACACAAAACTGGATAAAAATACAACATAAAATATTTCCAAAATGATAATTGTTTATATGCAGGTATGTAATGAGGTCATGTGGGAACAATGTAGCATCTTACTGTTTAAAATACATAATGAACATAAAAGTGCATTCAGTTTTATAATATTACATACTGTGCAATATGCAGTTAGTCTCAATTTCATCAAACAAAAATAGTACATACTAAGCTGGGAATTTAAATTGCATCATGTTAATCTGAGGCTAATAAAATATACTCATTACATGGGTGTGCGTGTATTATGTGGTGTGTATAACCATTACTTTAAGCTCCTGACATGTTAAATGTGTGTGATGTGTAACTCACGGGGGTCGCTGCTGTTCTGGAGGGTGGCGACGCTACGGCTGCGAGCCAGAAAGGAAAGGGTGGGGGTCATCAACCTCTCTACGATGCGGCTCTCCCACGGGCTCAGACGCAAGCTGCGGGCTGACACAAGAGGGCGCTGTTAGCATCGACACATGAGGACACTGCAGGTCACTCAACAGAGGGCCGAAGTAAGGGTTCATCCAATCGGCTGAGTGTTACATCCAGTAACAGGATGCCTGACCAATCAGAGCCGCTGTTACTGGAAGCAGAATCCTCATGGCCCTTTGCTGAGTGAACGCCATAGACAGTAAAAAAAAATGGACACAGCGACCCCATTGGAACTCAATTGAGACAAGTGAAACCCATTTTTAGCGATTTTTAGCACTTCCGTTTCTGACGCGCAGACTCAAACTAAGCTTGATGACGTCAGCAACCTGTCTGACAGATGTAAATCTTCTAGTAGCTGTGCGTGCAAACTGCCATTGTTAATCTTGCAGAGACGGCGAGTTTGAGCGGGGAGTTCTTTGGCGTGAGTGAGCAGGAGTAAGTATTCTGATTAATTATTTTCTATAGTACTTTAAAATGTAACGCCAGGGCTTGTAGCTATGGGCTTCTCTCTTGACGTCTCCCCGATTGCCTGTGAGCTTCTCCTCCTGTCTGTACGGTACTTTCTCTACTGTGTGACAGAGAGTCGAGTGGTTATGACGCAATCGTTAGCCTATTTTTACAAAAACTGTTTCTACAGGGCCATAATGTAACACAGAAGGTAATGGAGCCCTTTATACATTGTCGTGTATCTTTAGAACTAAATAATGGACAAATGGAGTCTTTAAATGCCTCAGATGTAAAGTTATTCGCTGTCAAAGTGACGCCAAAATGAATGGGAGTCAATGGGATGCTAACGCAAGTGAAGTTCTGCTACAAGATGGCGACACGCGGGCGACTTCAACTTCCGGTCGACTTCCTTCCCGCCTGGTGAACGCTGACAGCGATTTCACAATCCGGACATGTTTGTGGACTTCTAATTCACATAACCTACACAATTGTGAATTATGATTGCAGTACTTACTTAAATTCACATTCACACACTTTATTTGATTATTTGCTCAATGTAACTTCAAGGAATCTGAAGTTTCAATTTAATTAGTGAATTTAACCAGTACTATAACTCATGCTGGTTAAATCAAGAATGCAGATGCTTAAGCATGTTAGACTTTGATGCTTCGTTGATCAAAGTTTGCTCTTTCTTAGCTCATTAGGAGCTCATTAAGTACATTTCTCTAAAAATGTCTTGTGACAACTAAAAATCACAAGAGTCAGTCACTGACATACATGTAGAGTACACAGTGATCATTTATATATACTACGTACCATTCAAAAGATTGGGGTCAGTAAAAAAATGATATTTTTATTCAGCAAGGACACGTTTAAATTTATAGCATTAATAATGCTACAAAAGATTTCTGTTTCAAAGAATCTCGAAAGAAAATATAAAATCCAAAATTATTAATCAGTGTTTAACTGTTTTCATCATTGATAATAATAAGAAATACTTCTTGAGCTGCAAAATCAGCATATTAGAGTGATTTCTGAAGGATCATGTGACTGAAGACTGATACAGAAAATTTAGCATTGCATCACAGAAATAAATTATCTTTTAAAATATATTCAAATAGAAAAGTTATTTTAATTTGTAATAATATTTACTGTTTTTGCTGTATTTTTGATCAAACAAATTCAGTCATGAGAGACGTCTTTCGAAAGCATTTAAAAAGCTGACCCCAAACTTCTAAATGCTGTAGATGGCAAGACATATGGGCGACTATGAGTTCATACTGAGTTCTTTTGAACGCAAACTTTAGTATCTGTGGCAAAGTTAAACATAGTTTGAGATATTATTGAGATCTAGAGGAGACAAATCTGAACATTTTGCTCTCCATTTGATCTCATTGCTTTAGATACTTAAGAGACTTCATTTATGAATTTTCTTTCAACGAACAGCACTCTTTTACCAGAATAAATGGTTCATGGGTTCAAAGACGTGTTAAAACTGGTTTTATTCTGGGAATTATGGCATGCTGTTGTGTTAATAATCTGAGAGCACATTAAAATGAAGTGTGTGCTGTCACACAAAAACAAGTTATGTGATGAAGAAATGAATCTGTGGTCTCAGTTTTCTCCCACAAACACTCACATACACTCTCCCACTCAGGCACAAACACACTCTGGATGTCATAATTGCAATCACACAACATTAAAACAATACTGTGTATAATACCAGACCCTTGTGCTCTTTATAGCAACAAGGTGGTGCTCAGATCTGACACACAAGAAAATTTACAACACTTCGTGACGGCTGGTCACTGGCTGTTGCTAGGCAACAGCTGCTTTTTTTCTCCCCCACTGCGGCAAACTGTGCTGTTGCCTGAAGTACTGTAACAGAAGGTTGATCACGATCTAGAATATAAACTCTTGCTTCGAAACAATCTTTATACTATATGTTCTAAAAACTGATACACAATGTGGTATTTCCAGGAAGCAAGATGCAAAAAAATAACCTCAAACAGCATTACACTTTAGCTAAAGCATGTTTAACCCAAATATTATATCTCAGAAAAAAGTGAACTTTTAGAGATTAGTGGTCTTCTCTAATGACAGGGAAATAAGTACAGACCATGAGCTAGCTCCACGGTTACCATGCGGTGCACAATGCTGTTATTATGTTGATTTATACACATTTGCATAGCCACAGTTTTACTGACTTATCACTGGTACGTATTGCTGCATGTGGATGTCAGCATTGTAGAAAACCTATTATTTCCCCGGACAGGAAACTTCAAATGAGGCTATGTTCAGTATAACTAGCATTCTACTGCCATTTTTGCAGGTTCTATAGTGTGTAAATTATGCATATAGAGGATCAGGATGGCATACTAACTTTTGGTGTGTAGAATACTAATAACTGTATCTCATAATGCAATTTGTTCAAACTGATTTTCCATTTTGACCTCTTGTCTTTAATTTGACACTCAAGAAAAATTTGGAAAATAACCTTTATTTCCAATGACTGGACTAAACTTGTGGAAATAAACATAACATACACATACTGTTAAAAATATGACATACTCCTTTTTGAAGTGTTTAGCACTCAACATCACTTATTCATATTAATTAATAAACCATAAAAATGATCACATTGATTACATTAATGATTCATGATCATAGAATCACATTAATATCTCACCTCCTAATCTCCTAACTTAGTTATCAGTCCTTTGTTTTATTATCACTGATCAACAATCAGCCTTTCAAATCACACACTTAAGGAAAAAACCAACCACCAGCACTACAAACCCACACCAAAGAAAAGAAAAATAATGAAATAAAAATAGATATTGCCACCACTTACTGGACAACAAATAAATAACCATTAAAGACTATAATGCAACAATGTGAGCACTGATCAAAAGGTGCACGGAAGAAGAGATTACCCACGATGCAACACAAAAACGAGGGGGTTGTTGGGTGGGGAAGTGAATAAGAAAGGTGTGAGAATGACCATTGATCACCAGGCACAGGCACAGGCAAGCAGGCCACCAGAAATGAGCAAATCAAAAGTAGTTGATGAAAAAAAACACAACTGAATAACCAAAAACTAGACGAGGGTTTGGAGGGAGGGATTTTTGGAGGTGAAACGCGAGAGGCGCTCCATTCTTACTTCTGCAGGGCGAGTTCCAGAGAGTGGCCGAGGACTTGGACAGCCTGTTGTTAATCACAGGCTCCATCTGCCGTGGCAGGTTGACCGTGGAGGCCGAGCATCTGCCTGCAGAGCGCAACACAGAGAGCAGAGCGTTCATACTGACCCCGTGAGCGACGCTGGGAGGGAGCGCGATTCTGGTTTTCCCGAAGGAATGGGGAAAGAGGGAGAGCTGGAGGAGGCGGGTCACTTTTACATCAACTTGTGATCATGTATCATGATCGTACATTTAAGATGTACATTCAATCCATGTAATTCTAACAACATAAAGTTACATGAACGCTGACTAGAACAGCACCATTCAAAAGTTTCAGGGTTGATTGTTTTGTTACAGTAAAAATGTGAAATATTATTGCAAATTTAAAATAACAGATTTCTCTTTGAACATATTTTAAAATGTAATTTATTCCTGTGATTCATAGCTGAATTTTCAGCACCCGTAACTCCAGTGTCACATGATCCTTTAGAAATCATTCTAATATGTTGATTTGCTGCTTAAGAAATATTTCTTTTTATCACTGTTGATAACTGATACTATACTTCATTAGAAAATTTTCTATCATTATATGTTTTTACTGTCACTTTTCATCGCTTCTATGCATCCTTGTTGAATAAAATAAATCTTTATGACCCCAAACGTTTGAATGGCATTGAGTATCTAGATAAATCAGCGCTATCCTACTGAGAAGACCAGCATTATCTCCAGCATGTGATGTCTTATGGAGGATGGTTTCTAGCATGGCATGCTGGTGTCCACATTAGGCTTCTTAACTAATTTAACCATAAAAACCATGCTGGTCATCCATCATTACCAACTCTAAACAGCATACCAGACTTTCATACTTGTCTGATCTGGTCTTTTCAAAAGGGTAGGACTGAGTGATGCAACATAACACCATTGGTCACCTCAGACACTTAAACTTACAAGGAAAAGAATAGACTTCTTATCTTTATGTTCTAATCAATCAATGTCATACATACAGCAGACATATCAACACCTGTCACTGTGACATTAAAGGGATAGTTCACCCAAAAATACAAATTCTGTCCCTCATTTAATTCCAAACACCACTTTCATTATTCTGTGGAACACAAAAGGAGAATTATCTCAGTATTCTTTTGTCAATACAACAAAAGTCAACAGTCACCAAATCTGTTTGATTAACATTTTTCTAAAAAAAATTTACACAGAAGAAGGTCACACAGGTTTGGAACAACATGAGGGGGAAAAAACTATTTTATTTTTGGTGTAGCCTACATTCCCTTTAAAATCCCATCATAGCATCTCTTTTAACCTCTTTGGTTTAATAATATTGAAAACAGTCACACCTTAACAAGAGAAAGAGAAAATATCACAGTCCTCTATCTACACACATCCAGCAAAGCTACTACAACACTAGACTAAACCAATTGGTTTTAAAGAACAAACACATACAAAAACCAAAGAAAAACCAAAATAAACCATAGAAATGATGTTCATGCCAATGATTAACAAGTTATCGTAAGATGGTTTTCTTCCCTAACATTTTGATGACAAGATGAACTTATATTAATTAAGTCAACAAAATCATAACCAGAGGGTGACACCTATTACCCATCTACAGCAGTAACATACTGACCACACAAAACAAACTCTGCTGAAGTCAAATTCAATATTGTGTCAACGTAAGAAATTTCCATGTTCATATCAGGTCCTCTTTAAGTTCCTTAGTATAGTTGATGATATTTTCCAGTTCTTATTTTAAAGTCATCTGAGGCTGTAAAGTTTGACTAATGACACTTACTCTCTCTGCGGGAGGTCTGGTTTAAGCCGCCGGCCCATGACCACCTCTGCTGACGGATCTCAGCCCACGTTTTTTTGGTTGACCTCTTTATGGCGGATTCATACCTCTCCTGCAGAGAAAAAGACAATACTTGTGGTTCATTTTTTATCTTAATAAAATCTTGCTTATATTAACAGTACAGAAGTTCATTTAGTAGTTAATTTGTAGTTCATCATCAAATGTATAACTATAAACATAATTCAATTGATAACCAGAAAGCCTCAAACCATTTTCATCTTCATTTTTAGCAGTATATGCTACTGTTAAAACATTTTGTGGAATTATTTGATGTTTTTATAAAGAAGTCTCTTGTGCGCACAGAGTCTGCAATTATTTGAACAAAAATAAAGTAAAACAGTAATATTATTAAAAAATATTACATTTTAAAATGCCTGTTTTGTATTTTGATATATTTCCATCATGCAACTCTGAATGTTCAGCATCATTACTCCAGTCTTCAGTGTCACATGATCCTTCACAAATCATTCTAATATACTGATTTGCTGCTCAAGAAACATTTCTTATTATTATCAGTGTTGAAAACAGTTGTGGCACTGGACCAATTTCGTACATCCTTGTTGAATATAAGAAAGAAAAAAAGTGAAAAAAATATAATAAAATCTTACTAACCCCATACTTTTTAATTGAATATGAATACTGCATGAATATTGCTTTAGCCTATAATTTGAAACTTAACATGCTTTTTTGTGAAAAGTTTAGCTTGAAAATAATTTATGCATTGAATCTTTATAATATTTTGTCATGCTTTCTCAAGGAACATTATGTTTGCAGTTAGTTTGTCCTCCTACAACCCTCATTTTCTGAGCACACCGCGTCTCCCCAACACCTTATTCTTCTCTAGTTTCTGTCTCTGTTTTTCCTCCAGTAGAGCTCTTCGTTTTTCCGCCTTCAGTCGCTGTTCCTCTAACTTCCTTCTGCGCTCCTCCAACTGGCTCTCACGCAAAAACTGTGCCTTCTCCTCCTTCTCCAACCACTGAGCTTTCTTGGCCGCTGAGAGGAACAGAGAGAGTTTTTGAGTAATGCTGCCTGCTATATTTCATGTCATTTTCTGTCAGAATTCTCAATCACATTTCATCTAAAAAGAATCATTCACCCAAAAATGAAAATTTGCTGAAAATTTCCCACCCTCGGGGGATCCAAGATGTAGATGAGTTTTTTATTCTTCATCAGAACAGATTTGGAAATTATTATTTTTTTTACTCGTTTGGACTATTTTCACTTATAAACAGTTTGATCTTGTGCATATTTCTCTCCTGATTCAGATTAGACAACTTTTTCACAAACACAAAGCTTTCCTCTTCAGATGATTTTCTTGTTGATTATTGTGTTGTTTTTATCAGCTGTTTGGACTCTCATTCTTATGGCACCCATTCACTTCAGATGATCAGATGAGCAAGTGATGTAACAATAAATTTATCCAAATCTGTTCTGATGAAGAAACAAACTTGGTTTGGGTTCTTGGATGACATGAGGGTGAGTTAATTTTTCAGCAAATTTTCATTTTTGACTACTGAACTATTTGTTTAAGTGTATTTCCTCATATGTTACACTTAAAATTCCTTCTGAGCATATTAAAAGGCGTTGAGATCTTTTCAGAAATCCTCAAAGAGATGCAAAATAACATGGGTCTTTTTCTCAGGAAAAACATCTGAAAAGCAGGAAACCTCAGAAAAGTCTTAATTAAGCACAAATCAAATTTATATCTTGCAGAAATAAATGAAATATAAAAAATATCTCATGTGAATCTATAATCAGAACTGACTTCATTAAACATTAATAATTGCACACCCAGCAGTTGATTTACTTTTGATTTACTTTTTTTTTATATATTTATAAAATCCATTGCTTAAGGAAAACAAAACTGCTAATAAAACAGCATTTTTCTCTCATGTGGATTCAGTAGTTTCACTTCAAAAACAATTAAAAACCAATCAAAGATCTTTATTTTAAACCTCGAGCATGCTATGTGGCAGCTGGATGCATTCTGCTCACAGTCCCGATTTAAGGAACACACGAGACATCACACTGGAATTTCCTGTTTTTCTACACACACACACACACACACAGCAGTCCAGATGGGAAATGAGTTGAGGAATACCAACACAAAGGAACTGCTTCCATTCACAACATTGCTTTAGAGCCATGAGTGGCAACCAACTGTATTTACTTTACCCTGTTTCATTTCAAAGGCACATCTGCTTTACTGCACAGGAAATGCAGTGACTCGATAATGAGATGAGCTGTGACTCAGATAAAGTCATGTTAGAGGGTTTGGGAAGTTCACTGAACACAAATAAGTCATAAAATCTGAACAGAGAAAAATGAGGAAGGCCTGTGTTGATTAAATCTTTTTAGACCATTTAATTAAAAAGGAGAAGTACAATGTGGTAGCAAATTGCTACCATGGTGTGTTTTGAAAAATCTGAATATATATATATATATATATATATATATATATATGTGTGTGTGTGTGTGTAATCATATTTTGAACTGAATTGCATTGAGAATATGCATATATATATTATAAATATATATAAAATATTTAATTTTAATTATATAGCTTTTTTACTACATAAAATTAGGACATTTCAGTTTCACAATTTAATTTTTAGCTTTCCTGAGTATTAATAATGCATAATAATGTTAATGTTAAAACTGTGTAGCAGGCATGAAGTTTGTGCTCTGAGGAAGTCATTTATGTGTTATTCTGACTTTCTCTAAATCCAATTACATAAAACCCTTCAATCCTTTATAAATTATATAACAATTCTGTTTTATATCCTTCAAAGTAAGATGATCTCAGCCTTCATTTTAAACCACTGGTCTTAGCTGCAGTGAACCGCTAGTGAGCTAAACAGCGTTCGATAATCCTATTAGTTTCATACAATATACTATATGACAGTGCGACCGCACTGAAAAATAGATTTTATACTCAATGCAGTTCGGTGTGTAGCAACAATCCGGCTCTAAGCCAGACTTCGTTCGAACAGCTAAGCCAGGTTTAGGTCTTTGTATACACAGCATTTGTCAAGATATTTCGTCCCAAACTACAATAAATCCTTTATGTAAAGTCTGCTGCTGTGGGGCAAGGCTGGACTTGAAATTGTAGTTTATCTGCGTCTCTACAGCTGAAAGTGAGCTGATAGCCAAGCAGGCTAATCATGCTAATGGCAAACATAATTAAAGCTAATCTGAGACAGAGGCATGGCTAAATGAACTGTAATGATGGCACATTTTTCACCCTGTGCCTGTAGGGATCTATCAGATAGTTAAAAATTGGGAACATGAGACACATTCATTGATTTATGAAGCCTGGTGCACACGGAAATGATAAAATATGCATGTATTTCATAATCATTTGTAGCATGGGACACATTCTTTACATACTGCAATAGATGTTAAATTTTTTGGGTTGTTTTATATTAATCACAGAAAGCCAGTGGGGGAAAAAAGAATACGTATTTGCACAAGGAAGCAAAGCAAAAGTTTCACTTCATTTAAAACAATATTCTTTAATTGTGGATAAAGAAATACATTGATTTATGAAGCCTGGTGCACATGGAAATGATCAAATATGCATGTATTTCATAATCATTTGTAGCATGGGACGCATTCTTTACGTATTGCAATAGATGTAAACATTTTGTAGTTGTTTTATATTAATCACAGAAAGCCAGTGGGGGGAAAAAGAAGACGGATTTAAAATAATATTCCTTATTTGTGGATAAAGAAATACTAAGTCAAACTGGACACAACAAAAGGAGAAAAACAAAAGGACTCCATGAGTAAAGGACATGAAATAAATGGAAATGATCCACTTAATCAAATTATTGATCACATGGCGTATCTTACCTTGCTCCTGGGTTCGCTGTTCTGCAGCAGTAAACACAAATCACAAGCACATCTGTCAGTCACATCAGTTTGTACCGTTATATGATGCTGCTGACTTCACAGAAATGTGTCTCGCTGAACATCATTAGAAACCAGTTGGCCTTGTATTGGCTGGCAGTTAACGTTTGATTACCTAATTACACATGAGAATAGTATATAATTGGGTTAATTATTATTTGGCCTCACGCTGACTCTTTAGTCCCAGTAGCTTCAATTGTGTGTGTGTGTGTATGTATTATATATATATATATATATATATATATATATATATATATATATATATTGAGATATACTTTAGTCACTACAAGATAAATGTTTTGTGTGGCATAAACATATCATTAGCGCAACAGGGCTGAACGTGTCTTGGGACAAAAGCTGTGTTTATGAAGTCTCACCCAAATATTTGGCACGTTCCTCTCGCCGCTTTTTGGCCTGTTTCTGCCGTTGCTCTGAACTCATCCCATCTGTTGAGGAAAAAGCAAATAATGATTTAAAATGTAATTTTCATACCTTTTAAATTACACAAAAATTGACATTGATATAGGTATGTCGTTTGCAAAAATAAAATACCATGCAAAAGTAGGAAATGCAAATGAAAGACCAACATTAAATGGGCATGTTTTCAGATTATTTTGGCTGATATGTATCGTTTTCATTTTTGCAAAGTAGTCATAAAGGTAACAAAGCTAAAATAACATCTATAATTCTAAGAAATAGAGAGAGAATGGAAAAAATGATAAAGTATTGTGCTTTAAATCTGATGAGAGCTGGCTGACACGGTAGTTTAGACATATGCTGAGTAATTTGTCTATTAGCTACTTCTCTCATTCATTTCACTTCCCTGACAAATTAGAGGCTTGTAACTGATATTTTCCATTTTCTTCTCAGCCTCAACAGTGTATTGATTCAATCAAGATAAGTGGGACTCCAGCTCTTTAACTGCAGAGGTACTTTACCCAAGGCATTGAAGAGAAATATGGCGAGTCAGGTATTCTGATGTAAAGGATGCTCATTAAGACACATGCATCGGTGTTTCATTTATCCATTCTTCTCGTTAACCGTGTCCTCCTTGTAATGAATTATACATGCAACCCTTTCCCAGCTAATCAAACTGTTGCCATGGCAACCGGTCTGCCCAGCGCCCACTATCAAAAGGACTCGAATAAGCCTTATACACTCAAGACTGTTGGAGAACACTCAACAAATCTTCCCCAAACACATACACAGCCCAAGGAGCGCCTGATGTGTTGATGCACAGCCATGCTGGGTTTCAGCGTTTCGTCCTCTTCATGAACAATGACTTGGCTTGCCACCATCGATTAGGATGAATTTAGAAAAGGGTCTTTTTAAAGTCAGTGGATGACATGGATGTTTACATGCGGTCTACAGTGATGAGGGTGTATGGATTCGTCCAACATGTCTCTACATCTCCTAGTTTAAATCTCATTTATATCATTTCCAAAGGTTTATTGGTAATTTTAAGATAAGGCTAACATAATTAAGGATTTGTACATTTTTCAAGAAATGCTGTGATACAGTAATACTGAACTTACCAGTAACACATTCCTCAAAATAGTGACTTTACATCTAAAACGGTATTTTTACTGTATAATTTACATATTCTAAATGGTTCTTTTCTATATATTTTTATTTTTATTACACATATTTGATATAAATAGAAGCAAACCAAAATAAATACAATAAAAATTATTAGATAAAAATTGGATGGATGGATGGATGGATGGATGGGTGGATTGATAGATAGATGGATGGATGGATGATGGATTAATAGATGGATGGATTGATAGATGGATGGATAGATAGATAGATAGATAGATAGATAGATAGATAGATAGATAGATAGATAGATAGATAGATAGATAGATAGATAGATAGATAGATAGATAGATAGATAGATAGATGCTGTGGAGGTTGCTAGGTGGCTGAGTTTTTTTCTTCAATGTAATAAGAATTATATACAAATTATATAATATATATATATATATATATATATATATATATATAACAAAACTGATATTCAACACCTGAAAGTGTGCATTGTGGTATACTGTACCTTTTTTTGTCTGTGGGTTGGATCCAGGTGTGCTGGGTCTCGGGTGAGATTTGATTGGTTCTGTTTTTGAGGGAGGGTCTGTTATGAGGGAAGAATCTGTGACTGTTGTGTCATCAGCTTTCAGGATCTCACTGTCCAATTCATTCTCTTTCTGAAGCGTGCAGCTCGTCCCTAGAGGAGATGTGAGAACTGGAGGAGTGAGAGAAACGAAAAAGAGAAAGAAAGAAAAGAAAAAGAACATTAATTTACACTGAGGACATGAAGCATAATTTTCAAATTAGAATCTTACTTTGAAAACTAACCAAAGATTTACCAGGGTAAGAGTAATAAAATACAGTAATAAAATACTATATGTGACCCTGGACCATAAAACCAGTCATAAGGGTCATTTTTTTGAAATTGAGATTTATACATCTTCTGAAAGCTTAATAAATAAGCTTTCCATTGATGTATGGTTAATTAGGATAGGCAATATTTTGAAAATCTTGAATTTGAGGGGGCAAAAAAATAAACAAAATCGCCTTTGAATTTGTCCAAAAGAATTCTTAGCAATACATATTACAAATCAAAAATTACGACATGTACAAAATTTCTCCATGCAACATGATCTTTACTTAATATGCTAATGATTTTTGGCATAAAATAAAAATCAATAATTTTTACCCATACAATGTTTTTTTGGCTATAACTACAAATATACCCCAGCGACTTAAGACTGACTTCTGCAGATCCTATTTGTATGTATGTATGCATTTATGTACATATTTATTTTTTGGCAGAAAAGGTTGATGTGGGGGAAAACGTATAATTTTACGACTGTATTCAGGTTTTTGTTAATGTTGTGTAATAAACAAACAAACAAACTGAACAAACTTATAATCTCCACTAATCATAAAAATAACAATGTTAAAACTATGGTTCTCATGGTCAATTTTTGCATCGGATATTCATTAACCACGCTCATGATTTCAACTCCAGCATCATTTCAAAGACTCGTGTGCATCAACACAGAATCTCCAGGACTGTTAATTCAGTCATTAGTATGCTCCAGCATGCAGTATCAGATTTTCACAGAGATTCACTCTGCAGAAATGATCTCACTATGTTTCCTCGCTAACCAAGCACTTAAACCCCATTAGCAGGCCATTAGCAACCTGTTCACACTTTACTCACACGTAAAATACATTCAAGACGGCATATGATCTCCCTCCTGCAGGATTTTCACATGAGAAACACAGCAGAGAATCATTAAACTCTTGTGTATCTCTTCTCTCTGAATATAAAGGTGTGGATGAGGCCTAGAGGAACAGTTGGGCCTTTAACCATACCACATATGTGATAAACGTTGACTGTACCCTTCCTAGGCCTTGCTCTTCCAACTGAATGCTTTCATTAGTTTAATGCAAGTCTTAAACTCTCCCCCATTCTTAACATAATGGATTTAGTGGCTTCTGAAGGCTTAGCCGAATGCTATACTGCAGAAATCCAGCAGTATCTTCAGATGAGTTTGGATAATGATCATGGCACGAATCTAATAAGATAACAGGATCAGTAGTGACTGCTCATTTAACAGCTGACTAAATATGTTTATTCTCTTCTCATCAGATGCAGAAAAGAGCTTCAGATGCATTGAAGGTCTGCTTGAGCAGCGAGACCCTTTTGAGAGACAAAATGAAGAGCATTTAACGGGAGCGGGTGGCTTCAAGCCAACAGCTTCATCTCGGCTTCAAACAGACGCTGCTCAGCAGAGGGAGTTGAAAATTGGCAAAAGTTAATTTTCATCTGTAACAATTGCAGCTAAACGATAGCTATATGAAGAAACCATTTGCAAAAGCATCAAATGTTTCTGAATCACAACAAACTTATCAAAGTCACACGTATCTAAATACACATTTAAGTTTTAAATATTATCATCTCTAGATTTCAGTTACAATATACTTTTTCTGATGTACCACTATCTTTTATTGGCATCAATATTTCAAAGGTTTTTTATTTATTTTCTGGATGTTGATTTATGAAGTAATTCAAAATTGAGAGAGAGAGAGAGAGAGAGAGAGAGAGAGAGAGAGAGAGAGAGAGAGAGAGAAAGAAGAATTTCTGAACCTGCCTTTATCCAATTTTCAGATTTGTCTTCTGGAAATTTATTCAAATTTAGAATTAGAATTAGAAATTAAATATTGCCTCATTTACGTCTAATACAAAACAATTGTCAAATAAAAATAAATATAGTCAATCAATTTCAACTTAAAAGATATGGATCAGTGTTATTTTAGTGTCATTAAGATACTTGTTTATGTATGTGTGTGTGTGTATATATATATATATATATATATATATATATATATAAAGTATACATATATATGTCTTTGTGTGTGTAATCTTAATAATATGTCTTTTATAAATGCATTAATTTTCATTTCAATTTTTGTTATTCTAATACATTTATTTTTGTTATTTGAATACAAGTCAAACTAAATTAAAATGAGAAATGTTGCAAAATATAAGTTTTTTATACTTTATTTTAACATTTATTTTATTTTAAGTAACATTTTTAATGTTCATTTTACGTTATGTAAATTTTTTTGTTAACTATAACAACCCTTATATGCACTAGACACTGAACAATTGTAGTTTCAGACTAATGATACAGGTAAAAAAAAAAATGTAAAAGAAAATTTTAAATAAGAGTTTGCTGATTGACTACTGAAAAATTTGCCGCTAACCTTGTGTCAATTATAACTACTGCATCACACCAAGTTTAAAGCTAACACTGAAAAGTTGACCTCTGACCTCACAGAGTAAACATGAGGTCAGCGTGGGTCAAAATATCCTGTTTTGATTAAAGGGCATGTCTGTGTTTCTCCAGTTGTTTGAGGTCGATGAGGTTTCTGTCTTTGAATGTGCAGCTGTCGTCTTCTTAGGACCGACCTCATGACAGAAAAACAAAATGCTTGACTGCCTTCTGACGCTACTGCTGTTTAAAACTGCAAAGAGACAATCGCTGAGATTTGCTACTGTAAACAACTCAGAGAAACCCAAGTGGCAGTAAATAAAGTTCACTGTTAGCAATTCAATTCTGAGTTCTTTTTAGAGGGAGTCAAGTTCCCATGTTCGCTCTGTAAAGGTTAGCAGCAGGCCAATGTCTCACTGCTTAGACCAATACGATAAACTGTCTGCATTAACAAAGAAATGCCATCTGTCCTGTGAAAGACACAGAAGTGTGCCATTTTTCCTCTGCTTAGAACGCTCACACCGATCCGATGCTAAATTACTCTAATTTGGAGATGGAATTAATTAGTTCTTCACAGAGGCAATTAGGCTGGAACATAAAGCATGTTAGACGTAAGATACCATAAGCAGAAACTGATTTGTTATCAGAAAAATGCACCAACTTTAGGACGGAGATTTAATGTATCAGGAAATCTTTAATGGCGCCCACTGACTGCCGAAGTCAAAAGTTCAAACGTCAAATCTTCCACATGAAAACAAGTGCAAACTCTGTAATTATGATTTCCAATGATGCATCAACTGCATTTAGACCTGCTAACAGAATTATAGAAATGAACTTCCATATGTTTGTAAAATACACTAAAAGTGGGTCACATGGGGGACTTGAGGTTATTTTGATGTTAGTTAGGGCTGCAAGATTAAATAAATAATAGAACTGGGCTCCCTGTGGTTTGAAAATGAAGAAAATAAGCTGTAAATATCAGTATTGTAATTTTAAAGCTATACTGTAAAATAGAATGATTATCATTCACATTATCAATCATCATTCTGAGATGGGGTTTGACTGTGATTTATAATATCATGTAAAGAAAAACTGATGACAGATTGTTGAATAGTTGAAAATGAATCAATGCACCACCAGAGGTTGCAATGCCAGATGAACTGTGCTTTAATAAGAGTAATTGTACTAATTATAATGGCTGAAACTGTCTTTATTACCCATCAACAAAACCTCCAAAGATGCACTACGAGGGGAAAATGAGGTCATACCAAAGTTTTGTGAGCTTGAAAGAGAAAGAAAAACATTGCATGTGATCCAGGGATGAGGCAATGTTTGGGCAGAGGGACAAAGAGATAAAAACAGCAGTAAAACCCGAGACGAAAGCATAAAAAGGGTTTAGGGCATGTCCAGGCAGATCATCTGAGACACTGAGGGAAAACCTCAGTACAGAGAAGAAAGGTCTGGCATTTCGGGTAAAGAAAAAAAAAAACAGAGAGAAAGATCTTCCTGACAGGTTTTGTGCTGTTTCAGAGAAAAGGCCAGGAGGAATCTTCATCCTGATGATTTGGTTCATGCAGGCAGCTCTGTAGCCACAGCAGAGGACATCGCAGCTTCAGCACATCTGACCGCAGTCAGCTAAACATGCAGACACTTGGGTTTGAGTAGAAAAGTTCACGTGAACACACAGACACGGATCTGTCAGGTCCATTGCAGCTGGATCGAGTTTCTAGCTGCCAGTAAAAATAGACCCCACAATCCCTCATCAGCCATAAAAGGAGATTAAACTCTTAAAGATTGAATAAAAAAAATAAAAAAATAAACATGAATATATAAGATAGGGTGTTGCTATGCAAAAACTAAAACTATAAAATAATAATGAAATAAAGCTGAAATTAGATAAAATCTAAATATTAGATGAAAAACCTAAACGAAAATTAGAAATAATGCTTTTTCTAGCAACAACTAACTAAATTATTAACTAAATAAAAACTGACCTTAATAGTAATATATCACTATATATTTGGTGACATGGTTATCATCTCTAATTAAAACTAAAATAATAAAAAAATAATTATTAATTAAGCTGAAATTAAATAAATAAATAAAAACTTAAAATTAATAAAAATTAAAACAAAAATTTGTAATATAAAAACAGTAATATAAAAAACTAATAAACAAATGACAAATGTAGCATAGTTTAAAGAAATATAACATCAATATTATATTACAACGGTAATAATTTCATTACAATTTTAACAATTATAATATTCCAATTTTTTTTTGATTTTCAAAGATTTATTATAAAATTGTATACTCTTTTTCCCCAAATGCAATAAATCCATGGTACTTTTCTTTCATTTTAAATCCTTTGAATCAATATGAAAGTTATTTTTCATATTGAAACTGATGAAAATACACAACATAGTAAGTTGATCCACATATGACATCCTCTGAACTTGGTCAGTACTAAACTTATAAACAGGCAAAATACATTCATCAACCATCGCTTCCAACATGAATTCAACAGGCCATCTTGTTAATGCTATAATTTAATTACAGCAATAAAGAAAATTTCATCATGAACAAAAACACGAACAATATCACATTAGAGCACAGAAATCCCAAAATGACATTTATCTTACATTAAGCTTCCGAAAGTGCATTCATCTTTGCCATGTTACATTCATTCAGTTGATCAGTGCTATATTAGTGCTGTATTAACAAAAACATAAATGGCATTAATAAAAACACTAACACTGACAAGCTATGCTATATTGCATTCATAAGTGATATAGTGTATCGCATTTAGTGCATTTTGGAACCAAAATCTTCAAATATGTATATAGGCCTAATTAAATTTTTATTTGCGTTTAAGTTTTAATTTATTTCCAGATAGCAATTTTAGTGATTTTACATCAGTTTATTTTAATTTATTTGCAAAGCAAAACCTTTTTCTTTTTTTTAGTTCAGTTAAAGTTTTTCATCTCATTTTACATTTTTTTGAATGTTATGTCAATTAACAAAAGTGTATTTAATGGTTTTAGTTAATGATAATAACCCTGCATTGAAGAATGAATCCTTACACAAATTAGACAACTAATTTGATAGGGATAACCTAAATTATAGGGCTACAAAACTCACAACTTAAATTTATGAAAAATAGTTGAATTCATACTGAAATCAAGCACAAAGTGGAGACATTTCTGTTTGCTCTGTTTAATCACACTCCTATCTAGATGAAAGGACGGGCATATTAACAAGATCTTCCTTTGAAAACCCTGATGTGATTTAAATATACAGCTGTAATGTGTGGTTTTTGCATTAGCATATGTGCTCGGTGAAGGGATTTACAGACACAATGGTGTGAAGTGGGTCAGTGGCACGTCCATAACAGGTCTGTGTGTGTCGACAGCGGAGGGAAGAGCACAAGGCTCAGTGGATCTGGGTCAGTCGGACCTCAGGCATGTGCGGCATGTGTCTCTACTGTTTGTGTGGATGGCAACAGAGCATAACATGGCACAGGGCGCCTGAGATCTGCACACACAGACACATGACGGACAGAGAGCAGCAGCGGAGCTAAACAAGGAGACTGAGAGACTCAGAGAGACCAACAGAATGCAGATCTCCTACTGTTTACAATTGAAAATGCCACAAATACCCATCGCTAATTATTTTATTGTAAGTGTCCTGCAGACAGTCAACTCATTCACAAGAAACTGTGTCATTTGTGTTCCAATGACTTGCTGCTGCTATAATTAAGACCATTCTGAAATGAATCACAGTTTTTGACAGATTTAACAATTTGCGAATGCAAAATCTCTCGCTTTTTATCTGAACATCAGATAATTTGCATCTACTGTACCACCTCAACTAATTTGATCTAAATTCAGATTCTACATTGAAAATAATGGTTTGACATTTCTGGCATCATATTTGGGGCAGTTACATAATTAGAAATCTTTTCTGACTGGTTCAAACATGCTTAAGCACTTCAACTTTGCATGAAAAGACTATTGATTCGTTTTATATAAATATATTTGTTTTTCTTGGCATAAACAGCAAGCAATATTGATTGTGATTAATGTGGTGTGATCTGTGATGTCAACATTTTTTCTAGTTAAGTTTATTATTAGTCGTTTATTATGACCTTCACCACTGTTTAATTAATTTAAAAATAAAATATGTTTATTTATCAAGGATGCATAGAAGTGAAGTGACAATAAAGACATTTATAATGTTACAAACGTTTCAACTACAACAAAGCACAACATGATACTATTATTGAATTATACATTCAAATTATAAGCTTGAGTAATGAAACAGAATAGTACGAATATAATGGTACATTTTGATGATTACTTAACGAATAACTTTCCTGAAAATTACAGCCACAAGCATTGTTTCCTGAGAATGACGCAGTTATACGTATGACGGGGTAGTAATAAACAACATTAACTGTGTATATCTGATGTTTTAACAAAAATACTGAAATATTGTAAGTTGTTCCTGTCAATCTTAAGATCTCAGCATTTCAGTAGCCCTGATTAAAAAAAAACAACCGTCTACTTTTAAATAACAAACTATGCAGTAAATCACTGTTACCTAAATCATAACACCTGTTTCTACATGTCTAATACTGAGCATATGTATCAGCCTTTGTAATGTGATGAGACTAAACTCAACCCTTAAGATATGTTTAAATCCAAATCAAGTATATTCACAGGACTAAAAATACAAAACAGAACAATTAAGAGCAATGGAATTGCATATTTCTCTTGGGATTCTTCAGAAGTATCCGATGGAGTGGCAACAATCTGTCTCGCAGATCAATATGCCGGATAAACTGGGTTACACACATCTGCATTGACACACACAGTACTTCAGAGGAGTGCTGGAATCGGCCAAACACCATTAATATTTTAAGAACACTCTGGATCTCTTCCACTCAATGAAGTCAGACATTTGCACGGACAGAAACCGTCAGAAACAGCTCATATCTTGATATATACGGCTGAGAGATAGTAGGGCAAGACTGACTTAATGGCTAAACGTGGTTCTTCATTAGACAGCTCATAGCACAAAAAAAAAAAAAAGATTCCCAGTCCAACAACCACACAGCCTAAATGGTTGCCCCGAGTGCAGACACAACAAACACAACAACGGCAATCGTTTTAAACCAAAGCTATGCCTGTAAGCGCTATATTACATCATGCTGTAATTAGTCTCCTACTGAGATGCTTCATGTTTGTTTGGTGTGTGATTATTGAGATTGATCATTTAGCACCAATAAACCCTTCAGCGACTTTGTTTACATGTGCAGTGAGTGACCTACATCTATCTCTCCATCCACATGCCTTCAGCAGCACAGCCATGAACTGTCAACGTGAAATAAAATAAAATGTTTTTACTTTCTTAATGCACATTTCTTAATATACTGCTTCCTTTTACATTTAAATGTATCAATTTGGCAGATGCTTTAATCCAAAGTAGCTTACATTGTCTTTGCTAGCGCCGTGTCCCGCTGTATGAGCTACAGGAAGGCTATGTGCATGACTCATGTGTGCTTTTTTAATCTTATAAAGTGCAACATAATACAAAAGTGGACTGAAAAGTATGGGTGCCATCAGAATGATAAAAACCAAATAATAATCCATATGTAATCCACACGGCTCCAGTCCATCAATTAAAATCTTGTTAAGTGAAACACCGTAATAAGTCCTTTATCCATAATATTGCTTTCTCCACTGAAAAAGTTACTCATCTGAATCAGGAGAGAAATATGCAGAGGTCAACCAAAAATGGGCCAGAAGAGGATTTTGATGTGAGAGGACAATGTTCAGAGGATTTTACTAGAGGAATTGTTTTTATGGATTATGGACACACAGCTTTTTGTTTCACAAACTTTTAAATGATGGACTGAAGTTGCGTGAATTACTTGTGGATTATTGTGATGTTTTTATCAGCTGTTCAGACTCTCATTCTGACGGCACCCATTCACTGAAGAGGATCCACTGGTGAGCAAGTGATGGAATGCAAAATTTCTCCAAATCTGTTTCGATGAAGAAATAAACTCATTTACATCTCAAATGTCCTGAGGGTTTCATTTTTGGGTGAACTATTGTACACATAATATCCTTTATATCCAGGTCCACACAGAATCCGCATCTACAGAATTCCACTGAATGCTCAACAAATTTCCCTAGAATATTCTGGCTAATTTAATCATGCTTTCTGCTAGCAATAAGAGTGCAGTGCTCTCAGCTCAATCTCTTGGCCTGAATTGTGGTTG
This sequence comes from Carassius carassius, assembly GCF_963082965.1. Lineage (NCBI taxonomy): Eukaryota > Metazoa > Chordata > Actinopteri > Cypriniformes > Cyprinidae > Carassius > Carassius carassius. Next base: position 6,270,878 of record NC_081779.1, on the reverse strand, counting down.
CTTAAGCAGGCCACAACAATAACAATAAAGCCTAAACTAAATGAACTGAAAACTATCCGTGGCAATGTTGAATTTTCAGCATTATTACCCCAGTCTTCAGTGTCACATGATTCTTCAGAAATCATTCTAATAAAATAGGTGATCTGAATGAAATTACTTGATGCACAATTTCCTCAAAACATGAAAAAGCACAACAAGGGAATAGCAGAGGGTATCTAGGTTTGTCTGTGTCACGTCTAGCCGTCTCTGTGTACACTGAAGCATAAGAGGACAGATATAAATATGTAAAACAGAGCAAACTTATGCTGCCTGCCCATTACAGCTGATCCTGCAGAAGTATCAAGGGTAAAGGTTTTTTGACATATTGCAGTATAAAACAACTGTGAGAAGTCTTAAAAATAATGAAAACCATAAAAAATGTGAATTTAATGCCCTAATGGTTAGATCCTTGAACCACAGGGTTTTGATCTTTAAGACTTTCAGATCACCTTCTGAAGCCAAGCGCTTCAGAAACATCAAATTACTCCAGGCGCACATTGCAATAAGCTGCTTTTAGAGTTGCATATCGGTCAAATAAAAAGTCATTGTCTAGATGCAGCCAAACAGAGATAAGCGCTGCATGTTTAGGAGGAAATGCTCTATAATTGCACACTCCTTCCATTAAGAGCCACTTGATACTGAGGTCATTTTATGGAGGACGGTCAACCTGTGTCCTTGACTAAGCCTAGATGAAAGTGGAAATGACACAACCTAGCAAAGCCAACATGACTCGACGTTCAAAACATATAAACCAACGACCATGCAGCGTTCTGTGAAGAGCATCTAATATTACTCTCATCATATGACCGCGTCTATAAATACCTACTGGTCTATTCAGACACACTTGGGGGAAAGTATTAATGTGGCTTCCTGTGGGCTACAGCGACAGATGATTTACTCTGAAGGTCAACAGAAGCAGATGTGAGAACATCAGGGAAAGAATCCAAGAAAATATGAGGCATGTGACACCTTCTGAGATCACAACACATGCTGCAAACACTCTCTTTCTGCACTATGTCCTTATAGATGTTTCTCTAAGCAATTTTACTGCATCTGTTTTTTGTATATTACGGCTGCTGAAACAGTCTAAGGTGTGTGGCAATGCTGTTTCTAGATGAGTGTAATAGCTGTGGCGCTAATATTAGCAGGTTGGTCCTGTGACAACGGGACAGGCAATGGATGAGTGTGTGAACACACACACAAGCACATGCCAATGACTGTTTTCTCTTTCTGACACACACGTCTCTCGTCAAAACCATACTGAAGGCTACAGCTGCTGGGGAACCAATTGAGACTTCATATGTGCACCACACAAAGTTCATACTAACAGCCTTAACATACACTAAACAACAGCATCTGACAACTAACACACACTGTTTTCAACGTATACAAACCAGGGGCAGAAATAAACCTATTTGATTTGATTTTCAGGAGCATTTTTTATCTTTGCGCAAATACTTTTTTGCAGCCACATATGTCACTCAGTCTAAACATTTATGGGTGTTACTTAGATATATATATAAAATTAAAACAATAAAATTAATAAAATAATTTAATAAAAATAACAACAACAATAATAATAATAATAAAAGTTGTTAAAAATAAATATGGTTTCTTTTAGGCATTTTGTCTCGCCAAACATAACTTCTTCACTTGATAAAATCACTTTTAAGCATAACCTGGCTTTTGTCTGTATGTTGGTAAAGACATATTCATTCAGTTTAATTTGAAATATTCTGTCCTTGGGGGGATCCTGTTTTCTCATGTTTGGACTCAAAAGGAATTAACACACCTCGCTTACATAAGACGGAGACTGATTTCCACTGCTTTCCTGCTGCCAAGACAAAGTCATTGTGCAACAGTGAAGACGTGATCTAATCACGCAAATTCTCACTTTGTTTACATTCAGCTGCCGCGACAAAACAGCTTTGCCAACAAAAACTGGATCCTGACTTCACGGCCCTGCAGACGCCACACCTTATTATGGAAGCAGAACTGCAAATTAAGATGATCACTCTCTAGTTTCAAGATGCACATAGTCAGTTTAAAAAGAAATGCCTCTGGGATCTAAAACCTCATTTCACGCCATAATTTAGAGCTTTAGGGTAAACAAAGCTTGGAGTGGAAAGAACTACCAAATTATGGAGTTTTTCCATGTTAAGATCTGTCTATTGCCACTTGTTTTTTTTTTCTGTGATTAATTCAGCAAATAAATCATATTAAAAACATATATTTACTCATATATCACTAAAATCCAAGCAGACAGATTTTTATAGCGCTCTCTAGTTCTCTTTTTTTTTCAGATTCAGGCTTCTGGAAACATCTAAATGAGATCCTTGCTCCTGCTTCCTTCCTCCTCCCTTTCCTTTTCCGTCTTCCCACACGGTTATGACACACAGCTCTTGCCAAACATACCACCAAAAATAGAAGTCATCCTCTCTCATTACTTGGTCTACTTGTATATAATGACATTATGGTGAAAACAGTCACGATTACTCATGGCCAACACCATCTACCATCATGTTTGAACCACAAAATCATACAAATGTGGTCATATGCCATAAACTACTCAAATTTTCCACTGAAAACAGAAGTGAAAATGGGATTTCTTGGATCTATATTTATTATGGCATAAAACCATGTTGGTTTATTGCAACATTTGTATGATTTGCAGATTTAGATAACTAGCATACAGTTCAAATCACCTCTGGAAGCTTTGTAGGATGTTAGTTTTGCAGGAGAATGCTTAAAAGCATGTTTATTTTGTTATAGCAGTCTGTTGGGTAATATTATAATGAAATTCTTAGTTAGAACCTGTCGCAATAATCCCACGCAGTCTGCTGAGCTGGCCACATTGGCCAGATATCGAAATTTCCAATCCTCCAAGACCTCTTGGAAAAAAAGGCAGGAAATATTTCGTCATTGGCTCTGAGTGTCTGAGAATGAGAATATCCACGTCACACATTACTAACACAGACAAGAGCCTTCGGCTTGAACAATAAATAACTCCCACAGGAAATAAACTTTTTCTCATCTAAGCCTGGTTTTCAAACATTAAGTTTCTTTAATGGTCCTCTGCACCACTTTAGGTTTAGCAAAGTACCCTTTTTTTTTAAAAAACGTTTTGGCTGTACAGGGTTTGTGGAGATTTATAAGATTTTATGTATGCGCATGCCTTGCAAAATTATATGTGGATAAACATTTGTAACTGCAAATTCTGCTGATTTGAAGCGAGTCACCATACTGAAATTGAAAAATGCAAGAATGAAAAACTGCAAAAGAATCAGTATATGACATTATAGCCGCAATATTAGCAAAAAAACAATAACAACAACAACAAAAACATTTTATGACCTAAAGGTTTTCGTATGGCAAAAGGCTCTAAAACCTTCTAGGTTCTTACTGACACTAGAAAGCAAATTAAAATAGTGTAAAATTAAGTGCTCTGTTATCAAGCAGAATCTATATGTGTAGCGTACAGAAAATGTCTTGCAGTGTGTGTGAGAGAAAACCTGACAAAGTCTTTGTATAGTCTCATCTGTGATGGCGAAACAGTGTCCCTTTGAACAAGTTCAGTCTTGGAGAATCTTGGTCCTGTGCCCACAACGCTCACCACACAGCAATCAATGTTGCTGTACAGAGGATTCTCTGCCTGTCTCTCTCTGGTTCTCTGGCCCTCAGGCTACAGAAGGCTTCCATCAGAGCTAATAATAATGACACACTGGTGTCCATGACTCAAATGGCCCAAGGTGTGAGCCATACAGCTGCCACTGATCTGAGATCAGCTTCACATTCACAGGACATGAATAACTGACACAAAAAAAATGTGGGACGAGGTCTTTTAAGATGGCAATAAAAACATGAAATAGTCATTATACAAGCTTTCAGACATAATTCAAAATAGTAAAAACCTTGGACAGGAGGATAATAAGAGAAAAAGTGAAGGCAAAGTATTTTATTCATTATTGGAGGCAGTTAGAATCTCATGGAAGAGATGAATTTTCAGTTGGACATGTTGGACATCCAGCCAGAAGAGCATTGCAATAGTCCAACCTAGAAATGACAAGGGCCTGGACGAGAAGCTGTGTTGTATAAATACAAATACCAAGAGACAGGAATGTTCACAAACTAAGATTTTGTGAGACAACGACTAGCTGTTTCCTTAGTATAACTCACACCAATCTATTGACATTGCTATACCTGCAACTGCACATCTGGAGGCAGCGTCTGACCTGGCCGTTAAAGGTAATTTATGGACTCTAGTAAAACCTATGGCGTTGCATCCGATTTCAAAAGACACTTTCATTCAAAACAGCTTACATTGCATTATAACTAGCCTGAGGTTAAATTCCTTGCTCAAGGACACAATAGCTGTTGATCATGAATTATGCCTTATGGGATTTGAACCTGCAACCTCTAGGTTTCAAGCCCATACTGCAGAATCCTTTTCAAATATGATCCCATGCAATATTAATAAATCAACATCAAATTTGCACTACAAGGGTGGGACATAAACATTTCTAAAGTGGCATTTAGGCTAGGTGTCTGTTTTATTTTGCTCAGATGTGGCATAAATGCATTTATGCAGCAATTGTACCTTTTAATACTGTTGAGGCAGGTCAGAACAATTTAGCCTGGGTTTTATGTGGCATTGCCACTTTACACAGAAATTACTCCAAAGCTATGCAAGTTGGGAATCAGTATCTTTGTCCTATAGCCTAGACCTATATATTATTAAATATATCAGATATTAAAATATATGACTAGATAATCAATATATAATCATTTATTTTTACCACATTGGCAAACTGCTTAAAATTTAGCATCACAAGTAAATAAATCTTGTTTTAAGGATATTTAAATATTCTTTTTTATTGTCAAAAGATATCGAAACACTGATTAAGAATTGTGTCTTTCTTTGGTAGTTTCTAATTGCAGGATCACATTGAGTTTTGTATCATATCAAGGTGATAGGAGGATTAATCACGATGCAACAACGAAAAACCTGTGGGCTTTCATTTGGTGGTGAATAAGGACTGTTAGCGGGCAATTAAGACATTAGCAGGGCTGTGAAACCTCTTAATATATAAACTCACTGATGCTTTTCTCGTGGAAATATAACGATCAAGCCATAACAGCGAATATAATGTCCGAATCATAAAAGAGTGCTGACATTAAACGCCACTGAATTTTGCTCACTGAAGTGCGAAAAGCCCGTTATCCAGGTCACGAACATATATGGGACCGCTACTTTTGTTGTTTTCTTAACGACAGGTGGCACAGAAACCCAAATAAACAAGCTTTAACATAATAATAGTTTCATACAGAATATAAACACTATGATACAGGACTTAAAATATGCGCACATGGTAGGCTATTAACGTTATATTCTGCGTCCTTTGACCACGTTATATTCTGCGTTTATTCGGGTTTCATGGATATTTTGTAGTAGCCTATTTGTTTTATTTCCGTTGTACTTACTTTTGTCTGACAGCGTCAGTTTTTCTTCAAAGCTGCTCTCTAGAGCCTTGTTCTCCATTTTGTTCATGGTTTGCGGTCTGTCATTCCTTTACAGGCTCCAAAAGAGACGCGTGAAAAAGAGGAACTCCCAGTTATGAACACACCCGAATGCAGTGGCCCTTTAAATCTGGTCAATAACGAACAGTTGAGCTCAATTAAAAGAGCAATACGATCGATGGTAGATTAAATTCGCTATTCCCACTGAAATGTGTGATCTCAGCTGTGAAAACTAAAGATAGAAAAAGAGGGGGGCCCAGGTCCGGGGCCCTGCCCACCACACAGCAGCCGTTCGCCGAATACTAGTGCCGCTGGATGCGGGACGGTCTCTGCCTATCCACTGGAGCATACCATTCTTCTGGAGGGGGGACACTGACACGCAGTTTAGACATTTGAAAAGGTTATTCGTGGTTACACACTATTTAAATTTTATATATCTATTTTACTTTAAACACATTTATGAAAATACTGGCGTCTTCACATGTGCTGTAAAGGAAAAGGTAGATATGTAGGTTTTTGCAGAATGGCTCCCTCTCTCGGTTTCTAAAAGCTGGATCTGCGGAATCAGGATGGAGGCACAAGGGTACACGTCCTTTACTGTGTCCCACTGCAAAACTAAGGTGGTGTATCCCACATTTTATCAGTCATCTGATTTACACTATGACCTGGTGCACCTGCAAACGCAATATATTTTATTCCACAGGTGATTAAACAAAAAGAAAAAAAAGTGTTACATTTGTTTCTTAAAAATGTTTCATATTTTTAATGTAGTATTACGTAGAACATTATTATTATTGTGTGTGTATATATATATTATTGTGTGTGTGTGTGTGTATAAAACTTTGTAATAATTTTAAACAAATCTATTGCAGGTTATTATAGTTAAATAAAAATAAGCTGTAAAAATAAATAGCTTTACTTGAAATAAGCTAAACATGAAATAAAATAAAACAAAAATCTAAAAGAAACCTTTAGTTTAACTTGATGTACTAAAATAACTAAAGCTAAAACTGAAATAAAAATTTACAAAAACTGTATCGATATAAAACAAAACAATAACTAATAAAAATGACAAAAACTCAAACAATTAACTAACTGAAAAAAAATGAAAATGAAAAAAAAAAAACTAGAATAACATCTCAATGAAAAAATAACACTGATTTCAGACAAAAAGTTCAAAAACAGTACAGTTCTCCCCATTAAGATGTATTAAAATTAACCATGCCCAAGTCTTATAATAATAATAATAATTGATTCATTAACTGAATTTTACTGTACATTTCTGCCATATGTACATCAATTTGAGATATTCACCACTGACAAGCTACTACTAAATATATTGTAGAAACTTAATTTTCTGCAAAGCTGCTTTGCAACGATTTGTATCGTGAAATTGCTATACAAATAAACTTGAATTGAATTGAATACAGTGCCAATCAAAGTCCCTCAGACCCGTATTACTGTGACCACACCAATCTGAGACTGCTGGAAATGTCAGTATAGTTCGAACTGGATTGGGTCATGTGTAAACTAATGTGGGTCTCGTCTTATTTAAAGGGGTCATATGATGCGATTTCAATTTTTCCTTTCACTTTGGAGTGTTACAAGCTCTTGGTGCATAAGGAAGATCTGTAAAGTTGCAAAGACTAAAGTCTCAAATCCAAAGAGATATTCTTTATCAAAGTTAAGACTTGTCATGGCCTCCTAAAACGGCTCTTTCTAACACACCCCCACATCTCTACGTCACTATGTGGAAATATTTCCACATAGTGATATATTGGGCCCTATCTTGCACCCAGCGCAATTGGCTTTGTACACTGACGCATGTGTCATTCCTATTTTGCACCCGCGCAAAGCGCGCTTTTCCCTCCACGGAAGCACGTCGCTAAACTAGTGAATGAACTTGCGCTCCCTGGGCGGTTCAGCGCAAAAAAGGAGGCGTGTTCCGGCGCAAACAATCCCTGGTGCTATTTTGCTGTTCCATTAAACAATTGCGCCACTGACCAGAAAAAAACTAGTCTAAAGTCAGTGGCGCGTTGCGCGTTGTTCATTATGCTATTTTAAGGGCGCATGCTTGACCACAATGTATAGTGTGCACAACGCGCATACAATTTGCTCATGTAATCTACACAGATGCAACAGTTATTTTTGCAAATCATAAATTGTTACAATAAAAAAAATATTAACACATGCGATGACGGAAATCATTGTGGTGTGCCACGAAGATGTGAAAAAATAGGCATAAATCTATCTTACAAATTATTCAGGCTAATTGTAATTCTCCCATCCCCATACAACACAACTTCTCTGTCTTTCACTGCTCTTACAAGAACATCAGTCTCCTCGGCTGTGAACCGCTCCTGGCGTGCGCCTGGTAAATACGCCATAATAATAGCAATCCACAATAGAACTTGCGCACCTGCTTTTTAAGGGAATGTTGGATGACGCTCTGATTGGTTTATTTCACGTTACGCCCAAACCACACCTATGAATAATGAAGCTACTTCAGACCAACCCATTTTAGATTTGCGCCGGGCGCAAGAGCCATTTATCTCGCCGGGAAAATAGTAACAGCGCCGAGACCCGCCCACAAAGTTACTTGCGCTTCGCGCTTTGACACTTGGGTTTCAGATCGTTAAAATAGGGCCCATTATGTGGAAATATTTCACTCAAGCCACTTGCCATTCTTCACTCTTTACAAGGATAGTCTGGCGCTTCTGACTCAAGAAGGTTTTTCATTCCTCCGATCACAAATGCAGACATGGTTTTATGTTTACGCGGCACGATATGCAATGCAACGCGTAAAAAGATGGTATAAGTCATTATTAGGGGTAATTATGTCCCCACTGGATGCAACAACTGCCTCGTTTGTAAGGGGTTTTATTGTTTTTGTCCTGTCATGCCAGACTTCTGACCAAGACAAGCCATAACAGTATATGTTGAGGGGCGTAACATTTCCGTCAGACACTTGAAACATTTGGCCAATCAAAACACACTGGATAGCTGGCCAATCAGAGCACACCTCGCTTTTTAGAACGATGAGCTTTGTGAAAATCAACGCGTTTCAAAAGGTGGGGCATTAAAGAGAAACAATAATGTACATTATGTGGAAAATAATGTTTTTTTGAACCTTAAACCACATAAACACATTTCATTACACCAAATAATGTTCTTTTTGGCATCATCCTATATATGTGACATGACATTCAGTCAAGTATGGTGACCCATACTCAGAATTTGCGCTCTGCATTTAACCCATCCAAAGTGCACACACACACCCACACACACACCATGAACACACACCCGGAACAGTGGGCAGCCATTGATGCTGCGGCGCCCGGGGAGCAGTTGGGGGTTCAGTGCCTTGCTCAAGGGCACCTCAGTCGTGGTATTGCCGGCCCAGGACTCAAACCCACAACCTTAGGGTTAGGAGTCAAACTCTCTAACCACTAGGCCACGACTCCCCAATATGACCCCTTTAATACTTTAACTATAGAGCATTTAAGAGTTGAAATCAGCAATCTGGTGCCACTGATATAACCCTGCCAATAACAACTAGCATACCTACACTGAACCACTTACATTTGTGTGAATAATCTACATTTCCAAAACATACTATGTAAATGGTTAAAAAACATGCAGATTAAAACAGACTTGAAAATAACGCATAACGATGTGTATCCAGCGTGATGGCGCACTCATTGTGTACCCTGCCTAAAATCATCACAATCAAGGTCAAGAACACAAGTTATGTTTTGCTGCCACGGAGAACGACACAGATGTGATAAAAAGAGGATTTGTTGAGATGACATAGGTGAGAATGTGGTCAGGTTGGGCCACATTGGACCCCCTGAAACCACAAATAAGCTTTAAAACATAAATCAGCTTTGTTTATGAGTAGATGCTGATGGGTTTTATGTAATGTGTGCAGTGCTTTGTAAAGATCTTACATAAAAAACTCTTCTAATGTGGTCTGCAAACCACCATTAGGAGGCAGAACCATGGATAGTGAAGAGGTTATGATTGAAGGTATTTTAACAAGCACCATCCATCACTGATAGATCAAGGGCAAATTTGTGACTTTTTTGAAGCACATAAGTAAAATGTGTTTAGAATGGGTCTCAGTACGTTTAAATGATTAGAAACACAAAATGGATTGGATATTGCTTTCTTGTTGTGGCTAAGTAATTCTGAGAGTCTAATATAAAATAAAAATAAAAATGAGGGACCGCTAACCTTACGATGAAAAAGGATAATACACCCAAAAATGCAAATAATACAAAAATACCTAAAACTGGAATAAAAACAAAAAAACACAGTATAGATAGATTAACATATTTAAAGACACACACAAAAAAATACAAATGACAAAAACACATCAAAATTACTAAAACATTAACTAACATTAAAATGTAAATGAAAATACAAAATTCAAAACATAAAAAACTATACTATACTATTTCTATACTATTATAGTGTTTATAAATATTTTGAATAAGCTATTATTTTTATATTTTCAGTTTTCATTTTTATTTTAATGTTTTAGTAATTTTGTTATTCACTTTTGTCTTTTTATTATCTTGAATTTTCCATAAATTTATATTTTGCTGAATTTATCTTAAGTTTTAGCAATTTTGATGCTTCATCCACTGATCTATATTACAAAGTATATATATATATATATATATATATATATATATATTTTTTTTTTTTTTTTTTTTTTTTTTTTTACATGTTATTAAAACAAATATGGTCGGAGTATGTTTTAAAAAATGCTATTTCAGTCTTTCTATTTCAAAAATTCTAAATTATGTTTTGTCGTTTCTAATTTCTTAACATTAAAATTTAGAATTTAAGGTTATAGTTAATATTTTTCTCTTTTATTTGATTTCAGCTTTTAATTGACAATAATGCTTTTTAATATTTTAACTTTAGGTAATGAATAATTTTCAGTAATGACATACAGTACATTTTGGGATACTGATCACACAAAGGAAGACAGACTTTAATTAAAGGTACTTTTTAGCTTTTTTTGGACAACCATATGTTTCCACTTTCATTGAGTGCAAACATCTCCTTTTGTGTTCAACCAACAGAAACAACCTATAGGTTTATCATAAGAGCATATTTTCCATTTTGAGGTAAACCGTTCTCTTAAGGAACTCCAATTATGGCTGATTTCTTCTCACATGAGATGTACAATGACCCTTCAGACCATGTTCACAAGAAGCACCAGCTCTCAAAAACCTCACATGCACTTTAACAGCTAAGATCAATTTATGAAATCTGTAAGATATACACATGATATTAAAGATAAGCCGTTTTGGACAATGGTGTGGTCAGCATTTGAATATATTGACAGCTGCTGACGGGGCTGGTTGAACAGCTGCAGGGATTGAGGTATCAGCAACAGACCACATTGCTGCACTCTTATTACTCCAGATATTTCACTGAATTTAACTGTAAGGCTTCCCATCCTGAAAATATCTAGAACTCAACAAACCGAAGTAAGATAAACGTAGAAGTATAATGGCTGCTGAAAATTCAGCGTTGAATAACACAGGAATAAACTAAATTTTAAAGTATATTCAAATAGAAAACAGTACTATTACATTTAAATAATATTTCACATTATTACAGTTTTAACTGTATTTTTTGATCAAATAAATGGAGCTTTGGTGAGCAATTGTCTATTATATTTTGTAGCAAATAACATAACTGTTTTATAATCATAACTGAATCATCTTTTATATTGTTACATCATAATCTATAAATGTTCAACCAGATAAAGGTGGTATTAAACAGCCGAAAAGTAATGTTGACCGTGTCCCGAGGTCATTCACTGATGCTCCAGAGGACATCTTCATGTCACGATCGTCTGAAATCCCCTCAGAGATTTTCACATTGTTCAGATGAGCGCAGACCTCCACACCCTCCTCTCCCACAACAGCTGCTCCTAGCCCTGTATTACCCCACTGACCCAGGATCAGCTGAAGCACATCCCTCACAACATAATGTTGCCCATCCAGCAGGTCCACGATCAGCTGCTGAGGGATCAAGGGTTTAGAGCTCAGCTGTGTCTGCTTTGACTTTCAGCTGTTCAGACATGACTCAGACAGAGAAAGCAGCTTCACGTTTCTGAGAATGCTTTGATACATTTAGTGACCAAGCTTGCATTTATTTGATCAAAACAACAGCAAAAGCAGTAATAATGTAAACTATTATTACAATCTGAACTATTTTTCTATTATAATATATTTAAAATGCTATTTATTGATGCAAAGCTGAATTTCAGCAGCTCTTACTCCAGCTGTCAGTGTCACATGATCCTTTACAAACCATTCTAATATGTTGATTTGCTGCTCAGTTATTGTCACGATTCCCAATCTGTGTTCCACTGTCTTGTGTTCAAGGACTTTTATGTTGAAGTGTTTTCTGTCCCCAGTGTTTCTGTTTTCACTTCCTGTGTTTCCTGTTCTACCTTGTTTGTTGTCATAGTGATTCCACCCCCTTGTTAACCGTGTTAGCCCTTGTATATATACCTCTGTGTTTGCCTTTGTAAGGTGTCAGTTTTTGTTTCCTGGTGTTGATCCTATGGCGTGTTTTGTTTTTTGTATCCTGTGTTTAGTTCTTTGTTTATGCTCCTAATAAAGGCTACTGCAAGTGGATCATCTGTCTTGTGTTTCCGTGCCTCCAGCATTACAGATATTAATAATAGTCCTATTATTATCCATGTTAAAAACTATTATGTTGCAATGCTTTCACAGCTTAATATTTTTTGTGGAAACTGTGATACATTTTTCAGGATTTTTTTGAGTATAAATGTAATTGAACATTTATCAGTGGATTTATTTAAAATGTATTTAGTTGTTGTTGTTGTAATATTGTAAATGTCTTTACAGTTACTTTTGATCAATTGAATGCATCCTTACTGAATAAAATTATCCATTGTTTTCTTATTTTAAATCATACTTACCTCAGACTTTTGAATGGAAGTGTATGAAGGTTTCCTGTATGCTGTAGGTAATGTAATAATATAGATAATAATTAATAATGTTTCTTAAGCAGCAAATCAGCAGAATGATTTGTGAAGGATCGTGTGACACTGAAGACTGGAGTAATGATGCTGACAATTCAGCTTTGTGTCACAGAAATGAATTACATTTGAAAATATTTCACAGTATTTTTGCTTTTACTGTAATTTTGATCAAATAAATGCAGCCTTGCTGAGCATAAGAGACTTATTACAAAACATTTAAAAATCGTATTTATTCCAAACGTTTGGTTGCCAGTGTATATCTCTTCACAACTCAATTGATATAAAAATTCAAAATAAACATTTAAAATAATCTTATTAAGATAAAAATGTTATGAAACATGAGCACAGATCTGTATAAACTTTCCATTAATATTTTTTTTTTTTTCAAATTAAGTTTGTTTAAGCTGGTATCCACATTTTTGCAGGATTATACAAGAATGATATCTTTGAAAGGGCCGTGAGTTCATAGAAACCTGGGAGGAGGAGATTTAGGCTATTCAGTACATGGATACATGATAAATGTTAAAATGCTACAGTTAAATACTACTTTAAATAAAGTAAAGGTTATGTAAGTGTTACCGGGACCATGTCCTTTTTCATCTTGTGTCCACCTGCTTGTCCCAGACAGGAAGATGGCCCTAGATACAAGGTGTATGGCCAGATGACTGTTCCCTGTGTCATAATGTCCCGGGCCAGGGAAGGGTAGGTAACAACAGATACAAGAGTAAATCCTCTGAAAAACCCATGAAAAACAAGACATCTGAGAGATATCCATGACTATTCTTATTCTGCTTTTGAAAATTAATAAATGATAAAAGCAGTATCTCTTCTTTTCCAATGAATATTATACCTAATTTCACTTCTGAATTTAAAATATGTACAGTGGTTGTATTTATGTGCACATGCAAACATATGCAAACATATACTCACTTTCTTGAAAAGCCAACAAAACTCATCAATATTCATTTGTTTTCATATAATGTTGTTACTGGAGTGTTTTAACAGTTTGCATTGCACCTCTAACTTAATTATCTTCATCTAAACCCGAGTTACTCACAGGGAGAGGGTCCTTTAGAGATGTCTGAGACACTGGCACTCCGTCTGGATTTAGAGCAGAATGCACTTTGAGCTGAAACGGATGAATTTTTGTCCACAGCACTATAAGACACCTGACATCAACATGAATTAAAAAATACGTTACCATTCAAAAGTTTGTGGTTGGTAGGATTTTTTATTTATTTTACTTTTATTCAGCAAGAATGTACAATATCAAAAGAGACGGTAAAAGCACATTTGTAATGCTACAAAAGGTTTTTTTATTTTAATAAGTGTTGTTCTAAGAAATGCTGTTTAAAAACATTTCGCTGTGACAAAAAGCAATAGTATATGTCTGCCAAAAAGTGATAAATCCTGAGTAATACAGTTACATACATCATATTGATTTGGTGCAGGATTTTCATTTTTTGTTTCTTCTCTCTTTACTGCAACAGGCAGACGAAACATTCTGGATTCTTCTCTATTAAAACCATGCTTGTGAAGTAGAGACGTCTGGAGGTTAAAAGCATCAGGTCCTGGGCTTAATCTCTGGAATCTATGTGGCACAAGACCGGCCTAAAGATGCAAAAACAGTCAGTAATATTAAACATCATAATATATTTCAAAGAAGTGCAAGGCAATTAACAGGAAGGCCAAATGTCTAAAGCATAAAAGTTTGGAAGACTTATATTAAGATCTCTGTCCTAAAGAAGGTTCCAGCACATGCACTCATTATGTCATTTCCAGATGTTTCTGTAATACAAGTCTTTGATCAGGGTCTCACTTTTGAAGAAAAGCTGCCTGTTCCTCTCTTAGAAAATGAAGGACTGCATCCCTCAGCAGGTGCATGTGAGATATATGAACCAGGCACTGGATTCTCATTCTGAAATAACCTACTGTAAACAACGTTAATCAGCAAAAGCCAATAACAAAAGAAATAAATAATTTTTTAGAAATTAATGCAGATTCTATTTTTATGATCCAATCGGGTAAATCTATATTACTATTGAATAAATGTATTATTAATATAATAGTTGCTCTTGGCTTCACATCAGCTGCCCTTTTTCCCCAAAATAGGTTTTTACTGGGCCGTCTGTATATACATTAGTTAATGCAAAGAAAGTTGCTTTTATAACAAGTACTCTGTCGCCGCTTTGTGGCCAGTGGCTATAAATGTTGTGCATGTAAAATAACAGAAAAGACAAAAAAGCGGGAGAAAGCGCGAGAATGGCGGAGATTTTGTTGTGCGGGACGCGAACGCGCTCCATGTTAATAATGGTGGCCTAAGGCAAAGAGAATTCATATTGGCTAGAACTCTAGAAATAGTACTCAGAACGAAAACCCAAGGAGGCGTGGCTTACCTGTTCACGCACGCGTTTCATTGGTTAAGGAGGAGGGTACGTCACATGGAAAGATTTACATTTTATCATCTGTTATATATTTCTTGGATATTATAAATAACAGTATTTTTAGGATTACAGTATACACCCTAGTTTATCAGGATTTTATCATTACTAAAATGATTCCCGTCTTAAAACTTATCGTACGCAAACGAAATTTGACGTAATGTTTCTCTGTTCATACGAACGCCAAAACGTGCAATCCTCTACAGTTAAGGTGCATCACAGTTCTCATCCTACTGAAAAATCCCTACCCGGTTTTTACACATTTTTGCTCTCTGGAACATTGACTGTATAAAAACAGCTCTGGATGCGAAGCGCGCGCCCCCTGTCGGACCGAAAGACAAGCGCAGTACTGCAGTCAGAAGTCCCCATCTCAGCTTTTCTCGGTCTTCGAGTAGCTCAGCTCCATCATGGCGATGCACGCCAAAGCGACTCCACCGCAGATCCCCGACACCCGCCGCGAGCTCTCCGAGCTAGTCAAGAGAAAACAAGAGCTTGCGGTAATTATAATCCTTTCTAAATGTCCAAACCCTACAAACCATGTTCACGCGACACCAAAGGAGACCGGAATAGCCGTAATTGCGTTAGCATACAAACGCGAGTCTGAAATAAACGGTTGTAAATATTTTAAAATCGATGTATGAATTTTATCGATGTGTTTGTATTTAGACACCAGAAAGTCTTATTTTACCCTATTTGTACTACATGTGTCAAAATGATATTCCAGTATATCTACTGTATATATATGCTAACCTGCTAACTGTGTTAGCCGCTTTTGTTGTGGCGCCTCCGTATGCACGACACATACAGCAAAAAGGTATACAGCAATTTATAAAAATAAAAAAAAGCATGCCACTTGTGGAGAGATTCGGTGTACAAAATAAACAAAGAAAGCAGAACTGCACAGAGAACTAATATTATTATAATATGATTATATGCAGGTGATGAGTGATTGACAGCTGCAACTGAAATGTTATTTGTGTTTTTAACAGGAGACTTTGGTGAATCTGGAAAGACAGATTTATGCATTTGAAGGCAGTTACCTGGAGGACACTCAGATGTATGGTAACATCATTCGAGGATGGGACCGATATCTGACCAATCAAAAGTGAGTGTGATGTGACTTCATGTGGTTCAGTGATGTATATCAATCTTAAATACGTACAGATTAGCATCATCTTTCTCCTACTTCAGGAATTCAAACAGCAAGACGGATAGGAGGAATAGGAAGTTCAAGGAAGCAGAACGACTTTTCAGCAAGTCCTCCGTCACATCAGTGGCGGTCAGTATTTTATATATATATATATATATATACTTATATCTTATTTGTACATATATAATAAGTAAAAGAAAAGTAAGAAATAACAATGAAGAAATAGAACAATAACTTAGTAAATGATCTAAATTACTGTTTTGTGGATTGTCGTACAGGCTGTTTGTGCTCTTGGAGGAATTCCTGATCATATGAATGAAAAACGTGAGTAGAATTTCATGGTTCTTGTTTCTGCAAAAGATTTCTATCAGTCATATATTTTTTCTTTAAGTATTAAAGGGCTTTGTTGTAAAACCTAGTGAGCTGGGGACACAGTTTTGTTTTTACCTAGACAGCATTTTTAGGAATTGCCAGTAAAATGAATATTCTCAAATATTGAAAACCTTTAATAGTACATGTGATGCCCATATATTATGTTATGATAAACAGTCAATTTGATGGTTGTTTTGTAAGATTTGTAAGTTACTGAGAATCAGTGTATTTAGTTTTTCTTTTCTTCTGCCTCCTTAGGTGAACCAGGCAGCGGAACAGAGAGTGACACATCCCCAGATCTCCAAAACCAGGAAAACGAACCCAGCCAGGAAGACACAGAGGAGGCAGATGGAGCCCTGCAGGACCTGAAACCCCAGAAAGCTGCTTCGTCGTCTTCTGCAAGCCACCATAGCAGCCACAAGAAACGCAAGAACAAAAACAGACACAGGTACCCGATCTCCAGCAGGCCCTCGGGGTCCAGGATATAAAATGGTCCTTTACTTACAAGCTCATTCTGGCTGTTCTAGTGCTAATTAAAATGGACTGTTATTTGATTGTGAAATGTTTGATGTCTTGTCGACACGTCTGAGTGAATATTGGAGCAGTTATAAATAAACATATTCATAGATGATTTTGGTAGCCAGCCACATATCTATTCCCAAACGGGAGGGTTTTACTTCAGTTTCATAATGCTGTGGCTCCTGCTCAGCTGAGTTTGCTTTGGTTTCTCTTTTTTTTAGTATATTTATCTGCTCTTTCCTCTTGTGTAGATCAAGCCTGAAGTCTCTTACTCTGTCCTGATGTTTATCTGATTCTGTTCTAGTTCACTTCAGACCGGTTTGATTAGAGAAGATGCTCAATTTTCAGATCTGTGTTTGGATTAGATGGACAGAAAGAAGATTTTGAGAAGTTAGTTTACTTTGATTCAGCCCAGAGTGGCTCCTACTGCATTTATAGTGCAAAAAAAGTGTTTCAAATGAACCTTAACCTTAAAATGAATTTTCATGAATAAATAGTGACCTGTTTGTCTGTAGGTTTTTTTTTTTTTGTTGGAAATACGTAATGCATTGTATTGTTTCTTAAAAAAACTAAATTCAGACCCTTGCAATTTTTTATTTTATTGTCATGCAAAATAAACAATTTGTTGCCACAATGAATATTTGATGAATGAAATATTGGAAAATTTTTAAGAAAAGGGCAAAAAAAAATTTTAAGGCACAAATTACACATTTGTTGTTTTAATTGAAACAAAAACTATATTTGAATTAATTTTTAAAATAATTTTAAACTCATTTTAATAATTTAATGTCTGTTACATATCTCAGCTGTCAACAAGACTGATGTAATGCTTTTAATTGCTTTTCAAACCCATTTCTTGGTCTTTCTGGCTTTCTTTTGGAAATGAATGGTTGCATCCAGAATCCCTTCAGATGAAATAAAATGAGAACTAGTTAGGGTCCTATATTTGCTAACACCCTAGAGAGGATTCGATAGTGTCTGTCCTGTTGAGCTTGTTCATCTAGTGTACTACTAACCACACATTCACACCCTATGTAGTGGACTGTAGCACTGATGTGCTGCTCAGTGTAGTGCACTAACCTCTGATGCTCTCTTCCTTCCTACCGCTGCTCCCTTCAGCCCTTCTGGCATGTTTGATTATGACTTTGAGTAAGTCTCAATTTTACTTCCTGTTTCTCACTCCAGTGTCTTCTGTCCATTAGCTGTGTAGGGCCGTCCACATCACGTGGAAGAATGCTGTGACGCTTGCTTCTACCTGAGCATTTGCAGATGTTGCTGCTGTTTCTTTTTGGCTTTTGTTTGGTTTTGCATTTATTTTTCAGCTGCATGTTTGTGGAGCTCATAGAAATGGTGGGGATTTTTTAGTTGCATGGAGGGTTTCAATTAGGTTCATTTGTTTATCTGACCGTGATGGGCTGCTTGGTAATTCATGTTTTCTCCTTACAGATTTGACATGAAGATGAACAAGAAACCCAGAGCGGTAAGTTCAGATGTACTTAAGTATGTTGTGTGTACATATGTATATATTTGTAGATTTTGTAGTCATGTTTTGGTGCCGTTTTCATCCATTTTTGCTGCTAAATAGAATGTTAATTAGGGGTGTGCACAAATAGTGGAATATTCGAATACTTGATCTGTAATTATTATTTGAAAAAAAAAAAAAAAACACTATTCGAATTTTACTAAGTGTTGCTTTGGTGGCCATAAATGAAGAGAATCCATGATAAATCATTAGAACAAAATTTTTTAAGTGAGTTATAACTAGATGCATGTTTAATGTTCAATTCTGCAGGATTACTCGGCCTAATGGATCCTGGATAATAATCACACAAACCAAACTTCTTCAGTCAGCTTCAATTCTCTCCGGTCTAGAACGTCTGGATCTTCCGCTGCATTTCTCCCTCTTTCCTGATCGTAGTCAAGCTCTTGTGTCATTTTTATTCTCTGATGGATTCAGATCCACCTGTTATTGCATGATATGAACTGCAGACATGAGGTTCCAGTTCTGCTCATAATGATGGAATCTTTTATTTATGTTTCATGGATGATGTATCAGTGGATCCAAACCTTCCCTTCCTGCTTTTGGACAGCTTTCACTTTTGTTTTGATAAACCTGTGTAGCTAATGTAAAAAGTTGGTCATGTTATTACTTTTTTGTTTTGTTTTATATCATCTTGTTTTGAATAAAACTGAAATAAGACAATGATCTGTGTTTGTTGAAAAGTTATTTTGTCAACAGTTATTTTAATATAAAAATTTAGATTAAACTTTGTAACTTACTATAATTTAGACAGTAATCCTACTGATAAATGAAAGCTATTCTTGGAACCATCTATTGTTGTAAAAAAAAAAAAAAAGCAGAAACATCAGGCATCCATACAAACACACACATGAACCCAACGCACCAAATACTGGAATGAATGTAAATATGTAAATGCAGGAGGAGCTCTGACATCACTGGAGACAACAACCATACTGACACATGAAACGATCAACCTCTTTCAACAGAAGATTTAAAGACCCTTGTGGATATCTGATACTCAGAGGTAAGTGAGAAAAATATAAGAGTGATTGTCCTGTACAGGTTTCTAATGGAAATGAAAAGATCTGGTTTGATAAAATTGCGCTGCTTGGCACAGAACCATAAGCTGCTAAACTGGTTTTACAAATTTGTAGATTTTGTTTCTCTTTAAGAGCGCCCATTACATTTGTTTTTCTCAGTTACATAAAACGTACATTGGTCCGACATGCCCCAGGGTTGATCATGTCAAAAAGTCAACTAATTGTTTACTACACTGAAATGGAAATAGTTATTAAAAGTAAGTCATTTGGTTGGTTGTACAGC
Source organism: Carassius carassius (assembly GCF_963082965.1). Classification (NCBI taxonomy): domain Eukaryota; kingdom Metazoa; phylum Chordata; class Actinopteri; order Cypriniformes; family Cyprinidae; genus Carassius; species Carassius carassius. The sequence goes on along the minus strand of NC_081779.1, from coordinate 6,250,956 downwards.
AAAGTTTGGTTTTTCTGTCACATGACATAGTCTAAAGAAACATGAAGGATATATGAACTTTTGATCCTAAATCAGAAGCAGGATCCCCAGTTAAAACTGTAATAATCAGTTACTGGTGAAAGTTTCAGGACTCACAAGTGACATAGAAATATGGGATTCACTCACGCTGACATCAATAGCAATGGAAGGGTGAAACATAAGGGTTTCACTACAAGGGTGTGTTGTTGTTGTTTTCAATATAATCTGTTTAATCTATAATCTTATTTTTATATTTCCAAATAATCTGTTAATGTTTATTGTTTGCATTTAATTTTAACAGCAATTTTATGAGTGCATGTACTTTGAAAGGAAACTTCTTACAAAATAAAATGTTCACTACAATGAAATACAAATTAAACCATTTCGTTTAAAATATACTGCATCTGAAAAATCACATTTACTAAAAACAAAATGAAACCACTAAGTTGGCCATAGAAAATGTTTGTTCATTTTAAAAGTACTTTTCCTTTAACATAAACAGCAATTATACTTACAATTATAGTTATTTTGTTTGTCTGTTATTTTTTATGTTTGTTTGCTGATTATTTATTTATTTTTTCCCCTTGAAAAGGAATAAGGTATAAGTGGAATGGCAGAATCTTCCCCAACACAATCATATACACGAAAAAGGAGAGAGAGTATGGAGGTTCCTCCATGTAAGTCATTAACCTAATTAGTTCTTCTACTTTATCATCAGCCACAGATTCAAGCTCTGCACATGTTGACTACACTAGTGCACTACACTAGTGCAGGTTATTTTCAGCCACTCTATGTTCATTTCTCCATCTAGATCTGTGTGACATCTGTGAGGAAACAAAGCTGAAAGCCCAGAAGTCATGTCTGGTGTGTCGGAGCTCTTACTGTGAAACTCACCTGCAGCCGCATTTGAGAGTGTCAGGTTTGAAGGAACACAAACTGATCAGTCCTGAGGGATTTGAAGAACTATATATGTCAGAAACACCAGAGACCTCTGAAGCTGTTCTGTAGAGATGATCAGACATATGTGTGTCTGATGTGTGCTGTGACAGAACACACAGACCACAACACTGTTTCTTTAGAAGAGGAGAGTCAAGAGAAGGTAGAAGTTACTACCAAAACTGATTTTAAAGAGCTCATATCATCAGGAATCACATATTTATTTAACAATTTATTTTATTAAATAAATCCATAATGATAACATATTGTGTGTTGTTCTCTGTCTATAGACTCAACTGATGAAGACACAGAAAGATGCAAACAAACAAATGATCCAGGAAAAAACCAAGACGATTCAAAACATCAAACACTCAGCAGTCGTCAGAAAAGTGAGTTAAAAAGTAAAGTAAAAAAATTTGGACAAAGGAAATTATTTATTGTAGATCATTTAGTTGCGGTCCTCCAAAACTCCTGATATAGTGCAGCACCACTGGGACTTTTCACAGTTTGTATCACTCCACTTGTCTGTGTATATGTGTGTGTGTGTTCAGTCAGACTGTGTATTGGTCTTTATCAGATGACATCAAAATACTGAGAACTTTTTTTTGTGGTGGCCCGTGGTTGGAGAATTGTCTTTTCAGTTGCTTCAGTTTATCTGTAAAATGGCATGCTCGTGTTATGTGAAAAGCTGCAATAACTACTCCCATGATGGGAAGGGCTGAAAACCTGACCACAAAGGAAGATTTTTGAGGTTTACCACCTGGAAAAAAGCTATGGACTATAGGTAGCCAATCAACAAAAATGTGTGTGAGATGCAAAAACATTGCTTTTGCCAATATATCCCTGTTTAAGTATGTTTGCTCTCAACATTTTCATAAAATCAAGTAAAATTTGTTTGTTTTTTAATGTAATGTGTAATACAGATGTGCTTGGATTATCCATGCTATTAAACAATAGACAACCAAGGAGCAGGGGAGCAGAAATGGGTTAATCTGGTTTTGTTAATACGATAAAATGTAATGTAATGTCAGGGGTCTAGAGTACTTGGTCAGATTCACACTGAGGAAGGGACATAGGAGAGGAAGTTAATTTATAGTAACTTTATTTGATTATTGTATTTATTGCATGTTGGTCTGAATATCGACTTGGCTGTGATTTACCAAGACACATGATATGAGGAATCACAGAGGACAAAGTTTAACACTTTTAACACTGATTCTTGCCTTAGCAAACATCGCTGATAATTTGTTGGTTGACTTGGTTGAGCAGAGAAACACAGAGGAGGAGAAAGCAGCCCATGCTGAACTCTTCACTGATCTCATCCGCTCCATTGAGAGATGTCAGACTGAAGTGATGGAGATGATTGAAGAGCGGCAGAAAGCAGCAGAGAAAAGGGAGCAAGAGCTGATTGAAGAGCTGGAGCAGGAGATCACTGAGCTAAAGATGAGAAACACTGAGCTGGAGCAGCTCTCACACACTGAAGATCACCTCCTTCTCTTACAGGTCAGTGAACATCTCTCTGATCAGTGATAATGCAGTACATGACACCATAACTCTCCCCATGCTGAAGGATTTCTCCTGTCTCCTGCTGTAGAGTTATTCATCCCTGTGCAGCCTTACAGACCCCAGGAGCTGCTCTGAGATCAGTGTGGAGACTCAGGATAGTCAGGAGACTCAGAGCAGAGCTCTGACTCAACTTCAGGACACTCTACAGGAGAAACTTACTCTAATTGGTGCGTCAATACATACATTTATAAAATATATTCATGATGTTGTGCACAGTTCTTTAAATACATATCTTGATTTCTTGTGCCATGACACAAATTAAAAAACTGACACATAAATTTGAAAGTATACTTCAGAAGTCAGGATGTTCTGTGGATGGTCTGTGTGCAGCCCAGTTTTTGTGTCCGCATTAAACCTCACAGGTGCGAGGTGAATGTTGAGACACTTTGAGTCTAGTATTAGGTGGTACTATGCATGTGTTGAACACGTCCATCCACGATCATGGTCATTCGCATTTGAGTATAATGTGTGGAAGATTACTCGGGCTTTAGCAGTGAGATACGAGAGCAGAAGTTTGAATTATCAGAGCAGTAGCACAACTGTGCAGTCCATTCAACATAAAGGGAGACATAAAAAAAAAATTGTTGGTGCATGTCCTGTGTGAGAACAGCAAGTCTCTGTGTCTGTGATGTATCGAGAGCCACAGTATCCAGAGTAATGTCAGCACACAACCATGAAGGAGTACAAGAGAACATAAAGCGTGTCTATAATTCCACACATGAAACATCTCAGAGATCTCATGATGTTTTTTGTCACGTGTTTCTACAGACCTGAAGTTGTACCAACAACAGTGGAAGCAGCTGAATGCAGGTACAGTGTGCTGTCTGTCCTACACCAGTTTACTCATTCATAAACTCACAGCGTCACAATCTAAATCAAAACTGAATTAAATATTAAAGATCATTACAAAATATCAAAATGTGTCCATTTTGAAAATCAGTGCGACCAAATAATTAGTCAATCAATCAGTCATTACAAAATCTTTGGGTGGTTGTGATTCATGTTCTCTGTTTTCTCAGTGGATGTGACTCTGGATCCTGATACAGCTCATCCTGAACTCATCCTGTCTGATGATGGAAAACAAGTGAGACATGGAGACACTGAGCAGAAACTACCAGACAACCCAAAGAGATTTAATACAAATATTCGTGTCATGGGAAAGGAGGGGTTCTCCTCAGGACGATTTTACTTTGAGGTGGAGGTGAAGGGAAAGACTGAATGGACTTTAGGAGTGGAAGGGATGGATCTCACTGAAACCCAGTGATGGATAATGGACTATGGTTCTGAGGAATGGGAATGAATATTTTGCCTGTGATGTTCCCCTCGTCGCCCAGCGTTTGAGTGTGACAAGTCAGCAGCTCGGTGTGTTTGTGGATTATGAGGAGGGTCTGGTCTCCTTTTATGATGTGGAGTCCTGCTCTCTATCTACCCTTTCACTGGTCAGTCTTTCGCTGACAAACTCTATCCATATTTAAGCCCAGGCACCAATAATGGAGGTCAGAACTCAGCCCCACTGATCATCACACCTGTCAGTCATAATAAATGAATTTACACCCTTTATATAAAATACTAGATGAAAATATTTATTTTTATAATTAAAAATCTAAAAAATGTAGGTATGTGGTCTGGTATGTATGGTGTGTGCTGCTATTCAAAAGATGAATTGTTTATAGAATTTGTTTTTAAAATCTACTATAGGTATGTTTAGGTACAAAAATACTTGTTTTAGGATATTCAATAAATTATTTTGTTGCACAAAATGTTCTGTGATATTACACCGTTAGGGCTACATTAGATGAAAATACCTTGATGTATCATATAACTGTATGATTTCCATATTCATGGAATATACCACACTACTTCAAGGTATCTAAAAATACCAAATCACAGTTTTAGTTTGAAGTGTCAAATCCACTAAGGAGTCTAGAGAATATCAAGAGAGACTTGTAGAGTCAATGTAAATAATCCTGACTTGTGTTGTTTGAGTGTTATGTGTCTTTGCATTTCAAAGCAATACATTTTGTCTAGACGTGTGCTGTTTTAGAATCTGGAAGGTCTTGATGGTTTCTCCCAAAAGATGAACAGAAGAATCATTCTCACAAAGACAGAAAGACACAACGTTTTAACAGATGTTTTAAAGGAAGAGTAGCATTCTGTCATCATTTATTCATCATTGTTCCAAACCTGAGTGACTTTTTTCCTGTGCATCACAAAAGATGTGTATGATAATGATAGAAACATCAGACTCAACACAAACAGACTCACATGAATCCAACACACAGAATACAGAGACATGTTTAAATGCATGAATACAGGAGGAGCTCTGACATCACTGGAGTTCAGTGAGAGATTCAGAGAAAGTGAAACTAACTTGATCAGCAATAATATGGACGCCTAAACAACAGAATATTTACTGAGCCATTCAAAGATCCTTGTGGACCCATCTGATACTCTAAACAGAGATGTTCAAACATGTCAAATACTCCAGTACTTTAGTTGTCACACGACATCAAGACTAAAGAAACAGAAAGTAATTGACCTGCAGATTAAACACAAAACTGATCACTACTTCTGAAAATCCCAGGTCAGGTCAGACTTTTCAGTGAGTTTGTCTTTATGTTCAGTGAGTTTACGCTGTTTCACAAGGAGTGATTGTGTTTCCCTCACTATCAATTCAATTTTAACACTTTAATATGAACATTCATTAAAGGGTAGTAATTCTTTTTGATATTAAGTTTTTAAAAAAATGAACATTTCTTTTTTTAGAGAACTTTAACATTACAAGTGAGAACAATTGAGACTTGGAGACATTTGACAGAAATTCCCAGACAACAGAAAAAGATCTGATCCATGTATCTGTTTTCTGGGAAAAGAGGGATTCTCCTGAGGGGCTGGCCTCCCTTTATGATGTGGATTTCAGCTCTCATATCTATTCTTACACTGGCCAGTGTTTCGCTGACAAACTCTATCCATTTTTTAGCCCATGCTTTATTTATGGCGGTAAAAACTCAAGCCCACTGATCATCATGCCTGTCAATTACAAGAAATGAATTTTCAGCACTAATATGAAATGCAGGATGAAAATAATCCAGTGTATCACAGGGCAGACACCCACAGACACACACATTCATACTCACACCTGCAGACAATTTAGTGTCTCAGATTAACCTATACTGCATGTCTTTGGATTGTGATAAGGAAATGATGGAGATCCAGTTATTATTATTTATGCTATTCCGTAACACTATTTTGTGCACAAATTGCACACTTACAGCTATCGTTCACTAGGTGGAACTATATACAGTAGTTTCAAAATAGAACTCGCAGATGGTCACATCCATAGTCATGGCAAACCTGAAAATATTATGAAATTGTAAAATTGTGGCTTCGAAAAACAGAAAGCATGAAAATGAATACAAGGTATTTCATAAAAAG